>NW_028262369.1:16447105-16750921 GCF_047370975.1 Nipponia nippon | reverse complement strand
GAGATGTATTATGCTTTTACATTGGCCTTCTGGCTTGCAAGACATATTCCCTAGAGCTGACTGCTTTCTAAAAGGTAAAACCAAGTAGATGGACTGTGCTGACCCTTGGCATTTAAAACAACTGGCAAATATTGCAGGGACAACAAGAGTGCCATTATTCCTGCTCGGCAGCTCGCAGCAGCATGCTCAAGATCCTTCACACACAGTAACAGATAGGTGAGCACTATGGCCAGGAGGAGGGTACTATTCGGAAGCAGAAAAACCAGCAGTAACCCATAAATGAGGTGAGGACGTAAAATAAAGCTGATGACCTCTGCAATTGCCTAAACACTTAACAAAATCCTGTTTCAAAGAGTTGTCTGAGTTTTGTTTTTAAAAATAGAGCAAAAGGAAAAAATAATCGCATATTAGTACAGTATTTACAGGAACAATCAAGGCTAGCCTTGCTGAAAGATTTTGCTCCAGTTTTGCAGAGCGAAAATTCATGCTTTTGAGCAGCTAAATACGAAGAACCAAACGAGGGAGAAGCAACAACTCCCAACAGTCAGTACAACTGCTGCAACCTCTTGCTAACCCACGATGTGAGCAAGGTCAGAGTGGTCATACCTGCCTGGTTACCTTTCGGAAACCCATCTGTGCTGCAGGACACGGATGGCAGCTCTGCAGATGGAACTCTCAGCCGTGCCGCACCTCCTTGTCCCTCCTCACTGCCGAACCGGTCCCGAATCCGAGAACACCCAGCGTTACGGCAGGGCTGGGCAGGTGGAGCTCTGCTTTTCTGAATGATGCACAAAACTGAGGATCTTATTGCTGGGGTTATTAAAATTCCCACGGGCTTTTCTAGAGGACTGGGGAAAGTAATCACCCTCTCCTGGCCACACTCCAACTGGGTAATTACATTTGACCTCCTTAAACCTCCCCAAACAAGCGGACAATGTGTGCAGGTTACCCTGTCTCACACTGTCCACCGCCCCTGTGCCTTATCAGACAGTGCTAAACCTCAGCCCGAAGTGGTGGCAGCCTTTTGGTGGTAAGCAGCATTTCCCTTGCCTACAGTGAGTTTGAAACAAGCTTTTTTCTTTGGCAAAAGAAATGTCTTCTTTTTTTACACAAACAAGTAGCAATCAGTCCAAGTGGGGATGTTTGGACATAAGTCAAATCCTCCTCAAAAATTTGAGCATGATCAGAGCCAGTGCCTTTGTTCAGATACACCTCTCTATGAAAAAGCTACTACAATTTTTTTTTTTTTTTAAAGAAGTGAGCTGGCACTTTTATTAATCCTAGTCTTGTTTTTGCTTTTGCACAGGAAGCCGCAACTGGGAACACTGCGTAGTCACAAGTTTAACGGAAAGGCTTAACACAAATCCAACGTAAGCTCAGGATAGCAGATAACGGAGACGGTAATGCAAGATAAGGAGAACAAATGCTGGCTTTATAATGCACACAAGTGAACTCAGTGCCAGTACCAAACTGTTCGGGTAAATCTGTGAATAGGTGCACTCTTACACACTTATAGCAATTAAAGTTAATTGAACTGCACTGTCTTTCTCCTAGTACAAAGATGCCCAGATTTAAAATAAATGCGCGCATATACAAATTGTCTGTTGTTAGAATCTTGTTAAAAGGATAAAAATCTAAGCAGACATACCATTGCAGTAAGCACATTAAATCCACTCCTTATAAAGGAGTAAAAGCACCCAAAAGGGGAGAATGCATTTCAGGAGAAAATGCGGAGGTTATGAAGCTTTGAATACAATACCCTTGCTATTTGCACACAGATTTGCAAAAACAGAATCTATGATTATAATTGCAAATTGCTACACCTGCTGCAGCCAAACTGGGCATCGCAGCTCGATCTGCCTGATGGCATCCAAGCGCTCACCAGAGATGCAGAGCTCGCGTGCGAGCCCAACACCGACCGAACAACGGGGCTGCCTGTCGCCACTGCTGGCAAAGACGGAGGCTTCTGCATCCTTGTGTGGGCTGTGCCCATTTTTGAAGCACACACTGAACAAAATACCCCGTGATCCACTGCATCCCAAGACCTGTACATGACATCTGTGCTACCAGATCTTTTAAGACCTCTTTTTTTTTTTTGCTGTTATATCTTTAATTCCTGCAGTTTTCTCCCCACAATGCAGGTTTTCAGGCAGACTAGACACATCACTAATGAAAACACACACACACACACTCATTTTGCATTTCCACCATACCTTTAATGGTCAGGTTTCAAAGGGATGCAGCAATTCAGCTACCTCGCAGAGCACAAACAGCACTCATGGCATGTGTGGGCACCCTGCCATACTACTGTGTCTCCATGACTGCTCACTGTAATGACTTTATAAAGGCTTTTGGCTTTTATGCCATTTATGCCAGCTGCAGGAGGGCCAATGACAACAAATTCATAATATGGGGAGAACATCCTTGACCGAGTCTGAAATCAAGGCGCTGACTGCCCATTGACACCTTTTGTGAATTATTTGAACTGAAAGAGTAAACCTACCCATAACTGATGCCTTGCACTGTGCAGCACTGCATTTCTGCTCCACCAAGAGCTAAAACCCTAGTTTAAGCACCACAGACTGAAATAGGAGGTAAGTCTCTTGGCCACACCAACAACATATGCTTGCCTTCTAATTGTGGTCAATGTTTTTCCAAACTATGGAAAAGAAGGATCCAACTTCTCTGCTTTAAAACTAATATTGGAGGAAATGTCATTTAGCTTAACTTTGGCAATGCATTAAGGCAAGAACCTTAATCAAGGAGAGCTCCACTCTTGCTAGCCGCCCAGTCCAACTCATCCTTTTCTGAGGAAAATCTCTGCCTGCAAAAAGCATTTTTGTTTGTTTCCTTTTTATTAAGGCTAGGACAAAAGTCAGTCACAAGAGCTGTGGAGAAACAATTTGCTTAGGGAAAGGGTTTCCCAGTTTCTGCAAGACCAGCGTTCCCATTCCACCCACTTACATTCCTGTATTAAGAGAAAATAAAATCACATCCGCAGGCCGGTCATCCGTTACCCAGGTCGACATCCAGGCAACATGGCAAACAGCTGAAAGAAAATTACTTGCACGGAAAGATCTTGTTTGAAGAAGTTATGCACTCATTCCAGCACCACCATTTACATCAGTCCTTGTTAAGAAGTATTTTATCCCTTAAAATCATTTGCATAATTGCCGCAATCAAAGGCACTACTTCACAGTAATAACTTTAATGGCAGATTTTTCCTTAAACATTCTTTTTAAAAGGTACCTCCCAAGCTTGGTGCATCCATATGCCAGTAAAAATAAAGACAGGAGGTGACACTCAGGAAACACATGGTGCAGAGAAGGCCCAGTTGCTTTATGTTTTGTGCTTTGTTTATGGAAAATCCCTTTACGATGCTCAAAACGCATCCCAGAACCTAAATCTTTGTCACTTAAACAGCAGGCTAGTCCGTACGCTGGCAACTCCTTCGGTTTTTTTTCTATTAGTTTCGATATTTACTATCTGTAATCCTATTATGGGGGAGTCTGGCTTCTTTGCAGGCTAAAACAAGGTCTTGTAAGTGAGAGTCCATGTCTCACTCTTCAACTTGTCTTCCCTGATCACAGGTTAGCAACAAAAAACATAAAGCCTGACAAGTGCATTCAGTACATACACCAGTGGCTCCCTGGATAATCTGTCATTATTTTGGGGATGTACCATTAACACACAGACAGTCATTTCAGCAGCCAGACAACAAAGAAAACCACCAGCGAAACATTAAATACAGCTTACAAGTTTTGTGTTATTTCATGCCTTCAGTTTAGTAGCTGCAGATATCTACCAACAGGCAAGCTACTGTGCCAAAAAAAAAAAAAAAAAAATATATATATATATATATATATATATATATATATATATATAAAAGAACTGGAAGTCCCTTCTCCAAAGACCTTGTGGTTTCAGAAGGAGACATCACAGGAATCCTGGACAAGCACCTAAGCGCATGGATGGGGAAGGAACATGTACGAAGTTGATAGTTGATAGCTGCTCAGCAGTTTTGGGGCATGGGACTTGCTACAGCAATTTTCTTAACAAGTAGGAGCTCTGGCCTGCTTTTATCAGCTGCATGGAGACGTGAACACCAAAACACAAAGATAATGGCTACAGGGCTTCAGTAGCATTGTAAAGTTTATTTTTAAGATGGGAAGAACCACTGGTCCAGTTTTGAATATAAAACACGGACTTAGAGTAAACAAGCTAAGATCCAATGGGAAGTTAGCAACAGAAGCCAGCTGGGATTTCCACCCTCCAGCTCCTGTGTGCTATCCTGAGGTTTGTGTCCTCCAGATAACACAGCTTCATTTCAAACCCCAGGGTACTCCACCAACGCAGCTGTATCATTGAGTTGATGCTGGGATGCTCCTCATGGGAAGCTTAGCCAGGGCCCCAGGAGCATCATAGCTTTGTCCAAGTGGGCTCCACACCACATCTGCAGGGCAGCTCCTTCCCTGGGCAGCATCAGCCAGACTTTGGGGGAACACTTCCACTTAATTGAGGTTCTCAAACGAGTCAGGCCTGAATGAAGGCATGTTGCCCTTTAATGCAGGTCTAATTACATTAAAACAAAATGCTTTCGTGAACATGGAGAAAGGCTGGGGAGAGAATCAGACAAGCTATAAATTAAAGCAGAGGATATGAATACCATGCAAGCTGCAGTGTTAGGGTTAACGTGGGTCTGGAAACAGTTTAGTGAAAACCTGGTGTGGCTAGGGGCCAGCTCTGAGTTTAGTTGCTTTGGGCTAATCGTTTCCTTCAGGCAGGCTACTCTAGCATACTAATAGGTTTTAATAAAAACTTCCAATTGGGCCAGTAAACCCCTCATTAAGCTGTTTTTAAAGCATGAATTTAAGAGCGGCGAGGGTAAAAGGTCACAAGGAGTATTTAATTCACAACGGCTGGCAAAAGGTGCTGTTGTGATTGAAAACACCAGAGTTCAAGTGTCCAGGGCCACATAAACATCCGACTCTGTCACTAGACCTGGTTAAGTGACAGCTTGAAAAATAGATTTAATAAGACAGAGAGAAAAGTTTCCCACTCTTACACGAGAAACAGGAACAGCAGATCACAATATTAGCCAGGAACAGGAACAGTCAGTAAGCAGCCCCGTCCCTCCCATCTCGGCATGGGGGGAGGATGAATAAATAGCAGCCTATGGCCATCTGGGTGTTCAACCCCACAGCGATTCCCAGGGGCTTGCTGGGACGCTCGCGCCGCAGCTCCACGGTCTCCTGCTGTGAACAGAACAAAGTTCCTTGGGAATAACATGGGCCAACCCGTCCTCCACATCCTGCTGCCAATGTCTCTCCCACATGCCGTCTGTACAGTGAGCTACCGGAGTAACAAGTGCCACCGGGTGCTTGCATGATACTTATGTGCTGCCATGCGAAAAAGCAAACCTCTGCCGGTGAATTCTCTTGCACTTGGGCAACCTCACACCCACCACGCAGACACTGCAGATGGGACTGAAGGAATGAACAGGTTAGCTCTGGGCACAGTTCAGCCCAGACACATCCCCATCTCAGTACACTTTTAAACTAAGCTTTGGACCCACATTAGTGAAGTTTGACCTTAGTCTTTTCAGCTTACTCTCACTTTCTTCTGTGATTGCAGCGCTGCTCGCTAGTGTAGTGCAACTAACATGAAAACTTCACCCCTTCCTTGGAAACATGCACTCACAAAGGAGAAACATCTCAATCTTGTACAGCAAAAGCCAGAACCCCAGCTGTGCACTCTAACATTTAATTTTATGTCAATGCACATCTAAAATTCAAGGTCCCTGAAGACCTTTTAAAAGAAAATCCTCCTCAGAACAATTTGCATTGAAGTAAAGAGTGAGGATTTAACAAGTAATGGAGAATTACATACACTTGACTCTCAGCTTTTTATTCTACTTCTAATCAAAACACGCTCATCTTAAATTCTGAGATGATAGATGCAATATAAAATTTGGCGGCACGCATGGGTACAAACTAAATTATTTGCTTATTCCATGTTTACAGATAATGGTAAAAAACTAGGACTTTAATTCAACCTTCAGTGATTGTCTTCTCTCCATACCAAAATTAACAAGAAAGTTTACTGTAAGAGGAAAAAAAAGCTCTCACTTTGAAAATATGCTTCTAATTCTAGCCATACAGTTGGCCTGCAAAGAAAGAAGTGCAGAGGCAAGGCTCTCTGGAACAATCCCCAAGGAAACATTTGCTTTGGCTCCAAATACGACACTTTTGTGCATCAAGAGTCAAATAAGATCAGCTGCTTCTCAATACTTTCTGTTTAATGATCCCATTGATAGCCCAAAGGTAAACAGACACATTTCTGTCTTTTCTGCATGTTCCTTGCTGGGAATCCAGATTGCTGCTCCGAAAGGTATCCAACAGCTATGGAGGCAACAATCAGAATCTCCCTGGACAGTTGCATCATTTTCCCACACCACACCTGGATTTTTTTACTCTACAGAGAGATGTGCTGTCCATTACAACTCACGCGATCTTTGCAGCCTTTCTGCAGCTCTGCTTAGCTCTCCACTGTTGTCTCTTTCAAACAGTATCTCAAGACATACAATGGTCCATCGAACTGTCTTCTGAATATCTGGGGCTACTTAACACAATAACAAGGCAGAACAGAAGAAAGAAGACAAGAAAGCCTGTGAAAAAGCTTCATCTTTTTCAAAGCCTCTGTTAGAAGAAAGATAATAAATCACTATATTAAATCAAGCTTCCACTGGGGAAAAAAAAAAAAGTCCTTGGGGGTATCTCAGACAGAAGCATCAGCAGGAACTACTGCTCTAGGAGAGCGCATCCTTGCTCAGAAAGGGTCAGAAACAGCAAAGCTGTCAACACCACAAATCTGTTGAAGCAGCTTTGGTCTCATTCTAAGCCAGGAGAAAAGATGTCCTTAATTTTAAAGAAGGATAAAATAACGAGTTGACCTTGCTGGTTCTTTCTAGTCCCAGCACCACAGCCGCAACCTTCAGAGAGGGAAACCTGCCATTTCTGGAGCTGAGCCAGGACCAAGGGTGCTGAGAGAGGCCAGCTGGCTTGTGGTAGCACACACAGGTCCCCAAGACACCTAGAAAGGGGCTCAAACAGAGAGGGCCGTGGAGGAAAGCCCTTGGAACAGCAAAGCTCAAGTAAGAGGTCTAGGCTGAGAATGAGGTTGCCACAGAAGCTCAGCTCTCCAGGAGCAGCCTGGCTGATGGCCCTGCAGGTGTGCTCCACCGAGGACAGGCAGCACATCCATCCATCCATCTATCCCTCCCTCCCTCCCGGAGACTCCTAGCAGCCTCAGCTCAGCTAGGAATAACCAGAGCAATCCAGCGTACTCCAGCCAACAAGCAGTCCCACCAGAGTACAGTCCACGCTCAACAACCAGAGCACTGCACTGCCAAAAGCAGGGAGGAAAAGGGGCCATCAAGTCGGGTGCTCCCGTCTCCTGGCAGGGAGCCTCGCACACCTGAGCTGTGCCTAGCCATGGGGAGGGACCTGATGTAAAACCACCGCACGCTCACTGAAACATGCCACGCTACATCTAAAGCCAAATTTATACACAAATAACAATAAATAAACCCAAGAAGTTATTACAGCTCGGGTAATTTCAGAACAGTCCTAACCCCCAGGCTGGCGCCTGCTCCAGGATTTGCATTGCGGAGCACCTCTTCACCTTTCAAAGATAAATAGTCCAACGAGGCCGGTGCTTTGCACTGTGAAAGCTCTTGAACGACTGTTTCGCAGTTCATTCCCTGAAGTGAGGAGTGTTTTTAATAACTGTTACCTGACAGGAGTAAGAGCAAAGAGCAAAACCTGTGGCAATACCAGTTGATCCCATTTGGCCTAACAGCTTGTTGTTATTTCCAGACTATGGAGTTCTTTAAAATTCATAGGGACAGCCTGCAGTTTTAATAGAGGCTACCAAAATCCATCCTAAGATGTATCAAAAAAAGCACACTTCCTGGAGGGGAATAGGAAACAGTCAGCATTTACAAAGATCTCTCCAGGAATTTTTTTTAATTATTTTTTTTTTCAAGATCTTGCTTTGAAGTAGATGCTACCAAAGAATAAGGCTTCCAGAGCTCAGCAATATTTAATGTACTTCCACAGCAATGGATGACAATGTTGTTGTTTCAGCTATATTATAACAAAAATATTGTGGTTTTCCTGTATTCTAACAAAAGTAGCTCAAGATTTACATCTCATTCATCTTACTCAGAAGTAGCCCTTAAGCCAAAAACAAGGAAGGGAGAGACCCTACTGCGTACAAAGGACTTCAGTAATCCTCATAGGGTGGCTATCCAGTTGGGACATAAAGAAAGGCCAAAGAAAGATAAAACACCACTTGCGAAAAGCAGTTTTTCTACAACCATCAGTGAGAGTGGAAAACACATACAGAAGATGAGTAACTTGAGTTAAAACTAAGATGGGTGTCCTCACTAACCCAACAAAAGTCTGGATTCATATTGTGAAGTCCAGCTGGTTAAAATATCTGCATCCAATGTGAAAATATTACCTAAACCACACAGGAGTGGAAACAATTCTCCATACTCGTCCGCTTCTCCACTTGGTGAAGCACCATCTCAATGATCCCACATACACTAAAACAGTTCATTCACTTACAACTGATTAAAACAATCAATTGGTAAACAAGGAGAGAGACGCAATTCTGCGAAGGAAAAGGGAGAGGCATGCTCAGTCATTGCTTTTGCAAGCCTCCATAATACACAGGCAAACTATTCTTGTGCCTTATATTTATACAACCACATTTCTATTTGTGACTAGCTGGTGACAACTTGGGAATACGAATCCCCTTTTCATCCCCACTATGATGAAGCATCCTTCTCCACCCACCCATCCAGCAGCATGAGCACCCAGCCGAAAGAATGAGAAGACACGGCCAAACAGGCTGTTTTAAGACATTATGCCATGGCACTACTTCCCAGAAAATCAGAAGTACGCTAGCAGTTTTCCTAATGTTTCTACAGAGAGAAACAGGTTTTCTACCAGAGTTTCTAACTTTCTGTTTAGACTTCAGCTGTGGATTGGAGTACTTAATGCTGAAAAAACCCCAACCTGTGCAAAGCACGGATCAAACTTCCAGATCTCCAAGAGAGTAATATCTGCACCTCACACCAGTGGAAAAGCAGATAATATGAGTAAGAGGTTCTTGACATTCATACAAAGGACCAGTGGAAAAGAAATTGGAATTAAGGAGAAACATGTTCCCTCCCAGGGGATGTCCTTCAGACCTCCCTTTGCTTGGTTGCCTCAGGCTTACTTAAGTATTCATCTTTAACGTCACACTCCAAATGATGCTGTTTGTACTTACACAACCCTTCCACCAAGTCTCCTTCAACCTCATTTTACAGAATTTACATCAGTTTTCCTTTCCTTAAGGGCATACAGGCAGAAAGAAATTCAGTGAAAGGCAGAGAATAGAGACAATCGTCATTTAAATGTCTGACACAGAAAGATAAAGAAAGCAAGCTAGAGTAATGTAAAAGCTACATACCCACAAATGCACCAATAAATTATAACTGCAGATTTTTTCTCATTTTTATTCACTTACCAAAGGAATACCTGCAAAACAAAATGAAGAAAAAGCAAAAAAATTAAAATCTCGGTTGATCAGTTGTAGGAACCTATGTCTCATGTTAGTTTTATGTCAAACTTCACACATTTTGAGTTTCAAAACACATCTGTCAAGGAGTACGGAAACATGCCTGAACCATGTAACATGCAACTCAAATGCACTAAATGGTAAATTGCTGCTACCTGGAAATACAAGAAGAGCAAATTCCCTTATTTCTGGGCAAATTAAGCTGTTATTTATCACTCCAAGCAATTGGCTGCCGTTCTTTCAATGAAGATGCTAAAGCAGCATACCCAAAAGAGACAGCACAGTCACAAATCACAACAGATACTGGGCTTCACAAAGGGCTGCTCCTCACCTTCCCTCTGACTTGAGAAACTCCTCTGAGTGGGCAATCTAGTTGACAGTGCAGCTTAACCAGGTTCCACTGCAAGATTATTCATTTATGGTTTCCAAAGCATGCTAAGCACTTCCCAGGCAGCAGGCAACAACTGAAGTTGTTAAAAACCACAAAGCTTAATGCATACTTTTGCACTGATGAAGCCCACACTGCTGAAAAGCAAGAAGTTACTTCTCGCTGGTGATCTATTCATTGGGTTTTTTTCCCTTTTGAACACAGAAAAGTCTAGCACCATGCCGTCTGCTAGTTGAGTGCTGTGTACTAGAGGCTCACCAATCCTCAGTGTCTCAGGAAAACTGATACATGCTTACTGTATCTTTTTCATGTGAATTTTCTCCACGCTCCGGTGCATAATTTAACTTGCTTTTTTAACTGGTCTTCTCATTGAAATTACAGTTAGCCTTAGCTACAACATAATGATTTTCTGTAAGATTACCAGTTCCGATTAAAAGTAAAACCCAAAGGTTAACAAGTTTTAAGACGCTGTTCTTCAACAGACAGCTTGTGCTTACTCCCATTATGGCTTCAATCCCACATCAGGGATTTATTATTTGTATCTGCAGCATATTGCATTACACTAACCAAAAAAAAGGAAAAAAAAAAAAAAACAAACCAAAAAGATACCCCTTCTAAAGATTTTCAGAAGGATTTGCTCTTACCGCAAATGTCCCATTCAGGTGTGCAAATTTTATACTCATACACATGTAGTTCGAATAGTTCTAAAATCCATCAATCTAAATATTTTACTACGTATTTAACAACAATTTCATACAGGGCTACTGACATATAGAGAGCAATAACTTTAAAATGCACAATAAGTTTTAACTTTCTTAATAAAAGCGACTCTTTATAAAGATATCTGTCATTAAGAGCAACCTAACTTCGCTATTCTCCACCACAGTTGTGGTGCAGTTAAACATAAAGTTGTACGAATTATTATTTCTTGGCAGAAGTTAAGAACCCCCTGAGGCTCATTTAAAACACACACACAGAGACACATACAAAATGAGGAATTAATAAAATATTGTATTCTTCTGAACCACATTAAGTTTTCTGACGTGTGTCTGTTGCTGATTACATCAATCTAGGCTCCATAACTTGTCATGTGATGACAGGCAAACACTTGTGAATTTATTTCTCTGAAGAAGCCTGCAATACAAATGCCAAGGAAACCAAACCAAATGGCCCACTCCAAATACATAAAAGCAGCAGGGCTTCTTGCAGGGATTTTTTTTTTTATAGGTACAAACAGGCAGGTACCCAGCTCCCGCAGACTTCAGGTTGTAGTTTGGAACCTAATTACTGGTTTTCCTTTTCAAGGTCCTCTTCCTTGCTTATATGGCGTAAATAGAAGTGTTTATTAAAAAAAATTATTTTTTTTCCTACTGCCTGCCTTGGCTTTTGAAACATTACCGACAGATAATAACAAGTAAAAACATGGATTTGATTTTGCGGGTTTGGGTTTTTTTGGCAAATTTCAACCAAGTGACTTTTGATCTGCACATTGTCAAAACCAGAAATTTTGCAAATTCAAAGTATATTCCATTTGGATTTTGTAAATCAAATTAAAACGTGATGTCATTTCTGTTTTCTGGTTGGAGAAACAATGTAATTAGCCATGACTGGTCATTAGAGGCAAACTTCATGTCACACTTAGACAGACTGTAAGTATCAGCTGGGAATCATAAACATCATCAAATATTTGGGTTAAATTGTTTTCACCACATTGTCATGCTGATTAATTCTAGCTCAAGTATATTCCTGGAAAGCAAAAACTGATAGCAAAATAATAGTTTAAACTACATTAAACTACATAACTCCTGATGAAAATACTTTCTGCTGTCAGTGCCCGCGGTGGCAGCAGCATGGAGCCGAGCTGGGTTTGAAGACACGGCTCTGCAAGAGCTTCCCATGTCTCCAAACCACGCGCGGGCACCACTGAGCAAACGACCAGGGAGCTCCCAAACCAACCCAGAAGAAAACACAGCCTTTTCTGTACAACATCTTTTTTTTCTGTGTGCAAAGCATGCGGGATGATGGTTTCTATTTGCTCAAGGAGGAGGACAAGCAGATCAGCCAGACTTGCCCAACGAATTTACATTCCTTCTCTGCTCACCTACCCCATAGCTACACAGATTATTTAACGTAAGAGTTGTCTGGGACAGGGAGTCCTCTTGTAAGTCTGTACAACATGACAAAATTCTAAATACAGTCTATTAAGAAATAGTATTAGAACATAGACGGGAACTCTTATCCTTACATCTATTGACGCTTACTAGGAAAATACATCTGTATTTATAATCCAAAAAAAGAAAAAAACCAGTCCTACCCACCATTCACATCTCAGCAGTGCTCAATACCACAAGATCCTTCCAACTAAACCGATTTCCACAGGCAGGATAATTCCCTGCTGCATCCCTAATCTGCAGCTGGTGTTAACAGCTTCTCTTGCTGTTCTCCATGGAGAACATCCTCTATGGAAAGTGAACCCAGATGTCAACTTTCATCTCCATTATGAATTGCTCTTATTCTCTGGGCTGTATAACTTGGGATGGGGGAAAAGGTATTTGGGTAGTACAGACACATTTTCTATTCTCCATCACGACATGTCTCCAAAATCTGCTGTAACGAGGCTTCCACAGCAGCACCTCTGCACAATGGAAACCAGGTAGAAGCTACACGGTGAGGTATTCCTTCCCTGGGAAGGATGGAAATGTAGAAGGATATTAACTACCCTGGTCTTTCCTCTGGTACCCAGCCAGGGAGAGGAGGAAGCAGGGGACCATCTCCTCAGGAGATAGCAGCAGCCTCAGACCACAGCAGGCAAGCAAATGGACACAACTTGCAGAGTGAAGAGCTTCCTTCCAAAATTTCCCTAACAGGGAAAGCCAGATGAGCTGCCTGCCATAAATCCATGCATTGCATTAGGGGAGAAAAAAAGGGCTAACCCACAGAAGTATAGAAACTGTGGAAAATCCACCTGCCTTGAGACAGGACTGACTGTGTGAGAATCACCTCAGACATATGTCTACGCAGTGATGGAGACTCCAACTCCCTCTCCAGGTATTCAGCCCAGTGTTCTTCCACATGTACACTTAGAAGGCTTTTCCGTATGTCTAACCTATATCTTCCTTTCCACCACGTAAACCAACAGCTTCCTATCCTATCCACGTGGAGACAGCGAGCACAGAGAACAGCTAATTTCCACCCTCTCTGCTGCTGTCATGCACTTGAAGATCTTTGTCTCCTTACCCAATTTTCCTTCCTCTCAACTAATCAAACTCAGCTCCTTCAGCCCGGCGTGGGGCCGTAGCCACTTCCAGCGCAATGTGACAACCAGACATGAGATGCTGGCTGACACCTCCCAGCTCTGAGAAGTGGAAAACCTCATCCACTGCTGTCTTGCACATGATGCTCCTAAAAGTTACTGGTTTACGTGCCTGAAAGCTTGTTTGGTGAACCACAATATACCAACCCAATTAAAGCTGTAAACACTTCAGGACAAAAACCCCATCTTTTCAATGTATATATATGTACAGTACCTGGCACCTGGGGATCCACTTCCTCAGCACATTGCCTCAAAACAAAGAAGCCATTTGGCAAACATCACTTGCAAGAGACCGAGAGTCCATCAAAATGAGATGACAGAATTAGTCTAGTGCACCATTAATTTCAGAACATCATTAACTTAAAAGTGGGGGGGGGTAAGAAACATTTTTGACAGCTGGTTTCAGTTGCTGCCAAGCCTTTAGTATTGCACAGTGGTCATGGGGGGAGGAAATAAGCTAGAATGGTAGTAAATGAAACCACTTGTCTGGTTTCTGGATTCACTTTATTGTGGTCACAGATCTCTAAAAACTGGGATTCTGCTCTCTGTAATTACAACATCCACATTTAAATAGAAGGAACAGGGATAACATTAAAAAAAAAAAGAGTGCTCGAGGATGAGGTTTACTCCTCAGTTTGCACATGGTGCTGGGAAAGGTGCCTGAGCAGAGCTGGAGCCAGCCAGCAGATGAGGAAGGGGACGGCTACCCTCCTGGAGCCACGCCGGGTGCTTGCACCCGCGCCCATGCCGTGCAGCCACGGCGCGGTCGGGCACTGCCCCACAGCTCTCCCCGCGGCTGAGCAAGCGGCAGCTCCCAGGCGGCAAGCCATCGAAGAACCACTTTATTTTTGCCTTGCAAGGCAGGGAACCAGGCTTGGTTAAGAGACCAAATGTGAATTACCCGACTAAGCCCCGGCACTCGCCAACTGTTCTGTCCATGCTCATTTCCAAAGCTAAAAATTATTACAAGCCCTAGCTTACAAGACTGCAGAATTTGCCAAACTCAAGTGAAGTTTGCTTTGGTTAAATCCTTCCAGTGCCAAAACTAGATGCTGAAATGGCAGCCTCAAGAACCCCTCTCTGAGCTGCTCCTTAAGCCAGACGGCGAGTCTAAGGCAGGAAAGGTGAGAATGGCAGCCAGCAGCTGGAAGGCGACTGCAGCAGCACCGTAGCTCCTCTGCCCTGCTTCGCCCCGCCGGAGCTGCGCCAGGATGCCCAACCTGACGAAACCGCTGCATTTCCTTAGGCAGAAATAAACTTGAAAAGCATGTGCACAGCAAGGGGGAACAGACAGTGATCGAAAATAAAGGGGTCAGCATCGGCTTGAACATGTTCAAGCCCTAGAACAAGAAGTCAGTCCCACTGCGGTGTTTTGGTGCATGCGCGTGCATGGGAAGGCAGCACAAAATGAATGCTGCAATCCTGCTTTTTCAGGACCAGTAGCAGAAAGGTTTTGTATTTCTGCTGCCAGCATGCTGACAGGTAAAATCCCAGGAAAACTGCATTTCAGTAATTCCATTTCTTGATTAAAAAAAGAATCATTTAATTGCATTAATCTCTCTCCAAAGGTTGGCCCCCCACTGCCAACCATTCTGCAGATTGAGTGCAATTCCCCATTAAATGAAGAAGACTGCAGCAAGGCTATGGTTTCAGTGAAAGCACGGTCATTTCCTCTACACTAAGTTCATAAAGACATGAGTTATTCTAATGAGAGTTTCCACCTACTTTCTACCCCAGACCCTTCCCCCAAGAGAGCCTGCTTGTTTTTGCACTTGCTTGCCTCCCCTTCTCCAGGACAGAGCTGCTGTTTACCCAGACAGACCTGGAACATTTCTCCAGTAACATGTCTCAGCCCTGCAAATAGCTCTGGTTGTGGAGTAACCCCAGCCCAGTGATGAGCCAGCACCACTGGTAGCGAACACTGTTCTCAAGAATAAATTTCTGGATTAAGACCCTTAGGGGAGTTAGTAAACACAGATCCCACCACGGCTTGGACCCTTCCCTAACCCCTGATTGCTTTTCGGCTGTACCAATCACTGTATTAACATTCTTTCCAACCACAGCTGTTTGAGAAGTTAGATGAGTTAAACAACATGAACGTGTGCTGGACCAGACTGGGTGCATGAAGCTATTTGGCAAGTCACAGCTTAAAAAAGAAAAAGAAAAAAAAAACATGAAAAAAATATTATTCATTCTTTTCCTAAATCTTTCAGCTGCGGAATCAATACCCAAGTCTACATACTGGATACAGCTGGCAATTAGATGTGCCAGATAATAAGCAATTAAAAAAAATATTTGTCTCGGTCTCTGGCAAAGGCCTGTGGTACATCAGACATTGTACAGCCATGCCACTAACCGCATAATCTTCTGATAATTTCTTTGCTCTCATTTTCTCATCGGCCATGATTTGCAGAAGTGATTGGAATCTAGAGACAGTTCGTGCAAAGGAAACAGTGGGGTGTTATTAACTGTCCATAGAGTATACACAGCTCCCTGTGCGACGGCTGTACCCCATATACCACTCCAATTGCCGCTGATCTTTTAACGTGGTCTTCTCATGAAATCAGGTTGGGGAAGCAGGAAGGAGGTGAAAGAATATTGCTACGTGCCTTTTGCTGACCTTTGCTGTGCTATCAAAGCATCATGCTCTACAATGTTAAGTCATTTTGTCAGGCTTTCCGCAAAGCGAAGCAGCAGATACACACCACTGCTTTTCTATGCTTTCCTAATACTAGATACAGGTATGTATCTAAATGTCCTGACATTTAGACAGAAGTGGTTACTGGGACTAACATGATAAAAGGTTATGAACCAGGACTCAGAGGGCAATTCCACAGTGCACATTTAACAGACAGAGCACGTGTTGGGGCAGGAGGAGCTGGCTGGCAATGGGATGCTCACGGGAGCAGCACCAGTCAGCACCCGAACATCCGGGGCACACCGCAGTACAGTCATAACGCTACAGCCCCTGCGCACACCTTAAGGGGACCCTCAGCACACAATACTGTTTTCTACTATAAACAAAGACATGACCTCTTCTACATACGGTGAATTAATTTTTACAGATCTCTGGCTATCTTACAGCAGATTTAAATTTAAAAACATTCTCCAAAGGTGCTATTATTAAGTGAAGTGAAGCCAGTAATTACAACAAGTCAAAACAATGCATGCAACCAATCAATGCAAAATATTCAAGTTCCTCTTTAGTTTCCCTCTTTTTAAATCTATTTAAGTTCCTACAAGCATTCACATTATTCAGATTACATTAATCTTAGAGGCACTCCTTGCTATAAAATCAATAGCCTCAGCAGTAATGCTGCCATCTCCATGCTGCAGCTGCTCAAAAAATCCCGGCACACCATTTTACCAAAGCCGCTTCTCTTGTTTTTCATATCACGTTTCAACGGCAAGTTAGACTTGCCACGGGTCAGTTCTTCTCCAGGAATATATTCATGGAAGCAGGCAACGACCAGACCTGGTGCAGCCCGAGACCCCACCGAAGCATCCCTTGACAGCCTTAAGGCTTTTGGCAGCTCCTCTTCTACTGACAGCTCATGCAGATCTTCTCAAATTCATGTCATAGCTGGATCTACCTTCTTAATCAGGTTCATCTCCGCCTGCCTTTTCAGTCCACTCCACTCTCACAGACTAATACACAGTTTTTGGAGTAGATGTGGGCAGGAGCACACTCAAACCTCCTTGGACGCCCTATGGCGACTCTGTTCTTTGCTCTTACTTGCCCCTTTAAAAAACCCAGCCTAAATTAATGGCCTACAGCCCATTGCCACCTGCATTTAACTCAACTGCCTCAACTAAGACAAGTAACCTCACACCACAGAGCACACATTTAGAGGTCTTGGGGACCAAGGAAGGCCAGCCAGCCATGGCATCACCCTCCTCCTTCCCAGCCATGCTGAATGCCAGGCAAGTAGATGGCAAGGGGCTGCCCCCTCTCAAGGACTGCTGCTAAACCAAAAGCCAGCCTAGGGCAGGGAGGGGAAACCTTACACACGGTAGGGGGGGAAACGCTAAATGATTCATTTCTGACATGAGCCATGATTAAATTTTAATCTCTCAAACAAAAATATGGTTCTCATTAGCCTCATTAGTTCCCAGTTGTACTGCAAGGCAACAGTGTCACATGGTATTAATCTTTGTTTTCATTAATATGCCATATCAACCGCTCACGGCTGCTCACAGCATTCTTTGAAACCGATCCGCTCCGTCTCTTCTGTGCGAGTAGGAAGTGCCAAAAAGCAGCTTCCTCGACAGGAAGGATGACCCCCTGAGATCCTTCAACTTTTGGTTTACGTTTCTAGAGATAATCTTTTCTTTCTGGGGAAAGAGGGAGGGGAGTTTGGAGTAAAAGGGATGCGAGGCTGCAATCCACAATAACAAAGAAATTCCTGGGGTTTATTGCCAAGGCCAGGGCCAGATAAAGGAATAAGATATTCTAAGTTTTCTTGTTGTTGTTGTTGTCATTGGGATATTTTGGAGAGCTAGAAAAATAAAGCCAGGTTGCAAAAAGCGTTCTTTGCAAGCAGGTTATTTGCAAAGCCCCTAGCAAACTTCAAATGACTCCAATTTAGCATACACATCAAGGTGATATTTGTTAATGTGATTCATCTAAAATCCTAGATACTTTTTTTTTAATACACAAAATTGTAAACTGGATTCAGGCACAACCTTAATTTTTCCTTGCACTTCAAACTTTAATATCTGTAGAGCTCATATCAATTAAGTCTTACAGTCCCTCAGTACAAGCTTGTACTACTCCTAGACAGGCAGATAAAGCAGGATATAGACCAATGGAAAGACCTTGCCAATGTCACACAGTTAAGTACAGCCCAACACATCCATTCCTCCCTGTACAGTGAGGTCTCGGAGAACTTCCCAAGTGAACCAAGTGTACTGATGAAACCCAGGACACGCAAGTTCCTATTCCCTACTTGCACAGCTCCTGATCTTTCAGTGTTTGTGTGCTCGAGGGCAGTCAAAAAAGTCTTACCGAATTACCCATGCTGCTTAATAAAAGATGCATTAGCTCACATGCACCCATGTGGATACATTCATTCACCCTTGATCTGGCTCTGGTCTGCTGGAAGCTCAAAGAGTGATTCTTCCATCTGTATTTTGCATGTCAGACTAGTATTCTTCTAAGTCATAAAATGAGTATCTCCGTAAGTGCTGTGCCCTTGTCATAAGAGGGTCACAAACCAGTACACTTAAAAATGGTAATGGTGTTTTGCCAAATCCAGCCCACAATTCACACGCTGGCTGTTCTACAAGCTGCAATAAGAAACTCGGAAGAGACCTGTTTCCAACCTTTACGGGATGGGATGGCACTAGACAAAAACCCAAGTGCTTTAGACTGAAAATCCAAAGCTGTAGAATGTAAGAGGAAAGAAAATGGAGAAGAGGTCCATTTAATGGCTACTAATGCCCTCCTGGAGAGTGAAAACACAGCCCTGAGCATCTCATCAGCCCCCTAGCATTTAATGGAGTTCAGCCTGAACCAGTCACCAGTTCATCTGCTAGCACACAGAAGACTGTGATTAAAGTCCTGCATAGGTCAAGTGGTTTTTAATGAGACATATAAACCACAAAACCTCCATGACATACAAGTCTTTCTTCTTTCTCTGTTGTAAATGAACTTCTGAGGACGGTAATTTAATTGCAATTAAATTACATGCCTCAGAGACATGCTTTCATGACCTGCAGTATACCTGTCCCTCCAATAAGTCCTAAATATTAAAGTTAAAAGCTATTAATATTATGTTCAATCAGCTAAATATGAAAAAACACCAGGCATTTGAGGCCAGAAATACAGTGGCATGTCTTGCCCTCCATGCTCTAGAAAAGTGCTGCAGCATCTGCAACTTCTTGGAAACCACCTGGGCACGTGGGCACAGCTCAAATGGCACTTGCCTGCAATCTCTGGGGTTGTACAGTAGTGGAGCACTGTTTGGTTTCATATTCCTTGCAGAAAAAACGGTGTGCTGCTTAGTCTTATTTTACCCTAAATACCTGTTAGCAGTAGCTCCACCAACATTTTCCACAAGGGAAGAACACACTGAAAAGAATGCTGTAGCCACCTCATGCTATAATGTTTTATTTATTGGCTTAACCTATTCCCCTGAGCTCTTGTAACTCTACCAGAATCTTAGTCATGAAAGAAAAAAAGGCAATAGGATTTAAAAAACCACAATTCTAGCTTTTGTATCAAGTGTCTTACAAACTGTACCACTGAATGCTCTCTAACAGTGTGCGATATGCTTTGTAAAATGAAACAACACAATAACCAAGGGAAAGGAAAGGTTTTCAGATGACATTTGAAAATGTTGGGGGGGTGGTTCGGTGAGGAAACAACAGAAGAAGAAACAGGAGATCAATGGCAGAGCAGTTTAAAAGTTTGTTTATATAAGAAAATCTAATAGCTCTCTGGAGACACCTTACTGTGGGATAAAAGTGATTTTATTCCAGAATTACAAATTCACTTTAGAAGTGCATTAACTATTCTGGTTCAAAAAATGATTCAACTTCTGCCGGAACGCCTCTCCCGGAGAGCTTGTCCTAACAAAGGACCTCTACTGCTGATGGTCCATCTCTGCAGACATATGCCCCAGCAGAAACCGTAAGGGATAAAACCACAAGTGGAGGTTTCATTGGGTCACCTGCAACAACTATTTTTACTTTTAAACAAAGGGGTAGCTTTTCCCATTCTTGCTTAAATGTACAACAATCCATTATATTCATATTCAGGAGGGAGGAAGCGGGGAGAAAGGCAAAGCCATTTGTATCGGTCCTGTGGAGCTGCACTGTTCTTCCAGTGACTGAACCTAGACAAGCAGGACTTGCAGTCTGCAAAATGGATGCTGAAGTACGGGGAATTCCCACAAAATCTTTTTAAGCATCTTCACCTTCATTAAACAGCTTCTATTATACTCAAACTGGGTCCACTTTTTACTATTATTATTTTACTGAAATTAGGCATAGTCTGCAGAAATAAAAAGGAAAATCAAGGCTAAAATTAAAATAATGATTAAGCACTTCACTCAGCCTATGGGTCAGATATTATATATTCTTTCGCACTAGCAGATTTTTGCATTCTTGTCAGTCTCTTCCTACTTCAAAAGGAAAAGTTAAATATTGCAGAGGGGCAAAAAAGTCCCTTATTTTAAGACAGACCCACTGAACTTGTGATGCAAGTGCAGCACCCATTATACGCATGCCCCATGACCCAGACAACATGTCCAGGTTTAGTCTGAGCAGACCCCAAATACCACAGCTGTTTTGGGAACAGAGTGCCCAGATTTACAAAAGCTTCCCTGTGCATTCCACTTTCAAATTTGGCAAAGGCAATCTTGGCCCCACATTTCGTAGGTACCAAAATTAATATGCTGTTCTCTGAAAGCTAGCTTAGTTTTGAGACCCACCAAAGTGCATCTTATTGCAGACAGTTCACCTGCGCTTTGGCAGAGCCAACAGTAAACTGGCAAAGTCAAGAATTCAGGGGCAGGACAGCATCCTGGCCCCAGTTCTCAGGATTTTACGTTGCCAAAGTAATCTTTATCCCGCAAAATCCATCACAAACAGCTCACATCAGCTTGTTCCAAGAGCAGCTTTCTCAAGGGTTATAACACCCTCAAAGACCTTTAGCTGGTCCCTGGCCGTGCTGTCACAGCAGGCTCAGCTGTCCCCAGGCACACAGCATATTCCCCAGCTCACAGGTGGAGGTCGGCAGTACCAGGGCAGGCAGGCAACATGTCCTGCCCTTCAAAGGAGACGGTTTGCTCTTCTAAAGCTTCCTCTGACTCTGAGCCCAAGCCAGCTGGACAGCAGTTGAAAGACTTGCTCCTTCAGCAGCACCCGGTATCTGGAGACTCCAGCCCAAAACAAATAGAAACATTTAAAATTAAAATACAAAAAGAAAAGGCGATAAAAGGAATAAATTGTTCCTCACTGGCCTAAAGAAGAGAACTCTATTCCTCCTTATCACCCCATATCGTCCTTGAACTGGCTTCCCAGGCAACTACTGCAAAGGTTTTTTCTGGACTGGGTCAGCCCATGGGTCCGTGCCCAGCCTAGCAGTGCCGGCTCGCCGGAGTCCATGCCTGCCAGCTGCAGAGGAACACTATGAAGACTGTACGATAACTACAAGACAACGTGGCCACAGGAGGAATTTCTTCCTCATTTCCGATGCCTCTTTGCTGAGCTATCTCCTAACTCTGATCAGGAATGCCTGACAACGTTGTCCTTTCCCCCTTTATAAGAAGTCACTGTGGTCCTCAACAGATGCTTTGGAGAACAATCGGAACTCCCTCTCAATCTGCTCAAATCTGAGAGTAAGACAAAGTTAATGGACCATCTAACTCCACCTACAAACCAGTGTGAAAAGGGAGTTTTAAAGCCAGCCTTAGTTTTAAGGCCAATGCTGCCACCCACCCACCCACGATCAGCAGCAGAATTCATGAGATTTCAGGTACTATCAGCTCACCCCTCATGCCACCAATCCCCTGAAGGATGGTGAGAAATTAGTTAATCCCCCCCTTTGCTCTTTCCCCATGTTTACTTGCACTGTAAGTACCTAGCCACCCACCATCCCCTTCTCCAGGAATTGAATGTCACACTCTATGCACAATAATAATATGGTTTTGACCACCCAGTGACCCATTGCAGAGGATCTAATGAAAAACGTAACCACAGCTGAATGAACTGTACTGCTGGCTTGCTTTGATTCTTTTCCATTACTCCTTTACAAGAAGAACCTAATTTCCTGTTTAATATATTCGATGCTGCAATTAAGAAAAGACGAAGTTGAGGCAATA
The DNA here is from genome assembly GCF_047370975.1 of Nipponia nippon. NCBI lineage: Eukaryota > Metazoa > Chordata > Aves > Pelecaniformes > Threskiornithidae > Nipponia > Nipponia nippon. The sequence goes on along the minus strand of NW_028262369.1, from coordinate 16,728,759 downwards.
CCTCCTATCCCCCTCTCTTTTCTCTCTCACCCCTTCCCCAGAAGAACCTGCCCCATTCCCTTGGTGTGCTATTGCTGTACACCAGGAGTCACCTGCCTGTGCCAGAGTAACTTTTAAATTCCAAATCTGAAGTAGCAAAGGAGGAAAAAAATACAGCCTTATCTCAAATATCAAGAGTCAATTCCTTTCAACCACAGCATCCACCAAAGGCAAACTCTGGGCTCCGCTTGCATTCCTGCTGGCCACCTCATTGTCTTCAGAGCTGCAGAGACCTAACGCTTGCTGAGCTTCTCACCCCCCTCAGGAAGAGGCATTTGGACATGGTCTGCTGGACACTGGTGGTGGTTCGGTGCAGCAGTGGAAAAAGGCTCCCCTCTCTATCCCCTGCCCTTTGCCTCTCCCTTAAAGACTTGAAAGATGACAAAACAGCCACGCGTTCAACAGGCACAACTGGATTTCTTTTGGGAAAAACTCAGAGTTCTGCAGGACTGTCACCCCTCCAGCACCAGCAGAGAAGACATCACACCTTTACCTTCAATCTGCCTGTACCAGGAAAAGCAACTGGGAGCAGAGGACCAGCACAGACTGCAACGGCCCAACGACACATGGAGAACACATTCCAGCTAGCTTTTTTTTTTTAAATCAAAACTATAATGACATTGTAACACTGCTACAGCAGTGGCACCAGTACACTGAGCACTCCAGAGTGCCTTGTGGGCACTAACGAAGAAAGCCTGTCATGCTAATGTCTTAGTTAGCCCACTACTTCAGGAGCAAGCCAGATCAAACCTTCAGCCTTGGGAGTCACTGCAGGTCCAGCTTTCAGCTACAAAACGTTTGCAGCTTGAGGGGGAGGTTGTTAGGGTTTTTTTTCCCCCTCACAAACAGAAACACAAAGAGAAAGAAGTCAAGGAACACATCCAGATTTTGCTGCCACAATGACACAGGCTCCTGTATCTCTAGAAATGAGAGCAGGACGGTGCTTGAATTCTTGCACTGTAAAATAAAACATCTAGAAAAATAGACAAGCGATTTTGGAATAACTTGGAAATGGGCAACGAAAAACTATCCACTAAGTTATTTTTCAAATTTTGTGGCTTTCTTTCACAGTCTTAAGTTCACGCTGAGTTAAGAGCTCAGAGAACAGAGCTTTTCAAAAAACTGAAGCTGTTATCCTTCACCCACTTACACACCATCTGGAGTAGGATAGGAATGAATGGGACAGGACAAGATGCGGGGCTGCCCAAGCACATGCAAATCCTTAAAATTAAATTCACTGACTTCATCTATACGGAAGGTATCCTGTAATGTGTTGTCGAGCCAGGACTTCTCAATGACACAGCTGTATCAGGTTCACAGCTCAGGCACCCCTTCATGGCGGGACTTTTTACCTCCCCAAAGTTACCATATCACCTCTGCTACAGGCAGAGAGGTACTTGAAGAGGTCAACTAATGAAATGTGGTTTCCAAAGGGCCCATCCTCTTAACAAATGTAATTGGTGCCTTGACAACTGTGAGGACCACCTAAAGCCTTTCATTTTGCACCACAGTCTTTCCCTGCAGCAAGGCGATATACAGACATGATTTCTCCTTTACTTTTTCCCCACAGGTTTTATATACTTATCCTGAGTGTTCCAGCTGTCTTCTGGATAGAACTGAAAACTGACAAACCATCTCAAAGGTAATTATTAGGGGAATTCCCTTGCAACAGCCATGAGGGAAAGTACTCCACAGCAGGGACAACGTGTAGCATGGCACATTATGCAGCCAGTTTGCCTCTCACAGAGGACAACAGAAATCAGAACAGATATCCTGGGTAAGAGAGAGAGCAGGAGCATGCCCATAACTCATTTCTGCCAAATGCTTTCCTTATCTCACATTCCTACATCACTCCTTACCAGATTACCAACCTCAAATGGTAATAGAAAGTCAATGTGCAATGAACAGCAAGAGATTACAGATAAAAACAAAGCAGAGAGATTATTAACCTACCAGATCTGTCCAACATTGACCAACGAGAGGTAGAGAACCCACAGGACAGCCATGAGGACCATGTTTGCACATCCAGTTACCAATACAAAGGCTGAAGTTGCCAGGCCAAACAGGGAGAGGTAGTCCAAGATGCTGTCCATGTCTGACCAGTCCAGAAACCAGATGATTGTTGGTGCATAGCTCAGAGCATCCAGGTTTATCTTCCCTTTGAAATACTTTTTGACATTCTGCAGGTACAGTTTACAAGGGAGCAGCCCCTTCTCCCCTATTAGCTGCTTGTTTTGATGATATGCCACCAGGAAGGCCACAACTAGATGAAAACAAGGAGGGAGGGGAGAAAAAAAAACAGTATTAGAAATCATAGAGGCTGAAGTACCTATTTTGAGTCCAGAGTTACAGTAGTATATTCATGCCTTGGGAAGGAATTTATTCACATGTCCTCATCTCCATTAAAATACAACATAGTCATTTCTATTAACCATGATGCAGAAGGCAGAGGAATTCTATAAATACCGTCTCTGCCTTCACACCAGGAAATGGCACAGAGTCTGTTTTGAGACAATTTTCTCCTCAACAGCTGTAAGGGACATGCCACTTGCTTCAGGCAAACTTGACAATGCACTTCTGGGAAAAGCTCCCTGTAACTGAGCGACCTGACCCAGTGTAAAAACAGGAGGCTGAGCCCAGCTCTGTTAGACTCTGTGTGACCCTAGGTTAGTCACATACACTATTCATCTCCTAATGCAGATGAGGAAAACAGCTTAACTGCACTGGAGTGGACAAGTGAAAGTAATGCATTAATTTCAAGACTTTCAGACAGAATTTCCTTTCTACAAGAAGCATTTGGAAAGGAGACACCAAGAAACCCTCAGTTCACACACAGATACTGGGGAGCACAGCTGAAGCAGCAAGAAGAGCACACACAACTCCCTTCAGCTTTGCAGCAGCAAAGACACATCTGTACTTTCTGACCCCTCCTATTTCAGTTTCACAAAACATTTTGCAGTGTAAATAGACAACAGTTGCAGCATGGGTTTTTTTTGTTGAAGATGATTTACAAGCTCTGCTGCTCCCAGTACAAATAACCCACAGCAGACTGATAGCAGATTGTGCCTGCAAGGTTATGCTTTGACTTTAGAGGACAACGTATCTCCACTTTTACATAACACTATCTGCGCATGTATTAAATATTGCCTTTTTTCCTTATATTGAAAACACTTAATATTTCAAAATATTGTTAATGAGACAGCTTAAACTCATACACACCCTTTAAGAGGCATCTAAAGGACACCTTAATCCTTCTGGCAGTGTAACGGTTAATGGTTATCCATCGCAATTGCGAAAGACAGTAGTTATGCTATGGGTTGACCTTCTGGATCCTCTCACATCCTGGTAGGTTGGAAATACAAAGTCTTAATATTTTCCTGTCCTCTAAATTGCTACTTTTTACATGTCCCTACAGCTCTCTCATTTATAGTGTCTATGCTCTTGCACTGGACAATCTTAGAACAGCCAGATGCTTTTTTTAACAGCACATAAGCAATTTAATTACAGATTATAGACCTAGAATTTGATGTTCTACAGAGAAAGTTGGTCGGCTTCTAGGGATTATCTCATATTTTAGGAATCTCCTCCAGTTACCAATTTGCAGTTCGTAACTGCAGTAATCTCCATTTCTCAAAAAAAAAAAAAAAGATGAAGGCCAACATTTCCTGATTACGCTCCATACATTTCGCTCCCAGCAGCTAACTCACCCATCTTTCGAACATTATCCAAACACCAGCCACGTCACACGCAGCAATACCAGAGGTCTTGCAAAAGGCCAGTCTGTCTCCCCCCAGTCTTCCTTGGTTAATGATCAAATCTGTTTCCTTCCTTATCTGAATACTGTCATTCTGCAAACAAGAATTCTGCTGTTCATCTGGTTGGTGTCTCTCACTGGGAACACTGGTGGAAAGTCTATGTGAAACTATACCCCGAGCTCAGGCCTGGATTCCCATTTCTTTGAAGTCTGACCAGCAACCCAAAGTCTGCAGCCCCAGGGAATAAAAATAAATGTCCCGTTCCCCCCAGACACACACAAAGGTCTCCACTGGCTTTCAGTTAATCCACTTAACACTTACTCCATCACTTTGCACACGGAGTGTATTATGTTCTCATTTGAAAAACCACTAAAACTCACAATCCAACGCATATCTGAGGTCACTGGGAGGGTTCCCATTGATTTCAACAGATCCTGAATCACAGCGCTGACACAATAAAGTTGGGGGTTTAATTGGTTGCATCTCTTTCCGTCCATCTTTCACACACAGTGAAGGATTTTACAAACTAAAAGACATGCAGAATATTTCACTCAATAATGGACAGGGAGGAACAAGAGAAAAAACTGATCGCAACACTAAAGAATCAGCTTTGGACCACAAATTAAGTGTTTTATATTTTAGAGTATTCATGTTTTTCTACCAACACTCTGTTCAGCACAACTGTATAATCAGAAAGCCTGACACATGAAACAGGCAGAAATATAATGCTTTTGTGCCTCAGACAACTTAATATCTTCATTTTTGGTTTTTTAAAAAAAAAAAAAATAGAGAGCAACTCTGCCTTAAAACTCCATGGCTTGATTTCCCTCGATTAGCACTGCAATTTGCTGCACAGTTTTCCAAAAGTGCTAATCAAATTCACCTCTAAATGCTACAGAAATTGCTGCCCCGACCCATAACTGCTAGGCAGTTTTTTTTTTCTAAAAAAATCTAAATTAGACCCCTGCACAGTATGCAAGATAAACATGGAAAGGGTAAATTAGGAAAGAGAAACTATAGCAATTGCAGAAAAGTACACATTGTATGTACAAAATACTGTACAGCCTTTTTAAGTCTGAAAGCAGCAAAGACTGCATTATAGATTGGCACGGACTGCACATCTAAAGATTGCCCAGTCTGGGCTCCAAAGTCGTTTTCTCCCAGAGCACCGATTTCTCACAAGACACTGCACTGCTGATATTTCATATATTATGATTTCACAACTAAATCCCATCGGCAACAGTCCTAATTTGATGAAGAACTCATCTAACCCAAACCAAATCTTGACCGGTCCACCTACGTTTCGATCCGTCACCCTCCCAAGCCATCGGGGCCCACATCCAGCGAGCACCGTTTATTGCTCACACGTGTGCAGCATTTCCTAGACGTGCTGCTCCGTCCCGGATCCAGCTCCCTCTCCTGGACACTGCCCAAGCTGAGCCGCTGTCTCGCACCATGCTCCGTCTCCACTCCTCTCCAGCATCTTTTGGAGCACCTTTGAAGGGCACATCCCTTAGGGAGCACCCGCTTCTCAAACCCCACCACCGAATCATCTAGACCTACTTTCCCAAGGCACCAGCTAAGCCTTCAAGAGGCTTCACCCTGTAGGCAGCAGTTCCCATGTTACCAGACACATGCAATAGTTGAAACTAAAGACAGATTCTGCAAAGGATTTCAGCAACACAAGAGATGCACAGATCCAGGGAAAAAAAGGGAAGTTACTTATCAGCTTGTCATTGCTTCCTCTCCCTGAACTCCTCTTGAGAAACTGTATCCTTAAATTGACTATAACACAGACTCTGCTCCCTTCTCCAGGAACCTTCCGTTTGATCTTGGCTTAGTCAGGGGGCAAAAAAAGTCCCTTTTGACCCCAAAGCCTGTCTTTTTCTTCCTCTTCCTTAACCCCTATTCCGAAACTTTTCTCCCTTTGGCCTCATATTTGGGGATTTTCCACTCTCCATCTTCCCACTCCCTCCAGGTAAACATGGTCAAACAAGTTTGCTTCCACCTTGGGCACTGGCTGGCATGCTCGCTGCACTGCTGGGGCGTGGGGCAAGGTTAATCACTTCTCCTGTTTGTCCTGTAGCTTCTTCCTGGCAAGAGGGTGGCAGAGGAGTTCTGTTAAATGAACCAGAATTTACTGCTTAGTAAGTTAGCCGATGCTGGGGGGACCCACCTACACAGCATGCAGTGTTCAACCATGCCATGGGGTCCAAGGCACTGAGTCTGCTCGAGCAACGGCACTGCATCCACCTCAGTCTCTCCAAACACTCTGTAAAGCTGTGCTCCTGGGTGTCTGCAAGGTTCATGCCAGGCCAGGGATGTTCTCACCTCTGGCAGCAAAGAGGGAAGGCTCCTACCCAAAGGGATGCTGCAATGGCAAAAGAGAGTCTGAGCGGGCAGCTGGCAGCCGCTCAGCACTGCTGTTAGCCAGGCAAGCGGGCAGCGCCTCAGTCACCAACAGAGCTGCAAGACTCTGCATCTTACTCAGGAGAAGCCACTCTCCTCCTGAGCAAACTTGACTCCTGGATTTCCAAACTTTGGGCACTGCATTCATCAGTGTCTTCTCTCAGCTCAGGGTTTATTTTTTCCTGCAATAACAGCACAAACATTTGCATCCCTATGCACCAGGCAGCTTGCCTCCACCAGCACCCTAGCCACCTCCAGCTTGGGCATACACCGCACCGAGGAGTCCACAGCAGATTCCCCCAGCATGGAGCAAGCTAACACAGGGCCTGATCCAGAGTCCCTCACTCATTCCAGCCTCTCTAGCAGGCCAAACCTCTCCGAATGACTCTCGCTTTCTGGTATCATCTTACAAAACGAGAGCATAACTGAGAAGGGCACTTTTTTCAGAGTTCAGGATGCACTTTGCTGACCAGGACGCAGAAGCCAATGTCTTCCCATAGCTATCCTTTCCGGCATCATGGAGGGGAACGATGTGAGGCCACAGCTGGGCTCCTAATTCAGGGACATCCCCTGCAGACTCCCAGCACAGCTCTGCACACCTCCAAGTCTCCAAACCCAGCATAAAACCCCACCACTTTGCCCATCACCGCTGTGGCTGCTCACTGCCTGGACTTTTTACCAATACTTCCTGGAGTTGGCGATCTTCAGTCCATGCCAGTCTCCTCTCTTTCCACCTTAAGCACTTTGCCATTCTTCAGACTATTTGCTCATTTGCAGACTGAAAAAAAACTCAGCCTCAGCGACTCCCATGCTCCCTCCCACTCAGGAAGCAGATGGAGCCTTTGACAGCTCACATGGGAGCATGCTCCTCTACCTGCTGCGAGCTGATCTTTACATAAGTAATACATGTAAATTGTCATCAAGTGCTAATAGACCTTCACTACTTATTCTCACCTCAGAAGGTGCTTTACTGTACTTTTCCATTAACTCCCCCCCCACTTTCTCCTTCCCCTCCCAGCCTCCTCTCTCCCCCCAAACTGAACGGATTCCTTGTTCAAACCCACATGCTACCAATAAACACAACCCAAGCATGCAACACAAGAGTCACCCATCTGAAATGATTTGGACTATCCATATTGCCCTGTCACCTCAGTTCCTTTCTCCCAGTCCAGGCTCAGCCTGTCATGGTAGGAGAATGAGAGAATCCCATTCTTCATGCTCTGTAAAGATTTAAAGATGTGAAATCCAAAACTTTCCGGTCATATGGCTTTCTCTCTCTCCCCATTAAAAGAAGTCTTAACTTTTACTTAAAGCCCAAACCACAAAAAGAAATGAACCAAGAACACAGAGCTTTGCATGAAAACCAAACTACATTTTGCACACACACAAAAAATCTGCCTGGAGCCATATATCAAGTGCACCTTTGACCCAACAAGGCATTCAAAAAAGGCCCTATGCTGGCAAACTGAGGTTGTACTACTGAAAAGAAGAAGGGAGAGAATATGCATGGTCTTTTCATTATTATCAGCGAAATGAATCAAATAAGTTTTCAATTGATAAATTCCCCTGCAAAGTTTTACAACACAGAAGCAACAACACTGTAGTACTGAGCAAAGAGACAGAGTGAAACCAAGCACCCCCCTTTCATTGTACAACCCTACAGCCACAAATAAACACACAACAAAGTAGTCTGTTCGTAACACTTTTTTGTTTTATTGCCATTCACAGCAAAGCTAAGGACTTTGCAGTGGTTGCTTTGGAGGCTTGTTAAGCGCTTATCTCCCCCATTCCTTCTTTGTTTGAAATAATGTGAAAGCAAATAGAAAAGGCTGGGCTGTGGCACTGCTAAAAAGCTTCCCCATAGGACCCAGATTGTTCAAAACCACACCAGGGGCAGTCCAGCCTGCAGCTGGAGGATGCCCTGAGAAGATCCCTCTGCTCCAGACCAGCTCTGGGCAAAGAGCAGACTGGGAGACAGATTCTCTCCTTCTCGGTTCTTGTTATCATTTCCCTTAAACTATCACTGCCTGCTATGAATTTATCTTCCCACAGTGAAAGTGCTTTGTTCAGGACCAAACGCACTTCTGTCTCGCTTACGCAGCTCTTTCGTGCAGAGTTAAACGGGGGGCACGTAGCTTGCTAAGAAGACACAGTGCTAACATACTGCCTTTGTTGTGCAGACTTGCTAACAAGCACCGTGATGAAATAAAACCTTTCAGGGGAGAAAAAGTGTCTGAAGATGTACTACAATCCTGACTAGGCAAGCTGAAAGCTACTGGGAGCCTTTTAATATAACTGAGGGAAGAGGAGGGGGAAAGCAGGGGAGATGGCAGAGAGAAAGAGAGAGGAGGAAGGATACTGGGGAGAGCCAGGAACCTACAGGAAGCCAAACCCCCCTGAGAAAGCTTTAGATTTCAGAATTAGGAAGAAGTAGCATGAACCTCCCATAGCTCTAGCTCTGGGGAAAGAAAATACTACTATTAAACAATACATAAGGAGAAGGAAGATAAACTGGATTTAAATAATAGCTTTTATTTCAAAGCGCTCTACAGAGCCTGGCTGAAATTGGGAAGGGTGGTATCTAAGTTCTTGAGCTTCTACATCTGGAATCTGATGATAGTAATCATCCAAAAAGGGCACTTAAAAATGATTTAGAAGAAGGGTGAAGGGAGCAAATAATGCACATTTGTTGTCAAGAGCTTTGGGACCAGCTATTTACCTGTAACGGGACTTCCAACAAGATCTCAAAGACCTTCTGTAAACCTTTACAAAATGTCAATTCCTGCCATAAAGAACAAACACACAGTGCAAGACCAGGACGGAAAACCTTCAAATCTCAAAATAGCATTTCTCCAAGCTTCCCTGTCCCATGAATTACTGTATTAGAGATTACAATTCAATTGGCACGCCAGTACTATACAAAGATGCCTCTACAGAAACAGTGAGAGGGGTCTGGGCAGCAGAGCACAGGGTAAGACCTACACAATTGTTCTCTTCCTCAGTGTTCAGGGTTGGATTCTGTGTTACTTCACACTCTCCTCCTCCGGAAGCATTTTACAACTTGGTCTGCCCACACTTACTTGGTGAAGTGGAGAAAAAGGTCCCAGATCTGAAAATGTCTCTGAGGGCTGTCAGTTATAAGAATTTAAGTGTCACCTAATTTACAAGTGCATAGTGCTAGCTACCATTAAAAACAGAAGTGCACAGACAGGCGTTTCATTTACCTTAGTGCTCAGCTGGGAGGACCCCACTGGCACAGCCCTGCTGCAAAGAGCAAACCTCAATGAGCACTTCCAGCTTGGATCCATTTTCCCCTTCCTTCCCATTCCTGCAAGCAGCAGGTGGTTTTGGTCGCTGCCCTCCACGAATCATCAGATCCTTTCCCACCTTCCCATCTCCACCCTGCCTCTCAGACAACAGCTGCTTTGCCAGGGACTTCCCAGGCTCTGTCTGCTTCTGGAAACCCCCTTCAAAAAAAGATGATGAGAGCTGTTATAACCAAAGGGGGTGGGGGAGAAGGGAGGGCACACAGAAGGACACTTCACACCTGCCTTGCTCTGCCTGTCCTTCTTCCACAGAAGATCCAAAGGGAAGCATCTCCCCAGCTCGCATCAGGCAATAAAACAGCCTCTCAAGAGTGGAGTGGGAAGCAGGAAGGCGGTGACAGGCCCCCAGATCATGCTTGGCGATTCTGCCCCTCACCTCAGCATCACCGTACACCCCAAATCATGCTTCTCTCCACAGGGTCCTTCACTCTCCCACCCCTCCCTTTCTGCCTAGGAGAGAGAACAAGCTTTCAGCTCACACAACTGCACTAACAGGCAGGAGCTGCAATCATCGGGGGAGATCACTTTCCTGATACTTTAGCACAAGGTGCCCCCAAAGGATTTGTTGCTTAACACAGCAGGAATGAAAGGGTTACGTTTAAAAGGGTGAAATGAAAGAAGGGGGAAAAACCCATGACTGAGGAATGTCAAACTGTCACAATGGCATCAACCGTTTCCTCAGCAAGTCTGAGACTCAGCGTGTGCACAATTGCCGTGTCTGGGAAAAAAAATAATCTGTCAAAGTAAATGGTTCCATCTTCAGAAGAAAGCTTGGAAGAGGTGCTTGGTACAGAGGCTTTAAATTGTTTTTTGCTGTTTTTAAACCCAGGCTCTCAGAAGAGATCAAAAGGCAACCCACCTTCCCTTGAGAGCATCCCACCCCAACAGCCGTGTCATGGTTTTGCAGCCTTTGACAGAGGAATCTGCCTCTTCACAATCTCTCCATCTCAGGCATGCCAATTAGTTTCCACTCCACGAGTGCTTCGGTTGTAGGCTGTACAGCGTCTCCCCCACGTTTGGATCAGAGCTGGAGCCCCAACATCACTGCAAGTGACGGCCCAAGTCAGAATTCAACCTGTCTCAAATCTGGCCCAGGTTTCTGGCTTTGGGTCCCTTGGCTGTTACTCAACCAAAACAAACAGCAGGAATCACTGCTACCTGATCACAATCAAGCTGAGGTTGCATAACGAGCAGGTAAACTTTTCCTTTCTTGCACCTCCTCCATTACAAAGGACAGAGCCATCCTCCTACCCTGTTCCTTCCAGCTCTGGTACTCAAATCCTTTCCTCCTGAGGCTCTCTCTCTCAAAAAGGTTTCCTCACTCCAGACTGTAGAAGCATTTTGGGGTCTCCTCCCCACTTCTGCGACTCCCAGGCGTTGCCACTCCCCTTTCCTCTTTCAAAAAGTGCCAAATCCAGTTCTTCTCCTTATTTTCTGTCATCCTGCTTTCACTCACCAGCATGCCATCCCAGCTTCATCCTCTGGCTTACAAATACTCATTCTTCCTTTCTGCCTGCAGCCAGTAGCTTTCAATCATTTTCATGCTGTAACTCACCTGACCCTGAACGGGATATTTGCTCCTCACCTCTTACTGCTCCTGTTGTCCCACATCAGGTCTCCCACTCACCAGAAGGTCCCATACATTTGACTCGCTCTTCACTCTCCTCTGCCTCACCACCCCGTTACCAACTCCCACCCTTCCAGCCACCGCCTCTCCCTTCCCACCTCCCCACCAGCCCCTTCCCATCGAACACGCCACCAACCTACAGGACAGCATTTGGTCCCAGATGTGGCATATTTATAACCCCAAATCCGCGACTGGAAAGCAGCGGCCTCCACCGAATGCACAGCGGAGAACGCTAATCAGTTTTTCATAAGGAAACAGCAAACTGAGCTACGGGAAACTCAGCAGTCTGGATTTATACACGGGGGAATATCGGAATCGCTTTCATTTTGACTGAAAGAGTCATAACCCTGCATTTCACCGAGAGCTGAAACCAAACTAGAAACAGAGCACGTGTCAAAACCATACAAAACTACAACTTCTGCATGGTTCTGATGCAAAATAATCTAAGCAGGCTGGCAGCCTACAAATCCTAACGATTTTGTGGACAAATCTGGGGCAAGTTTAGAATTTGTAACATAGTGTGTTACATGTCAGTTTAGGTTTCACTGTGAATATTTTTTAAGTGGAGCACTAGTGGGCCCTGAGCATGGCTCTCAGCGTTCCTTGCTAAAGCGAGAGCCAAACAAGCATAGCCGAGGTCGGAAACCGATTTCACCATGAACCATTTCAAGGTCATGTCAATTCTAGGTCCTGACTGGTAGTGTTGGCACCCAAGGATGTTGCGTTTCTCTGCTCCCACATAAGATGCTAAAGACCTGCTTCTGTGTAAGATGAGGAGTTTCTCTCTTACACGGTTAGCTCACAACATGTGCCCTGAAGAAAAAGGACTACCAGCTCCGACCAGCTCTGCTGACAGGTACCAGCCTCGTGGTGTGAGCAAACTCTCCTTCCAGCTCCACCACCGCGGGAACCCCAACATCACTGGACACCAGCCCAGCCCTCAGCCGCAGGGTACCCGTCCCACCAGCAAAGCAAGAGCTGAAAATAAGCTCTTCCCATTTCGCATCACAGTCATCCCCTCAAGCTTTGCATACGCAAACATGTACCCCCAACACCCCAAATTAAGCAGTACTTTGGTAAAAGGCAGACAGGGCTCCTCAGTGCAATTGCTGCATCCCTGCCATGACAGGATGGGGCCTGGACCCTGCAGCCCCCCATCCCACAAACAGAAATTCACCACCGAGTCGGTAAGGCGGTCACGGGCCTCCTCTCCCACCACGGTGGGACCTCGCACTGCGGCACCAGCGTGGACCCCACCGGAGGGCGAGCACCCACCGTCGGGGCACCCGGGGGCTCACCCCTTCCCCATGGTAGGGGTCCCGCCTGCCCCACCTGAGGCTTTGCAGTGGGGAAGGCCTTGAAGGACGGGGCAACCCCGGGACTTCACGGGGTTCTGCGTGGCGACGAGCCCGGCCGCCCCCAGCAGCCCGGGGCTCCGCCGGGCCGGGCTGGGCCCCCACCCGCTCCCCGGGCGGCGGAGAGAGAAAGAGGCGCGGGGCAGCGCCCGGAGACTCACAGTAAAGCAGGGCTATGGATCGCAGCAGCACGATGCGGGTCAGCCAGAAGGTGCCCGGCGGCTTCGGCGGCCCGGCCTCGCTGCCCGCCGGCCGCGCCGCAGCCCGCTCGGGAGCCTCGGGGGCGCCGCCGCCCGCCACCGCCCGCCTCCGCCTCAGCGCCGGGCTGGGCGCCGCCATGTCGGAGCCCGCAGCGAGCATGCGTGCGGCCCGCCCCTCGCCGCGCCGCGGGCTGCCGCTGGGCCGGGCCGGGCCGGGCCGTGAGGGCGGCGGTGGCTGAGGTGCGGGGCCGGCGGATGCCGGGAGGCTGCCGCGGGTCGGCCCCGCGGGCGGCCCTGTCACTACAGCGGGGCCCGGGCGGCGTTTGTACGCCCCGGCCCCAGGGAGCGACCTTTGAGAACCGGCGAGAAAGGGCAAAGTTAAAAAAACAAAACCAAAAACCAACCAACCAACAACAATAAAAACAAACAAACAAACAAACAAAAACCGGAAAGAAATGGAAGGAGTTGGCTCCAAAAGCCTTCGTCCACCTCCTGCCCGAGGAGGCCAGGGCCCTCTGCGGCACCACAGCCCCCTCAGCTCGCCCCACCACACCCGGGCTCCGTCCCTGAGGGAAAGTTAAATTGGATTCCTCAGGCTTTCAACATTTGCCACTTCTGATGCTGCCATGATTTCTCCTTCATATAGTCTATAGCCGTCAAGCACCTGACCCCGTGTTGAGTTCCTAAATACTGTTTTTTAGCAAAACCACTTTAATAAAGCGGCCTCAGCAGTCATCGATGAGTTTAGACGTGCGTCATGTATCCCACTTAAGTAAATACTGCCGTGCTAAACCGTTCAATGGTCTCTGAGAAAGTATCTGTTATCAGGTGTAACATTATTCAATGCTTTTCAGACTGTAAACCGGTCCCTTCTAAATGCCTCTTTTGTTTTTCCAGTTTCCCATCACTGCTGCTTGTATTGTTCTCCTTAGAAAAAACCTACATAATGGCACATTGTATAGGGAAAGAAAAATAAGCTATTTGTTAAAGGCCTCTGGTATACTGCAGTTTCACTCTCCCTTTGGGTTAGCCACGAGGTTTGGTTAGATAAATTTAAATAGATGTAAGCTAATGGTTTCCTTTGTGGGGTCTTTATGAAACTTATACAGCAAATTCCACATTAAATGGAAATGTCTGTAAAACAAACTGGATAATTGAGGAAATTACTGAGGAAAAGCAGAGGGTTTAGGCTAAAGATTTAGCAAAAAAAGGACTAATTGGAGTTGAGAAGGGAACGCTGAACTGGGTCGGTTTTCACTGCTGAAGATCACTCTGGGATCTGCAAGATGCGCAGGTTGGGCCGGCAGCGGGAACAAACACCAAACTCAGCCGACCCGAGCTTGGGGGACATCATGTGTCAGCAGCGCCTTTCAACAATACGAGCTGCAAAGTTTTAAGTCTATTAAATGGCAGAAAAATGTTGTTACTCTAAGGGACCAATCCAACCCTCATAAAAGACAATCGAAGCCTTTCCTTTAGCTTTACTGGAAGATGGATCAAGCTGCAAAGGAAAAAGTGCGATAAAACAGTAGATTAGACCGTCAGATGACCTCCTCTCTGTTCCGAGCTCCTGCTGGCACGCAGCTTTGTGTGGACCATCATCTGTGTCAGGTTTTCTGCTCACTTACCTATTTACTGTCAGCTTTTATTTTCATGTGACGATTTTCCCTCGCATTCCCTGTTTTCAAAGTCAGGTATCAGAAAAGAAAACAATGTAAAAACCAAGCAAGTAACGCAAACAAGATATTTAAGAGCGAGGCTCTGAGCCTTAAAGTCTCAAAAGGAAAGCGATTCATAAATGTCAGACCGGCAGGCAAGCGCTGAGGCATCATTGATGCTGATCTTCATTCAACAAAATGCACGCCGCCACGTCCCCCCGCCCGACCCTATTTTGCTGTGTTCCAAACAGCTGCAAAAGTGACAGAGAAACAAGCATTTACTGTCACAGCACCCAGCAGCTGTCCCCACCAGCACCTCAACCCTGCTGTCCCTGGCACCCTAAATTACTCTGTGTTCATTCAGGTCTAGTCTTTCGCCCCTCTGGCTGCCAGGAATTGGGTTTAAATAAAACAGTGAAAGTGAATGTGCGCAGAAATAACTATTTTGTAAAGCAGCATTAACATTTGGGGACTCTTCTAAAGAAAACATACATTCAATTATGTATAATGCAGTTATACACAATCCCGCTGAGCATTCAGCTGCATTTGCTAAATGGGAGGTGGGGATCTTGCAAAGAATTTGGGAGCTTCCTTCTACTAGTTAAGATTTTTCCAGCAGTAATATTTTTTCCATTGAAATCCCTGATCCTTCCCTGTGGAAATCTGATCTTTAACTCCAGGGTTAGCAGGATTAAGGCTGAAAAGGATTTTCAGAGGAAGAATTACCTTTTTTTCTCCTGTATTTGTAAAGCATCTATAATGAGGGGGTGCTGATTCAGAAGAGGGATTCCTAAGTAGTACCATAGGACAAACAATTTATAATCACAGTATATCATAATTAATAGAATCATGCTTCTCCGTTATTTTGAACGGACACCATCCAGCCTGTGCTGTGCAGGAGGAAAGAAAAGATCTTTTGCCAGTGTCTCACCTGGCCTTTAACGGGTAACGCATACATCTGTGTTGCTCCTCCCGCAAAAGCAAATTTTGTTTTGTTGCTGGTATCTTCGAATATTTGAACAAAAATAACACACTGACATATCATTTCCTTTCCATTGGTTTTCATCTTTACGCATGCATGTTTTCTGAGACCAAAAGAGAAGGCCGTCCATTTCGGGTTTATAATCACTTCCACCTCCGGGTCCTTGGCTGCCAGCACCACGGTGTCCGACTTCAGGCTGGGAAAGCTGCAAGATAAAAATGCAGAACAAGCCACTAGTTACCTTTTTCCACTGGGATATTAAAGAATTAATAATCATAAAAGCACTCATTAGTAAGGGCTGTTTTGTTTTTTTTTAGCAGAAATTCCACACCAGGCCCAATGTAACATGTGAAGATTTTCATGAAGCCCTCACTGCCTTTGACTCACACTGAAGTCAAAGCTTTCTAAAAATAAATGTCCTTTTTCTCTGATATCTGCTGGCATGATGAAGCCTAGAAAAGGGCTTAGGAATCCCATCCACTCCTCTCCACTTGCATTTCAAGCAGGAGAGAGGTCAGTGGAGTCCTGCCCAGTGCAGGTGTGCAGAGTTTCTTGTATCAACGCCAGGTAAATGTTCATGGGTTGGAAAAGAGCTGCTGGGGGAGATGTTCCTCCATTGTTCTCCCTGCAGCTGCCAAACTGTTCCTGTCCAGAAAAACGAGAGATGCCGGAGCTAAGCACCCCATCAACACAGTAAAAACTAATATTAAATGAATATTTAAGCATCTCTCTTTTCCCCCTGTTCTCAACAGCCTGCAGCAGCTGTGCAAGGGGTGCAAGTTTGCATCCACTCACAGTGGTGGGAGCCTCAAGTCCCCAGCTCTTCACAATCCACGGAAATGCCTCGAATGATGGGCTTTGGATGAGGCTGTGCAATAAAAACTTGTTCTTGCTGTGGTGGGAGCACACAGTGACTGGAACACAGTAACTTTCATGAGAGCACACTAATTTTTCACTCCTGCTGTGCAGGCGACAAGAAGAATTTCGAGAGCCCAGCTAAGCACAGTGGTGGGAGCCGTGGAAGTGCCGAGGACTAAATACCCCAAGTGTTAATTAAAATTTGCAAAAAGGGTCTGTCCCTTTTACTCCTGAATTGTTCAGAGCAGCAAGGCTCATGTGAACAGAAGACAAATTTTGGACCTAAACTGATCTGCAAGCAGCTGCACAATATAAATTTAGTCTTAAAATTGCATGAGCAGGCACCGGTTGTGTGCTGGAGCCTTCACAAGCACACAGTGTAGGACTGGACCCATCACTACAGTTCCCCTTGAGAGCAAAGCTTTTCAGCTCTTCTGCTGCTACTTTAATTGAAATTAGTTTAAAGTTACCACAGGTATTTTTTTTTGTCTTTTCAGATATCAGGAGCTTTCCTGAAAAGGACTGAGCATTGTTCCACAGCAATCTCTGAGCTGCCACTGAACTGCTGTATCCTCTGGCCAGAGCATTAATCCTGCAGATGTCAGAGGCTTATTTTAACATGACGCATAGGTTACTCTTATCTGATCAGGGGTTGTTTTTTCTTCCCCCATAAGGCTCTTTCTATTTGCTCTTTGAAATTCCCATGTAAAACTTGCTTGCAGTTCAAAGGTAGCCAATTTTTGAAAAATAACTTTAACACTTGATCGGATTAAGCGATAGAGCCCACCTTTGGGCTGGGCCTCTACCCAGCCAGGGAAGGAGTGCAGTACGCGTGCATGTTGCAGAACACAGCCCATCATGTGCAGTGGTTCCCACATGCTCTCATGCTCTGAAAATGCCTTCCCTGTCTTCTACTGAAGGTGAAATTTCTCCTCCCTGACATTAGTGGGGCTCCGACTGCTCTGAAGCCAACGCACATACACACTCACTTCTGCATAACGAATAGGCATGGCAGAGAGGAGCCGGGACAGGTGGTCAAGCCATCTCCATCCCATGGGGATTCTGAGGGTTCCCAGGTGACAAGTGACAACGTGATGGAGCCAAGCATGCAGACCTTGTATTTAGTGCCTGATCCCCAGCAACGCTGGTGTGAGCTGGCCAGGAACTTTACTGGAGACTGTGTCAGACTTTAAAGAAGATGAAGCAATGTTACCAATATTGACAGGCAGCTGGCAGACCTCTGCTGTGCCCACTCTCTGTCAGGAACAGCCAGCTCTGTTCCACTAAATCCTCTCTAAATGTACTCCACTTGCGTGCAATTTTTAAGGCTCCATTGGCCAACGGGAATCTTAGTTCTTCCCTCCCAGATCTGCACCCTTTTCCTGGAAATCCCAATGTCAGGGCCTGTCCTGCAGCTCCATCATTTGCCCATCCCTGTGCAAACATCGCTGGTACTTTGTCATACAAAATTTCAACATGAGACCCTGTAAGACAAACTATGCCACTTGAACCCACTTGTTGTCCCACCGTAATCTCATTCCGTTTCATGGATGAGTAAACTTCTCAGGAAACAGGAGCTACTGAAGTTTCCCAGGTGCTCCAGCTCCCTCCTCTCCCTGTGTCATCTCAGCTTCTCGCAGCCTTGCCCAGCTCGGATCGGTCTGCGAGGCAGGACAACGCTGCTCCCTCTGCCAGCTTGGCTGAGAACTGATGCTCAGAGACGTGAGATGGTTTGTGCAAGATCACAAAACCAGATGTGAAGCAGGACACATACCCTGCTCTGTTTCCACGCACTACTTCTTCCCAGTGCCCATCTCTGGAGTAAGAAGCAACAGCTACCGAAAGTTGTCCTCCTCCTTCTACCTGCATTGGACAAAGAGGAATTCAAGTGTGTGGGCTGGGAAATGCAATTCCCTGCCTCAGGCAGAGCTGGGGAGCCATGAAAGACAGCAGCATGCAAGGGGGAAGAACACCAATGCCTCTAATTCCTGCTGTCCTTAGGGGCTTCTTTTGCAGGAATTTGACTTGTAGTTGAAGGCAGGAATCAGAAAATAGGGGCTCTTGTTTTTATTCCTACCTCCGTGGGCTTGCCCCAAAGCTCCGAGTGTCCCACAAATCCCTTCCCAGCTTCAGTCATGCAAGAAGGTTCAAATCTTCTGAGGAAGGTACTCCGCAGGAGACACTGGCTTTGAAAAGATGGACTAAAAATAGTGATTATTGCTTTGACTCAGCCACCTCTAAAACAGGTTAAATACTGAAATTCCGTGAGTCAGGTAAATTGTAAGGTAAACTTATTAAAGAGTTATGAGAACCCAAAGAGACAGGCATGGTAGAAATGTATGTTAATTATATGTCACATGAAGGGGAAAAAAAAAAGTTTTGCCAAGCGTCCAACAGCACTGCAAAGCCACCGGTCCGAAGCCCAGGGAAACAGAAACTCTTCCACAATCTCATTAAGCTGTAGATTGGGCTCTGGAAGAGAAGTTCAATTAATCCTCACTTGCAAATTCAACACATATAGTATGCCTTCAGCCTTAAAGACAATATTTTTTTAAAAGACACTTTGTAAAATTGTATTTAAAAAAAAAAAAAACCAACAACAACTTTGTCCAAAGGTAACTCACTTTATGACTCTGCAAACTGAAAGCTGAAATTTTGAGAAATTACTAATAAGGAAATGAGAGAATTTTTAAATAAAATAAAATCCTGCTTTGCAATTTAACAGAATATGTTCATTTTCACATGGAAGGCATACAGATATTCGGGCACACTTAAACAGTGCTACATTTAAATTCAAAGCGTATGCTTTATTTCAAGGTGATTATACATCACAGTAATTAAACGAAATGCTCTCAAAAACACCACGTTCCTGTTACTTTTTAAATGCTGGAATACTTGAAGCACTCGCACGATTTCTATTTTTTTCCTGCGAATCTTGTACTTGACCCTCTTTTTCCGGGGGTAGCGGGGCTGGGGGGAAGCAGCGGATAAAATTGGAATTTGGGGAGTTGCTTTTTTCCAGTTGCAATTAGAAGGCTGGATTCCGCGGATAATTAGAATCAAATGCTCCAAATAAATGCTGCAAAACCCGGGCTCGCTTCGAGCAGGGCAGCCCTTCGGATCGAGCAGGCAGATCTTTTAAAAAGGGGATTTTGCTGAGGGGCCCGAGGCGCGCAGCCCCGCAGTGGGGCCTCCCGCACCCGGAGTTGACAGGGGAGATTTTGCGGCCAAACCCCCTTCCCCCAGACCCAAAGGCTCACCCCGAGGTGCCGCATCCTCCTCCGGACGGTGCAAAGCCCCAGCAGCTCCGGCTCTGCCCTCCCGGGGAGGCTCCCCGGTGCCCGGGGCCGCCGTCGCGGCTGCGGGGAGAGAGGAGAGGCGAGACGGGGCGAGGGGAGGCGGAGGGGCTCGTTTCGGTTCTTTCCAGCAATTCGCCGCTTTCCTCCGTTATTTGCCCGTTGGAGAGAGCGGGGAGAACCGATGCGCGCGGGGATGCGGGGAGCGGACGGCGGCCCGGGGACACCGCGGCTCGGCTGCCGGAGGGCTGTAGCAGCTGCGGAGGCACACAGGCACCGACCTTCTGCCACGCACCGACCTCCCCAGAACCCCCGGTCGGAAAGGGGGCTTAAAAAGTAACCAGCTGTCCGCAGGGCACGGAGCGCCCGGTGCGTCCCGCCGGACCGGAGCCCCGGGAGGCGGCTGCTGCCGCCCCGTCCCGGCGCCACTCCGCACCTCTTCACCGCGGCGGCCCCGTCCCGCGGGGCTTGGAAAAGGGCTCAACAACCCGCCGCTGAGCCCCGGGCCGCCCCGTACCCGCTCCCCGGTGCCCCCCCCAAGAGGGGGGTCCCCTCCGCATGCCGGGGGCATAAAACACATCCCCCCCCTTTGGGGGGGGGTCCCCACCAGTACCGCGGTGCGGTGAAGCCCTCGGACAATTTGCAGCAGCAAAAGCAGAGAGGAAAGCGCGCACATGCCCAAAGAGGGCCCGTTCCGCGGCCGAGCCGCCTCCAGCCGCCCCCCGGGCACCGGGACCCCTCGGGGGCAGCGGGACCTCTCGGCAGCACCGCGCCCGGGCGAGCGGAGCGGCAGCAGTGCGGCGGGCGGGCGGTGCGGCCCCCGCTGGCGGGGCGCCCCGCCCCTTATGCAAATGCACCTCCCGCCCCACCAATGGGGAGCGGCGCCGGAGGAGGGCCCGCCTGCCCGCCCCTTAAAGTAACTTGTTGCCAGGGGCCGAGGTTCGCACTGGACGTGGAGCGCGCGGCGGGGCGGGCGCGGGGCGCGGAGCGGCGCGGAGCGGCGCGGGGCGCCGGGACGGCAGCAGGACTGGTTCTGGTTGTTTTCTGTTTTTTTTTTTCGGCTGATTTTTGCGTCTTTGAGTCTTCTTTTTATTCTTCTAGATTTTTTTTTTTTGTTTTTGTTTTAATCTTTTCTCGCTGTTCGGGCGCCCGCGGAGGGGTGCGCGGTCCCCCGCCGCTCCGCCCGGGCACATCCTCGCCCTCGGGGCGGCTCTGCCCCGCGCCCCCGTTCTCCCACCCGCTCCTTCCCGCGCCCACCAATGCTCAACATGACCGAGGAGCACGACAAAGCGCTGGAGGCTCCGTGCAGCCCCGCCGGCACCACCAGCTCCATGTCCCACGTGGACTCGGACTCCGACTCGCCGCTGTCCCCCGCCGGCTCCGAGGGTCTGGGCTGCGCCCCCGCGCCCGCCCCGCGCCCGCCCGGCGCCGCTCCGCTGGGCGCTAAGGTGGACGCGGCCGAGGTGGACGAGCGCTTCCCCGCCTGCATCCGCGACGCCGTCTCGCAGGTGCTGAAGGGCTACGACTGGAGCCTGGTGCCCATGCCCGTCCGCGGCAACGGATCGCTCAAGGCCAAGCCGCACGTCAAGCGGCCCATGAACGCCTTCATGGTGTGGGCGCAGGCCGCCCGCAGGAAGCTGGCCGACCAGTACCCGCATCTGCACAACGCCGAGCTCAGCAAGACCCTGGGCAAGCTCTGGCGGTGAGTCCCGGGCCGCGCATCCCCCCCCCCCGCCCCGGGGTAACCGCGCACAGACCCCCCCTCGCCGCGGGGCAGGACCGGCGGGACCCCCGTGGGCTGCCCGGGGAGGCGACGGGGGCTTTGCCTCGGGGCGCACGGCTGGATTCCCCCTCCCACCGCTTTTTTAAATCTTTTTTCTTTTTTTAATTTTTTTTTTTTTGGCCGTCTGTGGCCGCGGGGGATTCTTGAAGCGTTTCAAACTGAAGTGCAAAAATCCCCCAGAGCTGTCGGCGAGCTGCAAAGGACACGCCGGTCCCTGCTCCGAAAAAGCCCCCGCGCAGGGGCCTGGGCACCCACGGCCGCCGCCGGCTCGGCCGGGGCGCTACCGGCGGGTCCTGCCCCAGCGCTGTGTCACGCGTGGATTTTCCCTCTTCCATCACTGCGATGCAGTGCGGCCTGGGCCCTTTCCTCTCCTGGCCAGGCTTTCCCGTGTCCCTGGCCCCAGGAGACTGAGACTTTTTTAATTGCTTCTTTTACAATGTTTTTTTCTAAAAGTTTTTTTCCGTGGCTTGCTTGTCGCTTAACAAGCTATAAAACCAAACAAGCCAATTTTTAGCAGTTATTTTAATCTGCTTTCTAATTTCCCTTCTTATCTGCGTGCCTGCATGCTCAGCACTGCCCACCGATGCAAACTTTTTTTGCGGGGCGGCATCTGAGTGCGCTCTGCTTTCCAGGGCTCTGCAACAAGCCACGTTTTACCGCGCGGTGTATTCGGTCATGTCTGGCTGTACCAAACTTGCATCTTTCCTGCCTGTTTGGGCCAGCGATGTTCCCGCTGCGGTTTGAGACTCTCCAAGAGTTTGTGAAGAGAGGTCTGGGTGGGGGAGAGTTTTGAAAGAAATAATCCCATCGCTGTTGCCTTCGTGGTTTCTTTGTAAGCTCCAAACAAAGCTGGAAATGGGCAGTGTTGTTTGTTGCAGTGAGGGGATGGCATTTGGAGGACAAACATAAGAATAATATTTGGCAAAGGCATTTAAAATGGGGAAGGGGGATTTTGTTTTGCCCAGTTATTGGTATCCATAGTGGTCGGGTTTTTTTGCGCCTCTATAGTTGGTATTTTAATACAGTTTTGTGACATAGTTTAGCTCTTTTTTGCCACAGCAAATTCATTTTGTAATTAACTTTCTGGTTGCTCAAATCAGTGTATGGGAAGTGGGGGTGCGAGTCTGACAATAGGCTGAAAACTTCTAAGGAAAGACATTAATTTTGGATTTCTTTTTTCCCTCCTTCTTATTTAAAAAAAAAAATAAATCCATCCCAAACCAGTTTGTTAAGCGAAAATGAGAAACGTCCTTTTGTGGAAGAAGCTGAGCGGCTGAGGGTCCAGCACAAAAAGGATCACCCGGATTATAAATACCAGCCACGGAGGAGGAAAAGCGTAAAAGCCGGGCAGAGCGATTCCGACTCCGGAGCTGAGCTCAGCCACCACGCGGGCACGCAGATCTACAAAGCGGACAGCGGGCTAGGAGGCATGGCCGATTCCCACCATCACGGCGATCACACAGGTAAAGGGCTCCTGCGGGCAAAAAAATTCTGCAGGTCCTGGGCGCGTTGGTTTGGGACATGAACCCGCCGATGGGCATGGGCTCATCTGCTCCCCCGATGAATACAGGTGGGATTGGGGCTATCCAAAAGGAGGAGTCCTTGCCCCAAGAGCTGTGGTTTTGCATCAGGTTGTGAACGTGGCCACAGTTTTCCTTACTAAATGCTTATATAGCTGACTGTGTGATAGGAAATCCCCAAAGCGCAGGGATCCTGGTTTCCCAGATGGCTCAGGAGCGGGGAGAATTAATTGCAAGCTAATAAGGGTTAATAATCCACTGGCCATGCAAAGGGTGCCTGGGGGAGCAGGTCCTGGAGACGCGGCTTCCCCCCGAAGCTCCCCGCTTCTCAGCGGCGCTGCGAATTGGCACAAGGCGCGTGTTGACAGATTCCAGGAGGATTGCGAACGTCCTGCAGCTTCAGACGCGTCTGTGCTCTCACCCAGCCTGGCTGGGGATCCCGGCCCCGGCCCGCTCTGCTGGGACGGCTTCTCTGCCTTCAGGAGAGCTGGGCTGGCTTCGGGCTGCCCGCGGGGAGAGGCTGAGCGGGTCCTTCCAAATCCACCCCCTGGTTCTGCTTCCCAGGCGAGGGGGTGTTTGTACAGCTGGGGGTGTCCTGCCATGTCCCAGAGTGACCCTGATGGGCACAGCGCGCTCCCCGGCTTCTCCTCCCCACTGTGGACCATCACCCATGCGAGGGGTTTACCCCAGCTGAGGACATGGTCCCTGGCCTGGTCACAGGAGGATATCAGCTACCTCCAACATTGAACCATAGATTTAAATCCCCCTTCCCCTCTTGCAATAAGAAGGGGGAGAAACGTGCTTTTTTTTTTTTTTTTATCCTCCTTGAAGGAGTCTGTTATTTTGTTGGTGCTCTTGTTAAAGCCTTGCTGTTGCTTTATCCCCAGGCCAGACCCATGGGCCACCCACCCCACCCACCACCCCCAAAACCGACCTCCACCACGGCAGCAAGCAGGAGCTGAAGCACGAGGGCCGCCGCCTCGTGGAGAGTGGCCGGCAGAACATCGACTTCAGCAACGTGGACATCTCGGAACTGAGCAGCGAAGTCATCAACAACATGGAGACCTTCGACGTGCATGAGTTCGACCAGTACCTGCCGCTCAATGGCCACGCCGCCATGCCAGCCGACCACGGCCCCAATGCTGCTGCTGGCTCCTATGGCGCATCCTACTCACACTCGGCCACGGGCACCGGTGGGACCAACCAGGTCTGGACTCACAAAAGCCCGGCCTCGGCATCGCCGTCGTCCGCCGACTCAGGCCAGCAAAGGCCGCACATCAAAACGGAGCAGCTGAGCCCCAGCCACTACAGCGACCAGTCCCACGGCTCCCCTGCGCACTCCGACTACGGCTCCTACAGTGCTCAGGCTTGTGCCACCACCGCCTCCACCGCCACGGCCGCCGCCTCCTTCTCCAGCTCCCAGTGCGACTACACGGACCTCCAGAGCTCCAACTACTACAACCCCTACCCCGGCTACCCCTCCAGCATTTACCAGTATCCCTATTTCCACTCGTCCCGCCGTCCCTATGCGACACCCATCCTCAACGGCTTGTCCATCCCACCGGCCCACAGCCCCACTGCTAACTGGGACCAGCCGGTCTATACGACCCTGACAAGGCCTTAAAGGATGCGCAGAGCCCCCAAGGGCTTCCCTGACATATGCACTAATGAAGGAATGAAGACGAAGAGTGTGGAGTGCCGTGATAGTTTCCGAAGTGCCTCCTGAGCCACTGGGAACTCTGCTCGTTGCGATTGGATGTCCCCTTGCTTCAAAACTCTCCAAAAGGACAGAGCTCTATTTTTCTTTAATTAATACAATTTAAAAAAATAAAAAAAGAATTAAAAAAAAAAAGGACCGTTAATTCCTTTTGAATAAATGAAGGACAAAACCATTCGACTCCTCTGTGAGGACTGAACTGAACTTACTCGTCGTGGAAGTTGACAAGTGCAAAAGTGGAGCAGGGGGGTGGGAAGGGGGGGAAAGAAAAAAAAAAAAGCTGTTTGAGACTTTAAGGGTCTGTTGCAATGTGAGGAACGGACCAACCTTGAGGGCAAGAACTCACTCGGACCAACGCGGATGAAACCCGAAAACCCGGCTATTCCATGGAACAATGTTGTGGGAACAAACGAGTCTGGTGGGACCAACCAATTAAATGTCTGAAGTGTTTGTTTTTTTAGTCAAGAGTTCTTCTAAGCAAGGTTTGGCTGTAATTAACATTTTGTTTTGTTTTTGGAAGCTTAAAGTGTTTTGTTTTGGTTTTTTTTTTTAATCTGTTAAATATGTATTTATGTTCTGTATTATTTTGTCTTTTAATTAATGAAGTAATTTTGTGCAAAAAGTAGAATTTTAAAAGATTTTTAAAGATGGGGTGGGGAGGGAGCATAAAAATAGTGGAGATGATACAATAAAATGGTGTTATGAGTCTATAGATTTTTTGTTGGTTTTTGGGTTTTTTTCGTTTTGAACCGCTGCAGCAGTCGTGTTTGAGACTGAAGGAATCTGCCCATCGCAAACCTGGTCACCAACAGGAAACTCAAACGGGAATGTAAAATGACGAGGGGGGGAAAGTTACTAATTAAATTGGGAGGCTAAAACGATGATTGTGAAAAGGAGCAGGCGGTTTTTCTGGCTACCTGCTTTCAGGTGTTAAAATTGGATTTTAAGGCATTGCGGAGTCTTTGTACGCTTTCAGAACCAGGACTACTTTATAGGAAGATGTAATTTAATGAGAAATTATCAACTTCTGATTTAATTTTGGCTTCTAGGGACCAGATATCATCCATCAAGCTGTGAAACTAAAATCTTCTCCACTAAAAAAAATTTTTAGGTACTTAGTTTTAGACTAATATTTCATTGATATATTTCTACTTCTTCCATTGTATGCTGAGCATATAATAACCATCTATTTTATGGTAACTTGTGCCTTTAAAAACTTTGTAAATCTAAAAACACATTTCAGAGGTTATCATCTTTTTACCTTTTCTACGTTTCCTACTCTTTTTCTAAAAATATTTTTTGCATATTTCCTTTTGGGGATGTGGGGGTGGGGCAAAATACAGAAAACTCATTTTTATGCAATCTATTTTTCTGTATAAAGTTTGAAAGACTTTGGCTGTTACTTATCTGTTCTCTTCACTAGCTTCTGACTAAGCAATGCTAACTTTTGTACAGATCAATTTGATAAAATTAAAAATTGCTTTTTATCAAGTACGTGTTACGTTTTCTTTCTGCTTGAGCCTATTTCTGTACTGAAAAGAAATGTGGAGAACAGCTTAGAGAGAGACAGGATATTCAGAATAAAATATTTTGACCAAGGTTTTCTCTGTTTTCCTAATATGTTGGTTTGGTTTTGTTTGTTTGTTTTTTTTTTTTTTCCCCTTGCTCCCTTTCCCTGTACTTAAATGGTGCCTTACTATCTTACCAGGAGAATTTTTTAAATTTCTTTTTCTTTTTTTTTTCTTCCTTGAGAAGTATATTTCCATGCCTGTAATCGCAAGGATTTCATAGGATTTCATTGAGACTGCTCACATGAGTTAAGGGTTTGCAAGGTCAGACTGCATGGTTTTAGACCAAGTTCATTTTATTCTGTACAGCACGTAGGAATTTTACAGTAACAAATTCTGTTTTCTGGTTGGCGAGCCCTTGTAAATACCTCTTAATTATGATAGCAACAAAATTATATGTTGCATGTAGTGGTTGGTTTCATTTTTTTTTTTTTTTAAATGCAGTCATTAAAATAAGTCACAAATGTAACTTTTTTTTTTATTATTTTTTGCTTGTATAAACTAAGTTGCAGTTTGGTTTCACCGGTTCAGACAAACCGGTGCAAGATTTTCAGGCTGGGCCCTAATTGGGACGAAAGGGTTGCGATTAGGGAAATTCTGTTGCCCCTGCCTGAGAAACGCACTCAGGACTTGGTTGCAGTGCAGCACTGTGGAAAATGTTTTAACATGGGGGAAAATAAATGTGATGACAATTAATGAAGCTCAAGAACATTAACAAAGTCTGAACAACAGAGTCCCAAAGCAAATTTGCTGTTTGCAGTATCTGCCAAGAGCTATCTTGCCAGAGTGTCTGTAACTGGACACCATTTTCTCTGCACTCATTTACAAAACTGCTGGCAAAATGACTTTATTACGCTATAAGCCAAAGCTGCAGAATAACTTGCAGAGGCGACTTTCTGTCCTCCTTTCTCCTCCCTCCAGTTACAATGCAAGTTTCAAGTCTTATCCTAACTCATGCTTGAAAAATAGATGCATTTTGGCTTCTCCTGTTCTGCATGTTGAGGTAGGGCTTTCTCTCCAAAGTCACACGCTTTGGGGAAAAAAGAAGAAAAAAGGTGAGATGGGAATATAAGTGCTTATCTTTACTTTCTTCTTGATATTTAATAGCAAAGCTTACAGTGACTTCTCTGATATCTGGATTAATCTTTAAAACAGAGTTAAAATATCTGTATGCAATGGTATTATAAATCACCCAAAATACTGAAATTAAAAGTTGCACCAAAGTGTCTCTGGCTCATGGGAGAGTGCAATGGGGGTCTGTGCACCCAGCAGCATGGGCCCCCGTTGCAGGCTGGGCAAACATTAGCAAGCTCTTCCCTTTCTCCGCTTTCTTCTTCTCCCAGTGTATTGTACCAGCTGTGGCTTCCTAGCACGGGGTGACATCCAGTGAGTGCAACGTCCTTGCACAGCCGGGAGGGTATTTGTGCAGAGACGTGCTCTCCTCCTGCGGGTGCTGTGGGAGCCCTGGGTGTCCGTGGGGTCCCCAGACCAGCCTGCTGACTGCACCAAGGAAACACATATCCAAAATATGCAGATTTTAAATCCATTCACTTTCAGCCATACTAACTTGCTACTCGATTTTGCTTTCTACAAGCTTTGCAAAATCAAGTTGGCTTTTACTAACATTTGCAGAAACAAAATGCTATAGATCATTATGCTGTTCAGTAGGTGCAAGTGATAATGTGAGCGTTGCAGACCCCTCTGCAGCTCCCGTAAGCAGCTCCCGTTTGAATAGCTAATGCTGAATAGTGATATTCAACTTTTTTTTATTGCCCTCAGAGTCAGGGATACTGACCGCACATTTGCTGTTGAGTAAAATTCAAAGACATTACAGAATGGATGTTCAAGAAGGTGGTAGGCAGGTAAAATTCACTGGCCTGAATGATCCCAGTGACTCAGGCTTTAGGGTGAGCTAGGAATTTTGAAGAGCACCAGAAGTTCATTCCCCACGCCTAGATTTACACTTAAACATATGAGTCTCCCATTTCATTTCCCCAGGAGAAAACCACTGATCGGGGCACAGTTTATATTCAAAGAACAGCATTTTGATTGGAAATTAATGCTGTTTCTATAAATGCATTTTCATGCATTGTCCTTTTCTTCCATTTTATGTGCAAATATCGTCTACAGAAAGAGAAGTGATTTTCCATGAGCCGAGCGTCTTCCTGATGTGAATGGCAGCATTGTGTGTCCTGAGCTCGGCTCTGATGGCTCTTGTGTTGGCGTGAATCTGGAATGTCTCTGCAGAAGTCAATGAGATCAGGTGAAACCAAGACCGGCTTTTGACCCCTGGCTGTCAACAAAAAAGGGTTCTCAAGATAATTGCAGGAATACACAAATGATAGAAGTTCCTCTTTTTTATTTTTGGTGCAGAGAATAATGAATGTTGCTATTTATCTGAATTGCTCAGAAGGTACTGTTTAGTAAGAAAGAGGAAATTAATTTTATAGACCGTATCCACATTCCTTCTGCATGGTGGAAAAAGAAAAAGTCCCTTCCCATCCTCCTTATTATGATTTTTCCTGGAGTGATATCAACTTTTGTTACACATTTTTTACAGTTGGGTATTAGGTTTATGGCAAATAAATTCTTAAATGGCATTTCTATGACAGCGTTCAGCTTTAATAAACTTCTGCATGGGTATATCCCTGCTCCCTGTCTATGGATTGACCTCCTTGGGATGCCTGGCTTTTCCAGCTAGGCTCGCTGGACCCAACCCGCAGCTCTGCTCTGCTGCGAGACATGGGGCCACAAGAGCGGGGGTATGGAACAGCCCTGCCAGGCGAGCTTCCCAGCCCTTACCACACAGGACTGCTCCCCGCGGGATCCCCGGGGATCTGAATGCAGGGATTTGGCCATCCTCACATTCTGCTCCTGGAAGCAGCAGCCGCGGGGCTGCCTGTGCTCACCTGGCATCTCCAGCCTAATGCTCGATGAGATGAGAAGAGGCGTGTGGCCACCCCCTCCCTCTGCCCCATTTATCCTCCCATTGCCAAGGCCAGATGCTTGCAGCCCCTGGCTACACATTGCCTGTGATATGGAGGCAAAAAAAAAAAACCAAAAAACAAAACCTAGAGACGCAAGTGCCATTTAGAGTACGTGGTGTTTAATCACCAGGAGGGCAGCAAAAGTTGCCCTCCTGGTGTTCAGGTTGCTTCAGCAAAAGTTCAGGTGAGCGGGCAGATGCTGTGGCCAGTGACCCGGGTGGGGCAGAGCTACGCTGTCATGCAAAGCTGGAGAGATTTTGGGAGCAGGAGCACCGGCGTGCAAGCCCTTGGGAAGGCTCGGTGGCCACGCGAGCTGCTGGGACAGGGCTGGGCGAGCTGAGGAGGTGCTGTGGTGAACACAGCGTGACACAGCCCTGGTTCCCTGGGAGCCTGGATGAACCCGACCCTTGGGGAAGGCTTTAAGGAAACTTCAATATTGCCCTATTTTT
This sequence comes from Nipponia nippon, assembly GCF_047370975.1. NCBI lineage: Eukaryota > Metazoa > Chordata > Aves > Pelecaniformes > Threskiornithidae > Nipponia > Nipponia nippon. The sequence goes on along the minus strand of NW_028262369.1, from coordinate 16,699,230 downwards.
AGTTTTTGAGAGCATGAGGTTGGGTCCCATTGATTTAGGGCTCTTTTAAGTCTGAAAGCAAATTTGTAAGTGTGAATTCACCAAGAAGGACTCCAAACTCCCTTTCTGGGGGTTGGGAGTGAAAGCAGGGAGTTTCACATCAACTCCTGACCACTCCATAAGCAATGCACGGAGGAACCCCAGCTCCCAAGAGAGACAATGCCCCGTACCTCACCACTGCCCTGCTCTTCCTTGGAGACCCTGCAGAGGCTCCATGAGGTTTTTGGGGAGTTCATCACACAGCACCCTAATTAAGGAAGGGAGGGGAGCTGCACAGGACCGTGGGAGCCAGGGAGACCTGCCCAGCCCCAATCCCGTCTCCTCTGCCACCACCCGGCTAAGCTGGGGTGGTGTCATTTTAAGTTCACTTTATATGTGTTATACGCAGGAATTAAGGATGGCACCAAGTGGCAAAGGATGAGGCTTGGGGAGGGGAAGCCATTTCCCAGATGAGCCAGCAGGAGCTAAAAATAGTCACCCGGAGCCCAAACCACGGAAAATGGTGCTTATTACAAGTTGCTTCATTCTTCTGCCACCCTGCAACCCCAGCCCGCGCCAGAGCCGCAGAGGTTGCAGGGCAATCCCTGCCGGCATGGTGTGATGTGATGCAGGGGCTTCTCCCTGATGGCAAGCACGGGTTTTTGGGAATGACAGCCCTTCACTCAGCCCAGGAAGGTCGTAGTGGGTCTCAGGCCACAGGGTTTCTGTTGCGGAGTCGAGGAGCTTCCCACTGTATTTGCAGAGAAGTGCAGATTTCAGTAGTGGGGTTGTGGCCGGAGCGGTGGCTGTTTTTGTGGCCTGGGTGGAAAGTGAGTTTATTTTTTTACAGAACCTTGTTGCACAAGGAGGGAAACAGCAGGCAACGTCTTTCCATAAAACCACGCAGTCTGCACTGAAAAAAACAGTTTCAATAGGGCTCAGAAAACAAACCTACCCCCAGCTTCTGCTGCAGCCTGCCAGCGGTGCTGCCTGCAGGAGAGTCACTGTGGTGGGACAGGAGTCACCGGTGGGGTGGCTGTTGCCGCTAGCCTGGGGGTTCTTGCTCAGAAATGGTTTGGCACTTGGATAAACATGGTGGGTGCTGCCGAAAGCGGGGCTCTGCCCTCCCTGTGCTTGAAAGAGCCCCTGGCGTTCCTGCTGACCCCTATTAAGCCGCTCCCATATGGCCGCAGAGCTCAGCCATGCACAGTGTGTCACTGGCTTAACTAGAGTGTTGGTTTTGACCTGATTTAGTGAAGCCCGTGCAAAAAAAGCCAGTTGGACACACTTATTCAGGTTTAAAAGCCGGCTTCTTTCAGTTTATCTTAAACCAATTAGGAATGAAAAACAAGCCACTCCTAATCCAAAATAAGAGGGTGTCCCTCCCTGCCTTCACCACCCGCTCCCGGAGCTGTGTTGGTTTAGGGAAAGCGATGCAAAGCTGCCGGCGCGGGTCGGAAAGCACTGCCCGGGCGGGGGCAATGGCACCCGCACACCCGTCCCACCACAGCTCCGCAGCCCGGTCGCTCTCACAGCCGTGCTGGCATTGGCTCCTGCTCCCCGTATTTGTTTGTGGATGTGTGTGCAGGCAATATTGTGACTGTCAGAGACGTGATATTAAAACATTTACCCAAAATACCTCTGCCTGCCTTTCTCCTCCCCTCACTCGTCCCCCTCCTCCTTTTTTTTTTTTTTTTTTTTTTTGTGCGTGTGTGTCTAAATTCCCAGTGTGGTGATGGAGGTCTTCACCCAGGAAAGGGTTAAGCATTTTGAAAGGTCTTGTTTGAGGTAGAGTGAATTTTAACCACCACACACATAACGAATGCGAAACAGCCTGAATTGCTGGTGAAGAGCCAAGAGCACAAGAGAGGAGCTGCTGAATTTTAATGATTCATTATTGCATGGAAGGCCTTTGTCTTCCTTTATCCGGTGCACAATAAAAGAATTAATTGGACAGAAAATGGCAGGGCAAAGAACTGACAAGTCATTAAGGGGCTCTGAATGGCTGATTAGGTGCACATTGGGGGTGGAATTTCAACTGCACTGTTTCAGCAAGGGCTCCGGAATAATAATGGCATGGCACAGTTTATATTTTGTATGCAGTACCAGAAAGGCCTTTATGTTGGCATTGTGGTGCTATTTATTATGCTGTCTATTTAGCCATTGTTGGCATTGTGTTTGCAATAAGAATGCACAAACAAAGTTGGGATTTTTTTTTTCTAACTTCGCGAAGGCAAAATAATTGGGAATCAGAATCTCGCTCCACGGATAGTTTTATTAATTTTTGTATGTGTGTCCAGAAACGGCAGTAAATATTTAGACTTGCGAGAAGTAGCTTCATTTAGAAAAAGGAAAAGAACTAATAAACTTCTCCCACTTCCCCCCGGTCCCCAAAGAGCCGCTGTTCAGGGAAGCCTCGTGCAGCTGGTGGAGCCCCCGCGAGCGATGGGGCGCTCACCACTTCCACACCCCAATGCCGGGAGGATGCAGCTCAAGGAAAAGCAGCCAACTGGAATTATTGGTAGCTAGGAAGTTCATTGAACATCTCGCACACGGATCCTTTGAGGCGGCTTCTGCCAAAGTTTCCTTGTTGTTGTTGATGTTAAGCAGTTGCCTGTGAGTTGTAATAAAAACCACACACACAGAAGGGAAAGAAAGAATAAAAAAAAATTCCCAGCATGTTGGCTAGGTGTGATTTTGACGAGGAATGCATTTTTTTTTAAGAGGATAACAAATAGGAATAGCAGTTTACTGTCAGGTCTGTACACAGCTGGTTGCAAGTTTCAGGGGAAAAAAGGGAAACTTTAATGAAGATACGGCTTTTTTTTTCCCTGCAAGTGATTCATTACAGCCTAATGAAAATAGAAAGCTGTCACCTTCACATAACCTAGAGATTTTCACACGATAAAGATTACATTTTAAATTTTGCTCAAAAGCTCGCAGAGGATAACTTAATTTCTGACAACCTCTTTCCTGTCCTTAGGATGCCACCCGACCTCGCTGCTGTTTGATAACCAAATGCACAGATGCCCTCCCCCTCCTGAATCACAAGCAGTGAATGCCCCTCCACTTTCCCGGTACTGGAAAGCTGCGCTCCTACGTGCTTGCTGCCGGCTGAGGGGCTGCACGGTGCCATGGATGAACTCCGTATTTCCAAGGAATAGAGGAGCGAAAGCCACCGAGCGGTGATGCACCTCGTCCAGCTGCCCCTGCAGCCGGCCTGAAATCTCCTGCTGACTTCTTCTGGGGGAGCTGGGATGGACTGGGATGGACTGGTCCATGGGCAGCACGGAGTTGCCAGCTCTGCCTCTGCATCCCGAGCCATACCCCATCCCTGTCCTTCTCCTTCCACCTCAGGAACCCAGGTCGGGGAGATTTTAGCACCACATGCATCACCGCCACCCCGCTGGGATGAGCTCACACACGCACATCCTTCAGAAAATGACCTCTCCCATCCCAGCTGGAGGAAACAGCAGGGAAAGTTTGGTTTTCTCCTCCTCCGCAGTCTTCAGTCCCCAGTTTTCCTGTCCGGGCGGGCTGGGGGCAGAGCGAGTCTCATCCCCCACATGCTGCGGTGCAGAGTGGGCTGGAGCTGCCCACCAGGTGCTGGAGCAAGACCCAGGGAGAGAATGAGGGGTGTCATCCTCCACCAGTGACTCCGAGGTGTCCCCACAAAGCCCTTTGCAGAGGGAGGCTGCAGAGAGAAAGCAGACTCCGCAGCCACCCATTTGCAACAAATCTCTCCAAAACAGCAGCCCAAATTGATATACCCACACATGCATCCCGTGTCTCCGCTCAGGGCCTGGCCCTTTCTCACGCTTCTCTTTTTTTTTTTTTTTTCCCTGGGTACTATGGGCTAATAATGGGTTAACAATATATATATAAATTTGAAAATGTAAGAGGGGATTTGGGTGTCAGGGAGATGGATGAGCTGCAATCTGAAACTTTTTAGGTAAGAATAAGTGAAAAGGAAAATGGGGTTATTACAAAAAATGCCATTCTCAGTAGAATACAGCCCTTCTGTAATAATATTTTAAGAGGTAGTTAGTGGCACTCTTCATTCGGGAAAGTAAAGGCATGCATGTCAAACAAAAATAAAATAAAATAATAAAAAAAAAGAGGTGGGAAGGTAGCTGGTTCTACTGGAAATTGTAATGTTCCTCCTGAGACTTCAGCTTCTTAACACTGTGAAACGAGAAAAAAAAAATATACTGCCATTTGCGCTCCACCGTTCGCGCTGCAGCTGGGAAGGAGGCAAATGGAAAAGCTGTTATTAGTGACGAGGGGTACATCAGCCGGGGAGCGCTGGTGCCCGCCAAGCTGGGGCACGCCACCACCGCTTGCTCTGCCACCGAAGATGACTCTCGCTGCAATCGTCTTGGCATCTTGGCCCCTGGAGGTGAGCCGTGAGTCACCCACATGTTATTCGAGACCAGCAAGTCACCTCTTCTCATAAACACCCCCTTTTCCTAACAAGGAGGATTTAATGCAGCCCCTGATGAGACCCTCTGCAGGTGGGTCGCAATTTCCCAGGCTGTTGAGGTCCCCCAGCGCTTGCTCCTGTCCCTCTGAAGCTCTCGCTGCCCCGGGGGCCACCTGAACCCCAGAAGGTCTGTTGGCTTTGAGAGCCTCTCCTGGTCACCAGATGGAGATGGGGATAAAGTTGGACCCAAATGCACAAAATTCAGGCAGGAATCCAGATATTCTCAACATTTGGGAGACATCAGATCTGCAGAGGAGGAGCTTGGAGCGATGTCTATCAGAACGAAGTCAGGTGAGAGCTTCAGAGCCAGATTCCGACCATCCCTTAAGAGCTGTGTGTTCAAGCCCTGGAATAGTTGGCTGAAATTCACGCCTGGTGATGGGATACAGAGAAGTTAAAAACATATCTAAAACACTTAACAAAATTCCCAGATGGAAGCAAGTTTATTTTTTTAATGAAAATAACTTAACAAAACATCCGAGTAGTAAATGTTTGTGTTCTATTTCTGGGAATGCAGGAAAGATCCTCTGAAACCCCCCAGAAAAAAGAAATGCTAAAACAATCAGCCCCAAACTACGTAGATATTCGGATCTGCTTGGAAGAAAGAGTGAAGATGGAAATATCTGCACAGGAAGAGAGCAAAGGTCTGTCTCAGGAGTATCCTGCAAAGGCACATGTAGGTTTGCCATGCAGGAGCAAACAAAAAAACCCTCAAACCAGAGAAGCAAACAGGGCTTGTATAAAATAGCCCTTCCCTTGGCCTCTGCCAGCCTCTGGCAATCAGCAATTGCTTTGAGACACTTGCGTTGCCTCAATGCTATGCCTAGAAGTTGCATATTTTCCATGAATTTGTCTAACCCTCCTTTGAACCCAGCTCTGCTCTTTGCCTCTGCCTGTGGCAGAGCTCTGTGGCTGAACTGTTTGCTCTGAAAAAAAAAAAAAGTCTTTCTTTTTATCTAATTTCAGTTTTCTGTTCAATTACTGTATCATGAGACACACCAGGTGACGGCAAGAATAATAAGTCATCTTTCCCCTTCTCCTTTCCCCATTTAGTGCTTCACTACCTGCACCAAAAGACCTCAGCCTGGGCTGGAAAGAGCCTGCTAGAAGCAAGTAACATATTTCAGCTCCAAACCTAAAATATCCCCTTTGAGCAGAATTTTGTCCCTGTCTCTGACTCCACGTTGAGGCCTGATATACTCCTGGTGCTGCTACTGGTGACGTTTGTCTCATCCCAGAGTGAAAAATGGACTTTAAACAGGCTTCAGAAGTCAGGCTTTCCTGGTTTCTGAGCAATAAATCCTGCTTTTTGGGCCATGCCTTCCAAGTGATAAATTTCTAGATCTCTGGGAGGATACACTCTAGGGAAAGCAGACAAAGCAGAAAAGGCTGTAGCATTGCCTGAAATGACATTTATGTCTTGGACGGCAAAGCAGCACAGACAGGACTGTCGTACATGTGCCTGCAGGAAGGAAGGACAGATCCGGTGGAGCAGATGGAGCTTTCTTAGGGAAAGGCAGGCAGAGCTGGGGCTGGACTGCCACCAGAGACTGGGAGCGGGATAGCCAGATCCCAAACTGGGTGATGTCTCCTCATCCTGCCCGGGCTCGGGACACCCCGGCTCACCTGGGAATTGCCATTTCAGGAGGCTGAGACCTGGGGTGCGGAAGATGCTCCCGCAACCCCTCCTGCGGGGATGGCTGAGCTCCCCCAGTACCCACCCCTGTGGGCTCGCGGGATTTCCTGAGGTTTCAGGGCCACCCAGCCCAAACCTCAGGATACAGGTTTTGAGCCCTAAATGGCTCAAATGGCATCTTTTGGACTTTCCCTTTTGCCTAATTACAGGGATTTATTTTTATTACCACTACGGGCTTGTTCCAAAACCCAGTCGGCTCAGCAGGCGGCTTTCACGGGCTTTTGGATCAGACCTAGGCACTTGGTGTAGTTTTTCCTATAACAAATTATCCATTATTTTCTGGTTCTCATTTAATTATTAAACAGAAGCTGCAGATATTAATCTTTCAGGTGCCTTGAAATCAAGGACAGGACTCCCATTGCCTTCAGGAGGTCCCTGGATTCCACTCCGGCTCCTGACACAATGGTAAGTTCACAAACTGTGAAAAATGGATCCATGTTGTTATGTTACAGGTCCAGTCCACTGCATTTGGAGCCAAATAGTCATAACAGTCAGACGCACTGGGATGGACTTTGGCCAACATTTCTGCAGTCCAGCCACAACTGAGAGCTTAATGCACCTCTGCGTATAACATCTGCTCTACCTTCTTGGGAACAGTACTCTCCGCACCTCTAATCACTTCAAACATCATTGCTAAACACAGGGATTAGGAAGGATTTGAGGCATTTGTTCCCTTGTGATCTGAGCTTCAGCTCTCTCAGGGTGTTTTATAAAGGTGAGAAACTCTGATGCTTTCACCTTGTTTAAAACCCTTGAATATTCTTGAAGAGTGTAGAAAATGAAGCTATTACTTGTCTTACTATTCTCATAGCAGTTTTTCTAGCTTGAGATATGTTCCATGCAGCACCTCGGAGGAGAGCAGGCAGAGGACCCCGCTGGGCATGAAAAGATGTGGTTTAGGAAGCAGAAACATTTTCATCCCTCTAACACCATTGAGTTTTGCCATGGAATTCACTGGAGAGTGCATGACGCTTGGAAATGGGCTTTGCCTCTACCTTAAGCACTCAAAAAGTTGTTCTTAGTGTGCATCATCCTATGCTTATATCATGCCACGGATCACCCAAGCCCAGAAATGCTCTTTTCTCCCCAGCCCTAGAGCAGTGCACATAGGGATGGTTTCCCCATAGGTTCCCCTATTGCAATAGAGCACATGGAGAGAAAAATTCCTACAGCTCTGTCTTCATCGTGGGTTATCTGATGTTGTCTATACTCAGGTGAACTCTGAGTTGAGCTAGACTTGCTGGAGTAGGAGAGGTGGGATGTGAACTGCTGCTGCACAGACTGATGGCAATTGAATGCAATACATTTTCCCACACAGAAAATAAGCAATTTCTGACTGAAGTACTGACTTGCTCTTTCAGTTGAATGCTTGACTGTTCTCTGTAGGAAGAAGCGTTCATATACAGAGATTTCAGAAGTAACCAAGTCCTGGAGTAAAATCTTCACCCTCAGGACACCTGTCCCTCCCTTAGAAATGTAATTCAGTGCCGTTTCTGTAGGTGTAAAGCTCTATAGCGGCAGTTAATATATGCATACTTCTGGGTTCCCTCATTACCATTTCAGTTGGCTCGTTTACATAATAACACAGAACAGAAGATCATTTGCATAAAATTAAAAAAAAATCAAATAACTGAATGTTGCTTTTATTTTGAAAGGCGCAGAGAATGAGCCTGTGAAGTTATTTATATCCCCAAAAGTACCAAGGAGGCTAATCGGCAGGGAACCATGCTTTCTGCACAAAATGGGACTTGACCACTTCAATTTATTCATGAAATATTAGCTCACTTAGTGGAAGAGTTTTTTAAGCAGCTGGGTTGGAGCTGACGGGAAATCCCCTCCCAGCTGCAGCGGGATCAGCACGACTCGGAGCCAGACAAAAGTAAATTCCCCCAGCTCCGGTCCCGCACAGCACCTGAAGGGGCTGGGGAATGAGGGCTCCGCTCCTTGGTTACGGTCGGTGTGACAGAAATATGCCATTCTGTTCCAGCACTTCTGCCTAATAGTCATTTACCTAATCTGAGGGTTTTACACCTGCCCCCTCCCCAGTGCTGTGATGCTTGGGCACCTTCATCTACAACCAAGAGTTGGAGCAAAACTCCTTGTGGGTTTCCCAGGTTCCCTGTCGTGTCCCAATTTCTTCTGCTGCTCCAAATTTCCATGGCCAAATATTCCCACATGAGCAGCCCTTGGCCATCCCATCTGCCGGGCCAACATTGCTATTGATGTAACAACAGCGAATTGGTTTTGTAGCGAGTGGAGTCACCACCAGCAGAATATACCCTCAGGTTTCAGGCACAGGGAAAGCTGTGTGCCGGTACTCAGCATGGACAGACGTGGTGGTGTGGGTTACATGGGGGAAATGTGAGACTGAGCAGTAAAACATGTACTAATTTGGTATTCAAGGCGTGTGCTAAATGGCCATATTTGCATGAGAAAGGTTTGTTGGGAGAAATCTTAGGCCAAATCCTATTTTCCTTTATAAGCCTCTAAACATGCAGCATCTTTCCTGACACGAGGAACGTTACTTCAGGTTTGCACAAGGGTTATGAGAGCTGAACCTGGCCCGAGAGTACTCAAAGCCTATGAAGCACCAAGCTCTTTATTACAGCAACTCCTGGCGAAGCCATCACCAAAATTAAACTACAACCTCCTGTAACAAGCTGGCCTCTACATTTTTAAAAACAGTGCAAATCCTTCTGTAGATTACTGGGGTGAGCAATGCTGCACTTGGCAAGTTCATGCAGTGCAGATGGCCTCAAGGCTGGAAACACAACCCTGAACTACCTCCTCTATCTGTTCTTTGGAGGCCGGCTCTGGACTGTGGGAGCACTGGGGCAGAGGGACAATGGGACAATGTTTGTGCTGGGACATCCCTGTCCCACAGCATGATGCTCTGAGACAAAGTCCTAGCACAAGCATGTGAGCAGCTGCCCTCCACCCCCCCCCCCAGTACACCAAAATGAATATGCATTGTTGGGCATGGGTGTGGTGGGTTTCAGCACACTGAGCCTGCCAGACTTGGACTTCTGCCCCAAATATTCACATGGCCTTAATAATTTTGTTCCCCTTTTCTCATACTTCTCCATGCACTCGCCAGGGCTGTGGTGGCTCCTCTGTGCTGCTGGCAGTGCAAGATTGCCCACGGTGGAGCTCCATGCGCCCACCCCAGTCAGGTGTTTCTGTAGCTGAACGCTTGTTCACAAGGAGCCACATCCTACTGTTCCATAGAAAATCCCCAAGCAGAACTGGAGTGGGAAGGAAGAGAGGTACTGCACAGTCCCACTGCAGGTTCTTCACCAGGAGCAAGATTTGGGAGGGCAAGATCTCCTCTGCTGAACCCCCCACCCCACAAACCGTGTATGCCCACCAGGAACCTCAGCTCAGAGATCCTTCGCCTTTGTGCTTGGTCCAGAGCCCTGGTGGTAGATCACACTGATGGGTGACACCTTGAAATCCTGCTCCCAGAAGCCTGGAGGAGCACACACAGGGAAGACAATACAGAGCTCTGGGATGGGCTCGATCCTGACATCCTGTCCGTCTCCAGCAGCATGAGCACAATGGCTGTGGTACATCTGCTCCCTCCTCCAGGTATCTGCTCCTCCCGTGGGGCAGCAGAAGACTGCAGAGTGAGCTGGGGCTGGGAACGGGGGCATCTGATAAAAAGGGAGGTGATGCACCCTAGAGTCCTACAAACATTCGTCTTGCAGAGACAATAAGGCCTCAGCTATTTGTGATGTTTCCTTGTGTCCTGTACTGAATATTCAGAAGGAAAAAGCTTTGACTTCACCAATTGCACTGGGATCCCGGTGAGAGACTCCCGTCAGCACCCAGTGAGGGTGTCCCCTGTGCCGGTATGTGCTGGATGGGTCTATTCCAGGTTCCTCCATCCCAGACACAAATTGAGCTGGGGGGAATCCACAACAGAATTTCACAGCTCACTGTTTTAATAAATGTCTGGAAAACGCAGAGTGAAATTGAGTTAGGACCTTTCCAATACACTAATGTTTTGGAACACATGGATCATGCATATGGGAATAGTCCTGGCCTGGAAAGCATGGGTAAGACCCAAATAGCTCGAAGAGACAGCTCTCTGAGTGCCGCTTGGAAGCTGGATTCAATAAAGGGTGATCCCTTGGAGCTGAGGAAACAGGACAACCAGCCTGCTGAGACCCCAGCCTTGCTGTGGAGGATTTCAAGGCCGTTGGCGAGTGCTGTTCCGTGATACAGGACAGATGCTCTGCCCGCTAATAACGAGAAAAAGAGCTATGAACACTGTTAATTGCCAAAATGTAAACTCGCTTCTGTGGTTTGCAACTCCCTCTTCAGCAGATGCTGCGGATGACACGAACTCTCCTTTGCTTTACACATGCAGCATGGCCACAAAAAGCACAATGATGTGTCTGTAAGGCACCTGGCTCAACCCCCCAAAGCAAAGCAGGGGGAAGCACCTATCCAAGAGTTGGTGTTTTATTGCAGAGAGCTGAAGACCCCGTGTGCTCCCTGGGCTTTGCACTGTGGCCCCAGGGAGGCGTAGCTGGGCGCTGAGCATCGCCCTGTGTGCGTCTGGCTCTGGGAACCCGCTGCTGATTTGCAAGGGAAATCATGGGTAAATAATCCTCATTACCCAGGAAGGCTGCTCGCTTCCAGATCAAGTTCACTTGTTATTCTGGTCAGCCGATAAGCCTCATTTGCATAATTTTTTTCTTTCTTCCACACTCCGGCTTTGCTGTCACAATTAGAACAGGTTTTTATTACTCCTATTAATATTATTATTCTGTGCAATCATCACTGACTGTGAATGCCTCCATGCTTGCTGGGGACTGCAGGTGGCCATGGGTGGGCTGGGGGCTCTCGGCTTGGGGGGGCTGTGCTTTTGCTCCACCTCAGTGCTTCCTGCAGCCCCTTGCTCTTGGCTTTGCTGGCTGCGAGCGCTGCAGGTCACCGCAGCCACCCTGGCTCTCAGGAGCTGCCCAGGCCCATAACCAGGATAACAAACAGGGGAGCAGTCGTTTTTGGAGTTATTCCTAGCTGCTTGACCTACAGAGGAGACAAGGAAGGAAAATGCCAGCTGTTGTTGCTGGCTCTGAAGCTGGGTCCTGCCTTGGATGAGAAGGCACCAACGCCTCATCCCCATCCCTATCCCTATCACTATCCCAATCCCCATGCCCATCCCCATCCCCATCCCCATCCCTATCCCCATCCCCATCCCACTTAGGCAGTGCTTCCCAGTTTGCCCCCACCCTCCCAAGCTGAGGGCTGCAGCATGAGCAGACTGGCAGGGTGCAAGAGGAGGTATGCAGATGAGATACAAAAGAGAGGGGCACTGATTTGCATCATTTGCTACATGTAGAGGCTGCTTGGAACTGTACCAGGGCGGGAGGGAATTGTTTTACAGCTCTCTTGGTGGATATCAATGTCTCCGCTGTTGGGCCCACAAGGGATTTCTGGATGTAGCGTCGAAGGACAAGGACCTTAAAGCTTGGTCTTTTCAACTTTTTAAAATCCTGTTCCTTTTTGTGTAAATGCAGATGCATCTGTTGCAATTAGCTGGCTAAATTTTTTCTATTAATTACACATTGCCTCTGTGAAACTACCTGAATTTTAGCTGATTAACATACTCTTCCCTTTCATTCCAGAGCTCTGTATCCTCTTCAGCTCCCATGAGCTCTGCGGTGCCTCGCCCTGCCGGAGCTGTGCTGGGATAGGGGCTCGGCAGGCCTCCGAAACCTGCTCTCTCATGGCTAATCTGAGCGTTTCCAGAGGTGGCTGCATTTTTACTGAACATGATGATGTTGCTTTACATAACAGGGAAGAACTTTTCTGCCCGCTCTGTGCCCAGGGTCCCAGCCTGTCATCAGAAAGGTCCCTTCTGCCTGCAAGTCCTCGAGAGGGTGCTGGCTGCTGCCCCTGGGGGATCCCTGGGTTTCTACTGGAACAAGGGGCTCAGGCAGCGTCCTGTCAGCCAAACCTGGCACAAGCAGGGCCGGGGCGGCTGTGGTCCCGTTACTCACGTCTCTCTGGCTCCTCCTGAAGGAGACAGCCCCATGTAGCCACAAAAGCATTGCTCCTTTCCCGCAGAAGGTGCGATCATTTTGGATGGCATGAAAGCAGGGTGCAAAATCTGAAGGGAACACGGCACCAATTCTGCTGTCTCTTTGATAGTGTTATCCCTGCCCACTGCAGCTCCATCGGCACAACAGCACCCACCTCCCAGATCAGCCAAAGCCGGCACAGCCGCGAGCTGGGGCTCGGAGGGATGCTGGCTGGCAGGGACTGTGCTGCGGCAGTGGAAGAAGCAGCCATGGGCCAAGTTGTAGACACTGCTTTTACAGTACTTCTCCATGTGGGCAGCAAGACCAGAAACCCATCCTTTGAGAGTGGGAGGGAGAGGTGGGCTCTTGCCTGCGGGACACAGCCCTTTTATTTAATTTCCCTACTCCCAGGGGCTTGGATTTTGTACCCTGAGCTTGGATTTTGTATTCTGCTGCCACTCTCTTACTCCCAAATCCTGACAGTGGTAATAAATATCCCCCCTGCTTTGCTGTGAAGAGGTTTCCCGCTCAGCCTCAGCCCAGGCTGGGGTGCGGAGCCAGTTTGAAAGGGCGACCCGCTGTGCTGGGTTGCTCCAGGGCCCCCGAGCCCTGGATGCCCTCGCTGTCCCTGCTCCTTGCCAGACCTCTTACAGTAAACCCGACTGGCACAGAGCTGGGAGGTGGCTATTCATTCTCTAGCCAAGGCACAGCCCTTTTTTCTGGGACATATATTTCATGTTGTTTTGTGCTATTTTTCTGTGGGATAGGCTGCTGCAATGGGAAGGCAAGACCATGGCTGTAAGGGGTTAGGCAGCCAGGAGGCAAAAGGGATGGGTGCTCAGGAAGGGAGCAGCTCCCAGTGGGCTGAAGTCCCCAGGCTTGCACTCAGCTTGGGCTAAAGGTTGGAGTATTAGCCTGGCAAATGCCTGGCAGTGGTACTGTAGTACCCACCTGTGAGGCTGCTGGGAGAAAATTGCTGTGCAGTGATGTGCCCGCCAAGGAGCTTAAAGCATGACAGATTTCCTCTGCTTCCTGGGGACAAGGATGACAGACACTTATGTTATTGTCTGCACAGGTTGCCTGAAGTGAATCACATCCTTGGGCTCCAAAATAGCTGTGGAGTTTTCTCCCTGGGGACTCGGTCACCCCAGAGAGGAAACGGGAAAACAACAAGCTAAATATTAAGTGTATGCTTTAATGTGAAACCCAAAGACAGCACTCAGGGTAACACATTTCCCCTATATACCCACCTAGTGTGGAATTAATGAAGAAATTATTTCCAGACATCCTCAGCAAACACAAGCCTACTCAGTAGTTAAATTTTCCCCTAAACTCTTTAATTCTTCTGCAATCTAAGGAGATGGGCTTTATGGTTACTTAGTCTGGGTTAAAAGTCTGTGTTTCTCTAGCTGAAGTGGACTTAAATAGTGAATTATTATTAGATAGGCTGTTGACTATTTCAGGGCACCAAACATCCGGACACTACAGGTCACATACCTACAGCACCCTTCCCTCTGAGCACCCCAGAGCTCATTGCCCATGAAGACTATAGTTCAAGCAGGCCTGAAGATCTGCAGATCTTCACTCAGCCCAGCCCTGCAAGTGGTCCCAAGACCGATCTCCTAGTTTCCTATGAGATGCTGCTCATGTCTCTGTTAAGGGAAAGGGCTGAACCCAACCCCTACTAAGCAGCAGGGACTTTGCATGGGAGGAGACAGGACAGATGCAGCGACCAGAGGGGCTGGTCAGGAGCCCAGACTCATCAGGCTCCAACAGCTCCAGCTGTGAGGACCTTTTCTGAAAGCAGAAGTCTCTAACAAGGAGGGATGTGTGGGCTCTGCCGAAATCAGAGGCCTTACAACATTGAAAAGAGATAGCTGAAACTTTTAATTTGAAAATAATGTTGTGGCCAAGGCATAGCCTTCAGAAGATGTGGGGGCAGCTCCCCCCAATACCTGCATCCCTGGTTGGAGGCAGCCACAAGCATGGCTCATGGCTAACATGTCCCCTCTGCCACCACCCCTCGGCAAGGCTCGCTGTCCCTCCTGTCGTACAGCACCGAGTGCTATGTTTTATTTGTGCCGATCCCAGAAACCATTGGTTTGCTGCAGCCTTTCCCTGGGAGAGCATCAGCTTCACGTCCCCGTTTCTCACTGAGAGCATGTGGGGCTGTTAGGGCTTTCCTGAATTCTTCCTTTCTGGAAGACCTTTTTCTCTTAGGTGACATTAACCGAGAGCTCTGTCACTCCACCCCACTTTAATGATTTCCTCTGGAACATTTTGTGTTCAATAAACTAGTGTGCTCCCCATCTGAGGTGAATCTCCTGCAAAGAGAAGAAAAAAAAAACAAGCCAAAACCCCCGTCCTGAGCAGACTGCGTGCTTGTCGCCAGCGCCTGCCACCCTAATTATGCCGTGGAAGAATGTGCACATGGCAGAGGTCCCTGAACATTTCAGGCAGGATATTGCCTGCTCCTGGATGCAGCCTCTTTCGCCGCTGCAATAACATTTGCTATAATAAGCCGCGACTCCGTTTCGGGGAAGGCGCGAGCACGGTGTAGACATTTTGGCCCGGCTGCTCCCCTTGCACGGAGGTGGCTGGGGGCGGCAGGGGGTCTGCGGACCCGTCTTCTTGCAGGCACTGACCCACCATGCTTGGGGGGGAGGGGGCTCTGCACAAGGACACCCCTGCAATGAGGTTGGGTTGGCAGGGAAGAGCGGGGGGATGCTAAGGGGGTGTATTGCTCTCCTGCCTTCCCCCATGGGGTAAATTCAGTCTGGGCAGCCGGGATGGCTCCAGGCAGCTGCTGGGGCTGCAAACCATCCCCTCAGCCTCCAGCTTCTGTGCCAGAGCCTGGGCAGGCGCCCTGTCCTCCTGGCCGGGCAGCCAGCCCAGCCTCCTCTGTCCCGCTCCCAGCGGCTGGGTTCCTGCCCAGCTTTGCCTACCTGGGACGTGCGCCGAGAGCTGAGCATGGCTGCTGTGCAATGCTCCGTCCTTTGCAAAGCTGCTCCTCTCCCTGCCAGGCTGCCTGGGAGCCTTCTGGGAGTCACCTTGTCCCCATGGCTCTAGTCCCCTGCATGGGCACAGGGAGGGACAAACTGTTCAAGAGGGTTTTTTGCTTGAACACTGGATTGCTGGTCTGAGCTGCTTAGCCCATGCAGGGGAAAACTCATTGGTTTCATAGAGCCAGAGGCTCGGATGGCATTGAAGCCTCTTGTTGGCCATGAGGTACCATCAGGTTATTGCTGCACTGGGCCAGAATGGCAGACCATGCCCCGCATCCATCTGGAGATGCTGAGTCCATCACTTTTCCGTGGGGTCTCTGACAGCAACTAACACTTCTTCCCAGCCCAAACCAGTCCCTATTCCCAGTCTGAGTTTTGCCTGGTTTCCATTTCTGGGCTTTGGTTGTCCCATGCTGGACCCTGCTGGGGTTTTGCTGGCAAGAGCCTGTTACCACCTCACCTTTTTGTTGTGGGCGGACATTTCTGTCCTGGGTGCCTTTGGTGGTTTTTCCAGGGATAGCTGTTGGCTCTTGGCTGGCCAGGGCAAAATGGGCTGGTCCCTCTCCAGCCTTTAGGGAACAAGGCACCGATTCAGGAGGAAATTTAATGTGTGCTCCTGTCCCATCGCACCTTCCCACTCAGTGCCCTACACCCCTCCAGAACATACCCGAAGAGCAAGGAGCCAGTTTTGGGATGTGTCTCTGGGACGGCAGTGTCACCCCCGTCTCTCCCGTCCTGGACGTTTCTCCTTGATATAACACAAACCCCACAGGCAGATGAGGTCCATCCCCTGGTGTGTGACAAGGTGGCTTTGTGCCAGCCAGGGGGACAGTGCGTGATTGATTTACCCCGAAAATAAAATGAGCAAAAGCTGAAGGGGGCTCAGCGCAGAGCTGTGGAAAGGCTCCCGTGGACCCCACGAGCCTTGGACCAGGCTCTGCTTTCAGGAACCATAAATAGAAGCCGAGTCACTCAAATACCCAGGACCTGTAAGAGCCATTCATAGCTGCAAATTAACAGCTACTGTCAGGCCCATCTGTGCACGCCCCAACCCCGGGTCGGATTCCTGCTCCCTCTGTTTAACCTGATGACCATAATTACACACTCGTTTATACACCCGGCGGCACCTGAATGCTTTACAAGACAAACACCTAATCCCGCGTGGAAATTATAGCCACATAATATCTCTTTTCATTATTTGCTGAGGTGTTGAGTCTGATTACAGCACACACTGTTTGCTTTGTACCAGGGTAAAGCCCCTGTAATTTCTCTGCAAGTCAACATCATTCCAGCGAGGAGGCTGAAAATCTACAGGCTACTGTGCAAACGAGCTAGCAAATATTAATCCACAGTAAATGATCTGGGAGGTGGAGGCAGGGAAGGGGTGAGCAAGGTTATTTATAACCCCCCAGAGATTAATAATGCCAAATTAAAAAAAAAAAAAAAAGGAGGATGAGGGGTGTGAAACATTCCTGCTGCCACTGTCCCTGCTCCCTGGGGGAGCAGCGTGCTTTTCTGGGGGGCTGCTGAGGGGAGGGGAAATACCCCGATTCAGAAGTCCTCACTTATCTCCCATGAGCTTTAGAGGACTGACAGAGATGGGTCAAGCTTCTCACTCATCTCACTTTAAGTTGTCCTGACACAGGCTTCCCATGAGCCCTGGAGAAAGTCCCTTAATAGTGCTGTGACTCAGTTTCCCCATCTTTAAACACTGAATATCAATGCTTTCTAATTCCCAAGGACAGTGTCCTACATGAACAAGAGTCGTGGATGCTCAGAGCTAAGGCAATGGGTGCCACTAGCTGTATTTAAACTAAGGATGTGTGGAAGGTCTTTGTCAGGTGCTGTTTTCCCAAGTGAAGGGGGTGGCTGGCAGCACCCAGTGCCAGAGGGGACCTGCGCTGCCCCGGGCTGAGCGCAGACCCTTTACTCGTTATCAAGGAAGCATCAGCAGCTGTGGGTGAGACCCTTTCATGGTGCCCTTGCAGATCCTGCTGGGAGGGCTGGGAAACCTTGTGGATCTCCTATTATCCCTCCAAAATCCACTTCCCCATCTGCTGCACAGTGAGGATACTACCTCTCCAGTGTCTTGCCCAGGTTCCAGCTTGCCTGTGGTCCTTGGGGTGTTTCCCAGATGGAAGATGTCCTCGTTTCCCACCTTTGCAGACCCCCAGAAATGAAGATCTAGAGCTGGAGTCCCCACATCCCCCTGCAGCTCCATGCAAGCTCTGCCCCGAGCAGGGCAGCAGCGGCAGCACCTCGCCATGGCTCTGCAACCCAGCTCAAATGCTTGGTCTCTCCCCAGGAAAAATATCACCTTGGGCTGAGATGCAACAGGAGTGACGTTGTCTGGAAAGAAAGAAGGATTTGCTTTAACCTGCGGCTCGCGGGTTTGCAACCAAAGTATACAGGCGGGCTTCAGGCTAGACTGTACCCTGGACCCCAGCCAGGCGATGGGCCGAATCCTGGTCTGCATCTCGGCCGTGCAAACTCCTGCTTGGCAGTTTCAGAGCAGTTCACTCTGGGTTTCTACTGAGGGAGCAGCAGGGGAGCCGAGGTCAGCCTGTTGCCCTCTGCCCTGCTGCTCAAGCTGGTGTGGAGCAGGAGGGAGCTGACAGCAAAACACGGGCAGCATCCGCGCTCCTGCCGCTCAGCTCTGGTGGTGGCACGAGCAGGGGGTGATGTTATTGAAATCCATGTCAAATGGGTGTTAATGAAGGAAAACCAGGCCTGCGTACTGCATCCCCCCTTAAATCTTTGGGAAAACATGTTTGCGTGCTGGAGGGAGGAGGGTAATTATTGCTCCCAGTGGCAGATGGGGGAACGGGGGTGCGGAAGAGCACCGGGGCCCCTGGGGTCACTCCCAGCTGGCGCCGGGGTTGAGCCAGTGCTGCCTGCAGAGGGGACCGAGCACCGCAGGACCCACACTATCTCACGCACTGGTTCCTGGTGGCTTGGCTCTCTCCAAAACCCTCCAGAGGGATTTTAATTATATTAAAAAAAGCAAATGCAACTAATGCAACTTGAACCAGGCAGGCTGGACAGGGTGCGCCGGGTCGAGCCGCGCCAGCTTTGCCGTCTCACCACGCTCTGACTCCCGCGGCCACCACGGGCACACGCATGTGCACACACATGTGCAGGCATGGCCCCACGTGTGCTCCCTGTGCCTGTACAGAGGGACGGGGTCCGTGCCGGGCCGAGACTCGGCCTCCTGGAGATGGAGAGGCAGCGAGCTGTTTCTCCAGCACTCAAGTTTTTCTTTCAGACTCCGAGATGCCTTGCCAAGTGTTATAAAAATATATCAGTGTGAGCCAAAACATTTAGCACTCCACTTATTACTTTAAGGTTATAGGTTAAACAAATTCCTTCTCAGAATTTACTGTGTTCATTTTAGCTTCACAACACAGCCCTGCTAGCGGTAGATATATTTCACACTGTAATACCTCCCTTATGTATTGGAGGGGGGGAAAGGAGAAGAGGAAAGTAGCTTTCTAAATTTTTATGTGAACAAAAGCTACTATATAAACTAGCTGAAAACAAGTCCTTTGCAAGAGATAGTTTGTAAAACTTATTTTCCAGTAACCAATAAACCAAGAATGAAAGGTAAAGTTTGTTTTTACCTTACCTAATAATTTTTTTTTTTCTGAGTTTTGCCTTTTTTGTACAATAAAGCCTAAAAAGAAAATAAAGAGCCAAGTTCACACCTTGGGCAAGCAGGTGCAATTGTTCCAGTGAAAGTGCACCTCTGTGAGCCAGGCTTAAACCCCTCTTAGGTGGAGCATGAATTCAGACAACAAGGGTCTGCTGGTGTTACTTTACATTCAGCTCTAGGCTGGGAAAAAAGGATGGTTTGGAGAGTGAGGACTTCTGGTTTGCAGTCCTTGCTTTGCCACCGGGCTCCCTCCAGCCCAGTGCAATATAAACTCTTGCCTTTTCTCATCTGCTCAATGATCTACATAAACTAACTCCATCTTCTCAGTCTACTTGTGTGTCCCTGTTGCTGGTAGCTCACGTCACCTCCACTCTGCCCTGTTCAAGTCACCTCCCCACCTTCAGTCTCTATAGCAGGGCTGATGCTTTCATCCAACGCTGGAGGGGTTAATTCATGTCTGGAGAAAACCTTCCAAGACGGGAGGGATGCAAAGCTGAGTCGAGGGCAATGCTGAGCACGGTGACTACATGAGATGCCACAGTTACGCTGTATGATGCCATTCTGATCGGTGTTGTGGGGAAATGCTGGAAGCAGCTCCAGGATGCCAGAGATGGAACCAGGATGGAGCTGCTGGCACAGGTTTCCTCGGCTGCATGAGGCACAAGTTAGGGACCATGACGGGAGATAATGTGACTCTTCAGGAAGGACTGGGGTGTGTGTTTTGGGGTGCATTGGTGATAAAACTGCTTTTTTTTGATGTTCAGAAGTGAAGAGGGAGGTTGGATGGGCAGCTCAGCCTGGGGCAAAGTGCCACTGATGTCCCTATCCCAGGGGCAAGGGTGCTTCTCTACAAAGGGCACCTCTCCCCTTGCAAATCAATTCCCCTACAGAAACCACCCTGCAGAGAAGGGCCTCACCACCAAACAGGGCTTTTTTTTTTCGACATCGGCAAAGCTGGTGACAGTGGCACAGAGTGAAGCAACCATTTCTGTTGCAAAATGCCAAAGCCCAAAATGCCCTGGCAGCTGGCAGTACCCTTCGCACTCACACAGGTACCAAAGCAGTTTACAAAGTGTAGTGTCTGTGCAAAATCTGAGGTTATAGAGAAAAAAAAATGAGATTCTAGAGCTTCTCTGCTCTGGGTTGTCCTACAGCCCTGGTCAGGAATGGAGAGGGGGCTCATCCTGCCTTATATCCACTTGCAAATTACTTGCAAGACGAAGGGGCTCCAAGCTGCTGGCCTTGTTTCTATGGAACAAACCTTAACAAAAGGGAAAAAAAAAGTATTAGGTCCGGTTCACGTTTGGGGTTTGGATTTCACCTAGGAGGGGAGGGGAGCGGGAAATCAGACATCGAGGTGTCATGTATGCAAGCTAATAAAACTGGGCCAGCAGATTGAAGATGGAGGAGCTGAGGGACTGTTTAGAGGTATCCGTCACATAAATGAGGAGGTGGAGGAAGTCTGGATGATAGTAACCCCATATTAAAAAATTCTGCCCTGTCAACAAGCGAAGAACTACATGGTGGAAATACGCCTGTGCTTGTTGAACTATGAAACCAGATGTCTTAGAGCAATAACTATCGCACAGGAGGCGGGGAGGGCCGAGAGGAACACGTTTGCGTACGATTAAGAAAAAAATACATGCTGCTACAGCCGTGGTTTCAATTAAAATGGCTCAAACCAAATATTGTTCCTATTAATGGGATGTCCAGCTGTGACACCACCATGTAGTATCCTTACACATTCAACACAGGCAACATCTGCAACATAATCCCAACATCCATACAACGGAGCCAAGGAGCTGAGAGGCAGCTCACATTTTTCCTGGTGGCTCAGCCGAGATGAAAAGGCCGTCGTAGGAAAAGGGAAATACACAGGCATGGGAGAGGCAGAAGGCAATGTGAACTGTGCCTAATTCGTATCTTTGGGTAAATGAGGATCTTGGCATGTAACACTGGGAACATGGCATAAGATCAAGCTTTGGACACAGCAGAAACAAGTCTTAGTTACTGCAATAGGAAGAAACTGCTGTGTTTTTCCAAAGATTAAGACAGCTGGAAGAAGCAGCACTTTGATTCCTTGCAGCATTTAACCTGTGTTTAAAAAAAAATCCCAACCCTAAGCTCCAGCTCTGGGATGGGAGCTAATAAAGTTGAGGTTTGCAGAACAGGAGCTGTTGCCACCACTTTAAAAGAGTGTTGCCTTGCAGTGTGTAAACTCATCTGCGCTCTGGAAATATATTATTTGTTCCCTGAACAAGATCTTGTGTTTCTGTGCCCTGCGAGGCGAGGCAGACACTGAGCGAGCGGCTGCTTGCCTTCCTCGCAGGAGCCATGTCTGGGGAGGTGGGAAGGAGCCGTCGCCGGCGCATGTCCCAGCCTGTGCATGTTAGGGGCTAGCAGGGCTTTCTGCAAACATCTCACCCTATTAAAGGTTCCGGGAGAGGGCTACGGGGCTTCAGCTCCTTCTCTGCAGCAGAAGCAGGTGGTGGGCAGATATAATACAGCCAGGACTGGTACGGCAAAAAGAGACCCAAAGAAAGATGTTCCTCCAAGTGAGGACAGTCCATCCAGCAATGGGGCAAAGCATTTTTAAGGAGATGCCAGTCCTGCAAAATTTGACCCCCTTGACTGGACTCATGTGAATTGGCATCTCTGATGAGATTTGTGTTTTGGAAATGAGACTGTCATGCATTTTTGAATGACTGGGGCCAAAATGTGCTTTGGTGAAAATATCTTAAATAAGAATTACAAGCAAATGTTGGAATTATATTAAACGGGATTGGTATGCTGACTTTGCAGTCTGATTCTTTCTGAAACCCCTCTCATGAAGTCCTGTTCTTTAGAGATTATTACAAAGTGTAAGCGATGCCTTAGTGATAAAATAGGACTTAAAAACACAGATCCAGCAAGACTTGGAAGACACGTGGAAGAAAGCCCCTAGTTCCTTCTTGAGAAGGTAGAGGGATACTGAAGGGAAGCGGATATTAAAGCAGAGAGAAGGCAAGGCAGAGGAAAATGTGTGCCCATGGACACTGGTATGAAACCTGTAAGAGAACATAATCTGTTGTGGGGGAAGAAGGGGAGGCAGGAAAGTGTGGACTTCCTAGTAGTGATTAAACATGAAGAAGTAGCTTGGAAGAAAATTGTGTGTATGGAAAGTCACTGATTCTGTGTAGAAATAAATGAAGAGGAGGAAGGTGTACAGGTATGTGAGAAGGCTCAAGCTCTGTCCTCTTTGCATTCTGGTTCTCTCTGAGAGAGAAGGAAGCATCAGAGGTGATGGAGCAACAGTAATGGAACAGAATGATGCTTGAAAATGGCCCTTCAGCTGACAGCTCCTCAGATTTGTAACCCACAAATGTGAAACACTTGCAAAAATTTGTAAAACATGGTAAATCACAGACTTTGTGATTCACTGAGTCACAAATGTGAATTTTGCAGTCCCAGCCTCCTGATGCTGCCAAGTGGAAACTTTGCAAAGTTGTTCATTTGCGACTGTGGATTTTGCAGGGAGGTGATGCAGCGTCTGCAGATCTCTAGAGACTTGTAGCTCCTGCAGCATTTCTAGACCCTTGACGGTGCTCCCCATTACCTTTGCAAAAGCCATCCCAGACCTTTTCTATAGCCTTTCCAGAGCTGCTTTGGAGGCAAACCAAACCTTTCCTGGAACTTTCCAGAGCACCACAGAGCTAGAGGCAGCCAAGAGCTCTCCAGAGCTTCTCTGGAACCCCACAGAGCCATCCCCATAGCACAAGTACAGAGTCTCCTGAAGCAGTCCTGGCCCCTTTCAATAGTCCTTCCCGGAGCTCATAGGAGCTTTCCAAAACCATCCCAGAGCTTCTCTAGAGCCCAGGCAGACCTCCTCCTAGAGGTATCTGAGAGCTTCTCTGCACATATTCTAAAATCATCTCAGATGTCTCCACTCCCAACAAGACACTTCAAAGCTTTCCCAGAGCTGTCACAGAGCTTCTCTGGAGCCTTTCTAGAGCCTCTTGGAAGGCATGAGTCGGCAAAATCCAAAGTCACAGCTTGGCAATTTCCTAAAGTTGCAAGTTGGCAATTTTGGAAGTCACAAAATAAAGGAAACAGCTGTAAGTGACACGCAGTGGGACTGTGTTCCATTAGGAAACTCAGAGACATCTTAACTCATGTTAAATTAGGTGTAAAATTGATCTTCACAATTTCCCCGTTGCTGTATGTGTCATCAGCAGAGAGCAGAGTACTCCTGGGCTGCCATTACATGTGTTTGTCTGCACCCTGGATACCATACAGGATCTAAACAGCTGCTTCTTTATCAAAATAACATGCACTGGGGATGGATTCGAGCCGTAAGTATAGAAAACTTGATGGTGCTGATAATGCACAGCGTACAGATGTTAGCAGTGAGAGTCTGGCCTGTTTTACATGGTGATCAGCATGTGGGTAATGGTTTGGATTTGCTGGGATGTCTATTCTCAAAGTGGATCAGTTCCTCTGGTGTGGGGAAGACACAGTGATGGAGTCCAAATCCTCTTTTGAACCTATCTAGGTTGTTCCTGTGGTCTTAATAGCAGTGAAAGGCTTGTTCCAGCCCTTGTTCCCACTTTCAGATCCCTTTGAACTTGCTTGTATCCTCAGCTAAAAGTTGTTCCTTGAGCCCCTGCTTTGTAATGGGGCCCCTCATCTCTTTAGCAATAGGGAAGGGACAGACAGGATTTATTTGAAACAATTCATTTCAAGAGGAGGGTATTTTACTGAGCTCATGGACATCATCAGCACACCTCTAACTTTCTGGTTATGTTTGGCTTCAAGCTGCACTAAAGCCCAAGCTTCAGCTCCAGGTTTCTCTAAGCTTTCTGGCAATTAAGAAAATGATTCAAAATTTGCACTGTGTGCTTTTCTCTTCCTTCAATTTTGCTCAAGGATGTCTTGCATAATTCTTTTCAGGACCACGATGAAGACGATGACCCACTTCTCTAGGTGAATTTGGTAGGATTTTAAGAAAAGAAATCTCATAGTCACAAGCCTTAGACATGAATGTCTCTGTGGGATTAGCTCTACTCTTGCTCTCTACGATTAATATTCTTCCTACACTTCAACAT
Organism: Nipponia nippon; assembly: GCF_047370975.1. Classification (NCBI taxonomy): domain Eukaryota; kingdom Metazoa; phylum Chordata; class Aves; order Pelecaniformes; family Threskiornithidae; genus Nipponia; species Nipponia nippon. The sequence continues at coordinate 16,675,260 of NW_028262369.1, read as the reverse complement.
AGTGTTGCAGGTCAGCTGGTGGGGCTCCCAAAAGGATATATGAGTTACTCAGCCAGCAAGGCTGTTTGCAGATGTCTCAATTCATCCCTCACCTTTCCATAGCACAAAAGTATGTTGATTTTGTTTCCACCTGCGGTGTTACTCATGCTGCCCTTGGGCTCCTGCAAAGGCACACCTATGCTTACTGAGAGTTTCTCTATGGAGCCACCCACTCACCAGTACCAAAAGGGAAGGTCTTCCTTCACCAGGTGGTTTCTCCCGCTGGCGTGCCAGCTGTGTGTTCATTAACTTGTCCCTCCACACAGGTAAAGCAGACCTCAACTCCAACCAAATACATCCAGTTTAAGTTCCTCTTTCAGTGGCAAAGTACAAAAATCTCCAACTTTTTCCATCTAGCACCTGAGCCCTTGTCTCCCCCAGCATCCCCCAGCCTCCTTGAAACACCCCTGCTTTGTCTCACACCAACACTGCTTTCCCGTGCTTGGTGGAGGGGTGTTTGTGCATGCATGGCTTGTATGGCTTTTATTTTTTTGCCGGGACAAGGAGCAGTGTAATGTCTGTCTGCTTTTCCTGCTTGTCTAGTTCTTAGAAACCACACGTTCTTCCTTCGCTGGCAACTTCATATTTATTAATCTGCAAAACAAGACTGCGCACTTTTTGCAGCAGCAGTGGCGAGTTGGCCAGAGTCCAAGGAGACCCTTAGTCACTTCATTTACGCAGGCTGCAATAAGAGGAGGGCGAACCCGTTGGGGAGTAATTCGAACATTCAGACGCCTGCACCAAACTCTCATTTCTACCTCATTAACTTTACAGTTTGACAACTTCACAAGCCAGGGACTTCTGTCGTGATTGCTGCTGCACAGCCAAGTGGCAGGCACCTTCTTTCAGTGTACAGGCTTACTTCACGTACAGTTGCAATGGATTTTCCTTTCTGTGCAGGGAATAACTCCCAGCTCTTGGCTAGTAGGGTCTTCCTGTGGGTCACAGCTACGTTTGCGTGGTAATTGCCTGCATGCTCTTGTCACAGCCTCTGCTGCTCCAGGTGTATGCCTGGCAATGGTCTTACACACCATGAACAAGTCCGTTCTTGCTTTTGCCTAGACAAATTAAAAATCAGACTTATGTCAAAGTTATTTAAAGTGAATTAACTAAGCCTGACTTTACCTGTTTTGTCTCTGGAGATGCAGCTTTAGCTCAGCTTTAGCTGAAAGGAGCATAGAATATGTCAATAGTGTGAGCTGGTTTGATGATGCTGAATCAATACTGTGTCAGCAGGTAGAGTTTGGATCATGCTTCACTAATTTATGTTAACTAAAGGGGCTGGGGGGTAAATGCAGGGTTCCCCTTCTGTTGGACCAGCCTTTGGGCAGGGTGTGGAAGACCACTGCCCACTCGTGCTCTGGGATTTTGTCTTCATTTTCCGTTTGGCTCTGACAGTGTACCTGTTGTTCAGCCAGGTGGTACTCACACATCTACGTGGTCCTGCTGAACTCACTGAGACTGCTGGGGTGCAATGCACATAAGAGTTTACCGCATTGTGTCCTCGGGACTTCCACTCCCCACTTCTGCAGTGCAAGGTTGCAACCTGGCATTAGTGTCAGATGCCAAAAATCAGTGTTTCTTGAGATCTATGTCCTGTCCCCGTTAACAGAGCCTCTAGAAAAAATCTTGCGTGGCCATGTGTAGGATCTGTAAAAGCAGAAGAGAACCCAGTGCCCTCTTCCCAATGTTGAGTGGACAGAGAGTCTGAATTAAAAGCTCTGGTTTTTTTTGCCTTGCCATAAAGAACATGACTCAAAGGCACCCAGGGAGAGGTGGAGGGTTGGAAATACAACTTTTATAACCCTTCTCCTGTTTATAGGGATGTTTTAACCTTTCAGAGTTTCCAAGAGCTTATTGCACAACCGCCGGCTGGGCTTGCTGATGCCTTGTGCTATGGCAGGTGATCTGAGCTGTGCTGGAGCGGAAGGCTCCAGGAAGGAGCAGGAACAGCAGTGTAACACCAGCACCCTGAGCTGGAGAGCCTTGGGAGAAACCCAGAAGCAATAGTTGGGAAAGGTTATAAATCCTCATGCTTCAGTGCTCTGCAAAGCTCTAATTAACAGGGGTAAGGACAAAACTTCCCTTTTGGGCATGTTGGCCCATGGCTGGCTGTTCGCACTTTCCTCTCAAGCAGTTGGCCTGAGTCACTCCTGAAGACAAGGGAGACCCAACTCGATTAAATTCCTCGCTTGAAGCCCAGCATGGGGATTCCTGCAGTTCCAAGGTAAGCTGTTTTACTGAGTAGCAGCTTATGCATCCATCACGGCCTGGGGTTTCAGATCCAGCCCTGGCTGGTGGAGATAGAAAATGATCAGCTTTAGATGATAGCTCAGAGGCCTGCCAAGGCAACGTGGCTTTGTCCTCGGTGAGATACAGATCACCACGGCAGCAATCCAACAATGCAATCATTGCACATTGACCTAGTTTGAGCTTTCAGACCCTTGCAGTAGCTCAGACTGATTTCACACCAAAAAATGTATAAAAACCAGGAGTCTAACTGGAAAAATGCCTTCTCATACGGTGTTCCTTGGCCCATTCAACAATGGAGGCATAAAGATGCCTTTCCAGAAACCTTCCCAGGTTCCTCTTCAACCCAAAGGCCATATCACAGAGAAATTACATTGGGAACATGGACAGGAAATTTGTTTGGCTGCAGAGGGGTTGCTTGATGGGATGAGAGCTGGTTCATCTGTGGGGACTAAAGAGGAAGGTGAGAAGGAGAACGTTGCTGGGTATTGCACAGTAAAGCTTTTGTTTGGTGTTACGTGTGAAGCACCGTAGATGCGGGGAAGATGTTTCTTCCTGGTAGCAAGAGCAAATGACAGAATAAGGTCCTTCCTTAACCTGAGAACAGTGAAATTAGATAAGACCACATACATGTAGTGCAGAATCTTGTCTTGCACCCGACACCACCGAGAGGTGCAAGGCACCCTGCAGGTGTGGAATTAATCGCTGCCTTTTCTAAAACATGTTTGCAATGTGTAGGTGTCTTCTCCTCTCATATAGTGGATAACGCAGCAGGAGCTTTGTCCTGTAGATCAAGCCAAAGAGGTGATCCCCTGGACTTTCTTGAGGGTCAGTACAGACCAGAGAGTCACCAGTGGGAGTCTCTAACCAAGCACAGTTGAAAGGGACAGCACAGTTCCACTCTGAAAGATTAAGAGACAGAAGAAGATAAAACATGTGGCATAACCCCCTCCAGTTATAAAGTGCTTCTATTTTCCCTTTCCTCTAATAGAAGATCAAAGAGGTGTTTGATGAAATTAAAACTTTGGGCTAGCTCTTTTGATGGCATAAATTGACTTCACTCCAACTTAGTGCAGGTGAGAATCTGACTTTATCTATTTAAATAAAACTGGTGCAGTACAATAAGTTATAAACTTGTGGAACTTACTGATGCAAGATTATTGTTACAGCAAATAGCTTAACAGATGCCAAAATGGTTAGACTTATATATGTGAATTAGAATAGAAAAGGTCATGGCTGTAATAAAAACTAGAATATCAAGCTAGATTAGTTTACCAGAAAATGAACAAAGAGACCATGTGCTTGGAAAAATCTGGTGAATCCCTCCAACACTTTGAAACCAGCCCCTTGTTCCAGCCACAGTTTGCTGCATGGTGCTGGTTGGGCAAAGGGTTGGGCACAAAATACCCACAAGGTGAATTTAATGGAAATTCTTGATCTTCCCTGAGCATGAGTGGATCAGACTCCTGATGAAAGCTTGTTATTCCCTTGTTATTATTTACTTGAGGCTGAGCTGGGAGTTGAAACCAGCAATCCTGACTTTCAGTTCACCCTCTGCAGACTCCTGGTATCTCCACCCCAAAGAGCTGATCTCAACTGCAAAGGATAACTTGTGCAGCTAAGTTCACCTTATGGGGAGGAATAGCCGGCACAGTTCATTGCAGTTGTCTGGATAGCAGAAGATACTGTTTTCTGATAAATTGATAGTTACACGTGATGAACAGCCTGTCTCTGCTAACAGCAGAGCTCAGCCTGTCTCAGCTAACAGCTCTTCTCATTTTGGGTGCAGGCTGTGCAGCAGATCACTGGTCTCTGGGTGCCCTGCACCAGGTGCTGTGCTTTGGCTTCATAGATAAGCAGCCTGGTCACTGGATGCCACGTGGCTCCCAGCACACCGGGATGGCACATCTGGGGAAGGGACCTTGAAATGAGCCCTCATTTCCATGACGCAGTGCCATCATCCTGCCTGGGGCCCTACTCCTCTCCCACACTAAATCATCACACAGGCCGTATTCAGTCATGCAGCAAATTAAACCTGGAGAAAGATGTTTTCAGTTGTTCCAAATTAATTGGGTCGCCCAGGCTGAATCCTGCATGGCTCCCTTGCTCCCAGTGGCGGTGGCATGGTGGTGGCATCACCTGTGTCTTGGGGACACTGCCACTCTCCAGACCTTCTGCTGAATCCCAGAACAACCCACCTTGCCACCCTAGCAGCCCTTGCAGCTCACTGGTACAGGAGTGGCAAATGTTTGGACAGTTGTTCCAAAGCATAAAAAAAACGATTTTTTTTTTTTATTATTAGCAGCAGAGGGTGAAGAAGTTCCCTATAACGCACAGCCACATCAGTGTATTTTGATCATCGCCATCTTTAATGCTTTTTGGTGTGGTGAGGCAGGAATAAGGAGTATATTTAAGGAGTATCTTGAATAAGGAGTATATTTAAAGAAAGAGCATTTCACCTTTAAAAACATGCCCTCTAACAACTATTTCAGCTGTATTTATCAGTCAGTGTCTGTCTTCCGTGCTCAGGGCAGGTGGTGTTAGTTGGCAGACTGCAGCCAGGACCCCTTTTTAATGGGAAGGAGCTTTCCTGCAGATGTAGCTTGTAGAGAAAATCAAAAGGACGAACACACGCTTCTCCTGACAGACATGATGTGATGTTGGCTGAGCTTAAGTGACTCCTCACGTGTGCCTGAGCGACGCTTGGAGGAAATTGCCCTGCAGGTCTTGGTGCAGGGATGAAGATCGGATTCTCCCTGGTGCGCCCAAAGCCGTTCCCCATGCCCTCGACCAGCCGTGGCTGCGCCTGCTGGAAGGAGCTCAGGGCTCATTTCTCCAAATAACTTCTCACTCAGCACCTACCTGCTCTCAGTACCACTGTTTCACCCACTTCAGACGCTGGGTAATTTTAAGTGAATTCTCAATTCATGCACAGACAGCACGTCTGTTCTGTTATTTATTTTGCGCGATCCACCAAGAGTTAAAGGAGAAGAAAACATTTGGCTTTTAGCGGTTTACAAAGCCTCATTACAGCTGAAATAAAGTAACCACTAAATCTTGTGTGGTTACAGAGGTCACTGCCGTTCTGGCACGGTGGCGCCAATTCCAAGGCAGGAATTTCATTTTCCTCCCAGGAAAAGTGCGCACAAAGTTGAAGGGATGACAAGGGGCTGCCTCGCCGCCCGGCAGCGGGGAGCACAAGGGCTCTTTCATGGGGGACAGTGGCGCGAGGGCTCCGGCGCGTGTGGCCCCCCAGGAGGCAGCGGCTAGCGGCAGCGGCGCTTGCGTGCTGCTCCCCTCCGGAGCAGAGACAACGTGCCGTGTTAGCAAGCTCCCTGATGCTCGACGCTTCGGCCTCGCTGCCTTGGCTGGGGAGTTCAGAGGGGCTTGCAAGTGGCTTTGAAACTTTCCTGGCTACCCTGTGAAATAAGTAGGTATTACTTGACTGTGCGCAGGGATGGAGGTGAGCCAGGAAAAGACCGAGCCTCGTAATGGCATTTTTCAAAATGTCAGATGCTGGGGATGTGTTTGGATACACCAGTACTGGATATGCATCTCTAACCCCACATCTGGAGGAACCGAAGCCAGGGGTCTGTCAGCTCCCCGACCAAGGTGTAAGACCATCCATGATGCAGGTGAAGAAGTCAAAGCCTGAGGCCAGGTATCGGTGGACAGCCAGAGTCCTGGCCCCAGGAGCTGCTGTATCCAGTGATTTGCGGTCTGGACAGAGGCCGACGTTTGCAGGAAAATTTCTTCCCAGCTGGTATGTATTAATAGCTCTATACTGGATCTCCCGTAGCAATGAGCTGAAATATTGCATTTCCACAGCAGAGTGAAGATGGGAGAGGACAGAGCAGGGCAGAGATCAGCCAGGCGGTGCCAGCCAGGGGAGTTTATTACCATCAACACTTTGCTTTTCTGGCTGCTGGCAATTCCTAACAAGGCTGAAGGTTGGGAGAGCGGAGGCTGCCAACCCAACCTGCATCGCTCCTGCAAACCTCTGGTCTACACAGAGATGCTCAGGAAAAAGAAGAGGACAAATTAAACCCTGAGAAAGGCTGGTGCAGACATTCATTCAGATTTAAAATGGCCTTAATTCAATTTCTTACATCACATGCCAAGTGAATCAAGCCGAGCTGAATCAATGGCATTTGAATTCTGAATGAAGAGGTCTGCTCGGAGTTTTAGGGTGGCTGAACTGATCTGCTCTAAATTCACACCTTTAATTAACTGGAATTAATTTTCCCGAGTGTCGCTGCATGCAGACAGAGCCTTGGTTGATTTAAAAAGAAAATTCCAGACCAGCTTCTTTCCATTCACTTCTGTTCAGCATGCCACCAGCATAGCAAATTCAATAAAGCTGATTTATTTAATAAGTGTACTATAACAAATTAAATTAAACACATTTAATACAAACAGATGATGCACCTCATTTAAATGTTAGCTTCTTAATTAAAACCCGGCAATTGTGTTTTGCCCTTTTATTGGCTTCCTAGTGAAGCATGGTTGTAAAGTTACTTAACACACACACTCAATTACTGGTCTCAGGTTATACAACTTGCCTCCTTTTCCTCCATATGGGCTTTACAATAAGGCAGGTTTGTTCCCAGCGCAATCAGCACGCCGTGCACCGCGTCTGCAAGGCAACTGCCTGCCTTTTACCAGGGGAGCTTGGCTGCTGCAATGGAGCGAAGCACAGGCTGGATTTACAGTGGCTGCTGAGCAGGCGGATGGCAGAGGTCAGAGGATTTATAGCTGCCTGCAGAGCCCCGGGGCGCTGGGTCGTGGCGTTCCTCAGTAGCAGCAGCGCTGGTTGCTGCTCCCAAGGGAGCGAATTCAGCGTTTATCAGGACATCAGCAACAGGAGCAGCACAGACATACAAGCTGCTGGCGTTTGACGGCAGCCCGTGAGCCTCATGAAGGTTTTTGGGGGAGTCCTGAGGCTCATTTAGAGTGGGGTTGGGATTTTTGTGTTGACTCATGATTTCCCTGAGGTGCTCTGGCTTGTGCAGGGGGCCAGGAGCGTCAGCTCTCTGCACTGTGCTTACAGCTCCGGGGGAGAGCTTGGGGCCAGCTTTGCACTGGGTTGGCAATACCAGACTGGGGCTTTAGTCTGCAAAGAACCTGATGTGAGCAACCCTTGGACATGGAGCTTGAGCAGTTCTTATCCTCCCTTCCAAGGAAGGGCAGCCCAGCCCTGCTGTATAGGTGCTTTGCAGCAATGAAACTTCCCCATGCAATAGCCGGTGCAGTTTAATTCCCAGCAAACCCGCTGTTCCTGTGCTTGCTTCCTGAATTATGCATCAGTCATGGGAACGCAAATGAAAGGAGGAGATTGTTAGAAGAAAACTTCACATGAGGAGCAGCGCTATTCCTTCATGCCGCTGACATACTGTTGACACAGCCTTTGATTTACAGCCATGGAAGCTGCAGCAAGTCCTGTGCAATCCACGTTAGCTTCCTACTGGAGAGAGAAGAAAGGCTGAGCTCTCAGGGTGCCAGGCAGCGGAAGATGACAGTGCTGGTTGCAGGCGGAGCACTGTCCACCCCCGAGATGCTTTGTTTTGAAAACAACCATCCAGCTCTAATTGCCAATCTTATTTTTTCATTATTCTTAAGACATAACGCTCTGTTCTCTTTGCTGTTTGCACTGGCAGTGCTCCACGTAATGCAAGGTTCAAGAGAGGAATACAATTTCTTGCCCTTCCGTATCTCATTTGTTTGGGCATCATTTCTGACTAATCCCCAGTTAATTACTTTAAGATGATGCCTTCCACAAATGAAAGAGCACCTTTGTGCTTGCTGTATTTTAGCACTTACATATCATCGTTTAGGAACACAACTCTGTTAGCAGATGAAATACAACAAGCTGTTTTGGCCTTTGCTCCCCTTGGGAGATGCTTTACCACCAAGTAAGCTACTGGCTTCTGTAGCATGGGTGGGTCCATCAGGGTCTTTCTCTTCTTTGTGGATTTTGTTTTTTTTCACAAATAGTTTAAGAAAACCTTGGTGGGGATTAAAAAGACTTGCGAAACCTTGACATTCTTCGTTAGGAAGGAACATAATTTTTTGGCCAGTCTTTCTTACACAAAATACGTCAGCTCTGCAATGTGAACTTCTTCTGTTTAAGCTAAAGGGGTAACGCTATTAAGAAATAGCAACAGTATGTTGTTATTTTCTATAAGACCCAGGCACTTAGGAAAGGCACAACACCTCGCAATACTGTTCTGCCTGTGCCTGTCTTACCACTTTGTGGTAAGCAAATCCTAAATCAACTTCCTGACCAACACCTACCAGTGTGCTAATTACTGAAAAATTGAAAGAGGATCAATTTACTGAGGCTAAAAGGAATACAACGCAGCATATATAATGGAAATGGAGTGATGGAAGTGAAGTTAATTTTTGAAAAGCCTTCATTTTCAATTTGCTTTCATGAATTATCATAATGTTATAGGAAAATTATGATTTCCAGCCTGCAAACATGTTTTCCCTGATACTTGAGACACTGCAGTTACTTGAGATGAGTATCTGCCTCTGTTATAGTTAGCTGCAGGACATTCATATGTTGCATAGGAAAGTAATTTCTTGGCATGGCAACCTCTCTTCTTTAATATCTTGCTCTAAATTCTGACTTTTTTGTAACAGCTTAATTATAAGTATCTTCGTCAAAGCCATTGGAGTAAGAAGGCTGCAGAGGTACAAGCAAAATTATGATCATGGCATTTATTCTGAGAGCAAACTGAGGTTGTGTGCTGTTCATAAACATCACATAAATACTGTGCTGCTGTCGCAAAGATATTCAGATTGAATTTCTGGTGATTACCTAATATCCGTAATGCCATTTTGCTGCTTGCAAAAACACAAGGCAACCACATTTTGGAGCATGCAAAATCCTCTAGTGAAGGCTTAGCAGGTGCATTAAAGCTGATTAAGAAAGAAGCCAAGCAAATATTTCCCCAAATGCCAAATGACCTATGCTGCATAATGCATCTGAGCATTGCAGTGACATCTTGTCAAGCTGAACATGGCAGTAATGCATCTTCTCTTGTATCTTTGTAATGATGCCTATTTTTACATTATTAGTAGTTTCTTCTATAACTGAATTGTACCTTCTGGTACAGAGCATGGACCAGTGTGAATGATCTAATTCTATATGAAAACAAACTCCTTGCTTTGTTATACTGTGGGTTTATTTTCTTGTCTGACATAGAAAATTCAAACCTTTTTATTGGCTGGATGTTTTTAGCCCCGTAACACTCTCACTGATGTCATGTAGTCGATATTTGTGGTTCATTCCACTTCCCAGGAAAAGCCATTTGATTTTTACTGTTGGTCTGACTACCCTCTGCATACAATTTACTGAATACTAGGGAGGAAATTTCCCCTCTGCATCCGTTTGGCTGAGAAGCTGATCACAATGCATTCGAGGTTTCTTTCTAAAGCTTTGCACAGTCCTATTTCCAACAAGGGTACTTAGCTCTGAAACACATCAACAGGGGCAATAGCCTGGGCCAGACTGGTTGCTGGATGTGCACAGTTACCCAGAGAGACACAAACATCTCTTATTTGTCTTTCACCAGCTTATTGCTCTACCCTTCATTAATTTTTCCCCTTCTGAATTAGAGAGCTCACGTAAAAAAGCTCTCTCCCCTTATAACCCCTCAATGTCCCCAAATAAGTGATACCCTCCTGGAGTCCCAATAACTTGGACCTGCTCACAGACCCTTGGGAGCAGAAGCTCAGGAAACACCCCAAAATATCCACTGCTGCCCCTGTTCCCTCCTGGCAAGAGCCAGACCAAATCCTCCTTTAAGTCCAGTACCCTGCCATAGCACTGCTGGCCAGTTAGCACGGCTTCCTTTTACCTGAGTTTTGTAATTACCATGACAGAAGCTACGCTTACTCCCATCCATGGTCTGTGTGTAATGGAAAAATCTTCTGGTTGTCTGTGTGAAGGACAAAAGACATTTGCATATATAGTCTCTTTATTATATTATATTATATTAATCAAATGTTTGCTCTTGCTCAAGGTGCCTGGTGATAGGGTGTTTTTGTAGACGTGCAGAGGTGTCGTACAGGCGTAAGCAGCCAGGTGAGGCCTCATGTCCTTGATGTGTCATGTTTTCTGACTCTTCTGCCATGGCATTCAAACCAGAGAATGAGCCCCAAATTTCAAATACCTCTCAACTGTGTAGTGTGTGGATGTGATATCTACAGAGAGAGTAGAAAAAGAAGGATGTGAGAATGCACGTAGGCTAAAACAATTAGAAATAAAAAATAGGAATAAATATCGTCGTAGGTATAGGAGAGCTCTTAGGTGCCTACAAACCAGGGATAAAAGTTCTAGAGTTTAGTAGGAGTTCTGCTTTACATCTTTGGGATACTTTACAAATCTCAGTTAATTCAAATCTACAGTATCCCTGCAAAGAACAAACCCAATTTCTAGGTGGGGTAAGTCATAAACCAGGAGGCCTGACTAAAGAAACATGAGACGCGTGTGACCAGACAACCATCCTTCTTCCCCTTGGGAACCCCCTTGGCAAAGGCTGGACAGAAGGAGTAATTAATACTGGAAATGAAAGGCAAATGAACTATTTCTGAGCAGGTGAAGGAAAAGGAAGAAGGTGACCTGGAGGTGCTGACTTGCTTCTTTGCCCCAGGAGATCAGCGTTCCTCCATGGGTATCACCATCTAATAAGGAGAAAAAGGGCATGTGGAGACTTAACGAGGAGGGAGCCATGAGGATGAAATACTAATTGCAAAAATGAGCAGTGTTACGGTTTTCTTATCCAACTCCCTTTCCTTTTCTCAGCTTCCCTGGATGAGAACAGCCATGAGGTGCCATTAACGACGAGGTGGGACTTCTCTATTATTCCTTTAGACCACAGGGCTGGGAGAGCACATGGAGTAATTAATTTTGACTTACAGAAGCTATATTAAATTGGATAGAAATGGGTGAAAATAGGATTAGGAATGGAGTTTAGCCAAGAGCAAACAGAATTAAAACTCTCTAAGAGCAGGTCAACACAGCTGATATCATTGATGCAATGAAAGTAGACAGCTTGGGACATTTTTGACCAGTAGCGTAATGTCAAAAATTGTAACCTGCCTCGTACCCGATTAGATCGGGAGAATTAAAAAACAAAAAGTGATTTTTGTTGTTGTTGTATTTCTGGCTGCTCTATCTGGTCTGAGCTTTCTGGCTTCCAAGGATTAATTTTGAAACAATTGTGCAGAACAAGCAAGAGTCTCCATAAACCCCAACCGATCTAAATGTGCACAGTGCTTTCAACACATGCACTGAAATCTAATTAGTATGGGATTATGCTTGTCACAAATCATCAGAAATGGAAGGATCCTTAACGTGAAAACCAACTCATGCCTGAAAAGCCTTCTCACAAAATCCAAAGACAAAACCAGACTCAGGACATTTGCTTCCATCAGCCAGGGGCCACGTCTTCAGTGGTGTAAATTCGCACGACTCCTCTGCTGACAGTCTCCATCCACTGTCAGGAGCATAGAAATACTTGGACTGGAGGGCCTGGCTTAATCCATTTTTGCTGCAAGGGAATAAGGACCCACTGCTCTGGCTGGGTTCAATCTGGAATTTTCTTTGACCTCTCTGACACAGTTGGTAAAAGTCTCGAGTGCATTTCCCATCCCTCTGCTTTATCCCAGTGTAAATCCTGCAGACTAAACTGGCCCAGGTCCCGCTCTTCCCTTACCACTGTGTAATGCCGTTGAGTCAGTCCTTGTCTAACCCAAAGTTGCTGATACCTGAATTTGCTGAGGAATAGCTCTAAAAGATGAATGTCCAGCCTTTGTATAAGGCTTTTCAGCTTCACCTACCAAGTACTTTGGTGAACATTAACTAATGAGCACAGAGCTTTACATTTCCCCTCTCTCCCTGCCTTTATTAAACAGCACGTCCATGGAAGGTCACAGCCGGAGGGTTTGTCAGTGTGTAAAGTGGCCACCGAAGGTCCCCTTTCATGTGGGAATCCAATTTCTGCAGCTACCGGGAGCTGCACGTAAACATGAATTTCACTTGTTTTCTCTGGGGTTTCCATGGTTGCTGGCACTGGTTTGTGCCCTTGTTCTAAAGTAGATGCTCCACAAATGTGTTTTCTTTGGTCTGAGGTAGCACATAACATTGCTAGGAAACCTCAGAAGTTGGCCAGAGGAGAGGAGCAATGCCCTGGGGTCTGCATGGGACCACCAGCATGGGTGGGCATGGCCACTGCCCCGCAGCCCTGGGAAGGGGCATCGCCAGCTGCGGGGCCTGCCCCGTCCTCCGTTTCTCGATGTGCAATGGCAATAGCTAACAGAGGATATCGGTGCTCAGACAAATGCAGGAGCACAAGCGCAAAGTCGAGGCAATAGGTCTTGGAAAAACAAACATGCTTTAAAAATCCTTCTGAAAACCAGCTCCCTAAGCCTGAGACACACAGAGTGCTGCGCTGAGCTGGGGCTGCCTGACGGGTTCCCAACCTCCTCTTTCGGTGCCTTTTAATTGCCAGAAACTTTCTTTTCCCTTGTCACTGCATAATTCTGCAGGTGTTACATCACATCCCCGGCTGGGAAGATCAAAGCTGAAACCCCGGCAAGCTCAGCCCAACACAGAGTTGTTTCTGTTCTAACCTACCTGAGCAGCCATGCGTGCGGTGTGGCGGGGGCACAGCCCACGGGGACAGCGGGGCTCTGCAGGGACCCACGCAATTATAACGCAGCCCTCGAGAAAACCCACGAGGTCCTCGAGGGCTGCTGTGTTGGAAGAGGGCACGCAGCTGGGGAGCGCTGGGGTCTGGCTTGGCTCTCCTTCACTGGGTGTTGCCTACTGATTTATGACAAGTAAGATTTCTGCCGGGTCTGGAGGCAGAGCACCGAGGTCTGCCTGCATTTGCTGGCTGCAAGCGAGGGGCAGGATTGTCCTAAAATTGCACAAACAGCAGACTGAGGGAGAGCCAGAGTCAGACCCCTGCTCTGCCACTGACTTCTCACACAGCGTCTGCCAAGTCACTCAGCCTGGTGGCCTCCATGCTCCCCATACACAGCGGGGATGTCCTACAGGGCGGGGATGTCATACAGAGCGGGGATGTCATACCGGTTCCTGTGTGCCGTGGGACACACTGCCAAAGCAGGATGCCTGGGAACATGTCGGATGAACCAAACACTCCCCTATGCCCAAAGTAATTTTCAGCCCTTAAATGAAAACCTAGCTTCAAGTCTTGCCGTGCAGAGGTGGTAGTTTCCAGAATTCATCATTTTTGCTCTGTATCCCTGTGCAGAGGGGTCTGTGGAACGATGCATGGTTGTGCCACACAGTTGAGGACATAGGGCTCATCCCAACATCTTGAAAGCAAATCCAGGTCCTCCCCCAGCATGGCACAGCAGAGGGTGCCAGGACTTGGCCCTTTCTTTTGCTGCAATGCGAGAGTAGGGGGTTAATGCATTTTTTTTTTATCTTGACAGCGTCTTGTTACTGTAAGTCAATTTAGATCTCTGTCAGCCTACTTCTCCTTCCTCTGCACAGCATTTTGCTTCCTCCCCCTTCCTCCTCAGAAGGTAACAGTATCTCCTGCTTAGGCATGCATTCCTTTATAATAAGGTATTATGCCTCTATTTATATGCATCTTAGGTGCAGACTGAGGCAGCTGCTGCTCTCCAGGGCCCAGGGTGAGCAGCAGAAAATTGAATTCATCCAGGAATGTGCGGGTGCAGTTGGACATCTGCACCCGGCCGGGGGCAGCCCTTCCCCTGCCTGTCTTTAACAGTGAGGTGATGCTCCTTTGGCTTTGGGCTGGTCTGGCATGGTGCTGTTTGGGGTCCTACCAGCTGCAGGTGAACCACATGTGTAGACCCAGGACTTTGTGAGTTCCCCTGGCCTGAGAAGGTGTTTGCAGAGACCTGGCTCACCTGAGCAACCCACCGCAGCAGCGCCGAGGCTCCCAAATCATTGCCCTGTGCAGTGGATTCAGGATTTTGGCTGCTCCCAACTGGCTGTGTATGGTTTGCATGGCAGATGTCTGTGAGTCCCGTCTCTGCCCCCCTGCCCGATATCACTCCCTCGCTCCGCCACCCAATACCACCGTGACAAATGCAACACAAGGACCCAGCTGGACTGAACCAAAATTGTGCATTTCAGCAGCCCTTTTTGGATTAAGCTGTTGCAGACAGGACTGCTCAACTGCGCCAACTTTCCGTAATGATTTTCAAAGTGATGAACCCTTTTTCTGAGGGAGAGCTTGGTCCATCTTTAGCAGCAAGCAGCATTCACAGGATGATACTGTAGCTCTGCATGAATGATATGAAGTCACTCTGCTTTGCTGTTCAGCTTCTCCCCAGGCTAAAATCCCAACCTCGGGAAAGTCAGTGTGGTTTTTGCCGCTGACCTTAAAGAATGCCATGCTTCCACCCAGTCCTTCAGCTTCTACAAAGACCATGTTTCACCTGAAACATGACTTTTTCCTTCGAGTCAACCTGTGATGAAACCTGTGGACGTGGCCTTTCCCCTCTCACATCGCAATGTGGTGGAGGGCTCTCGCGGGGACTGCACACCTGCACCACAGCTGGGGTCAGGGCACGGGAGAGGTAATGCCAGGGCAGGGCAGCCGGGGCTTGTCAATGAGCTAATTAAGGGCCGTGCTGCTGTTGTGGGAGCCCAGGGCTTCTCCTCCCCAGTGAGAAGAGGGCAGGGTGAGCAGGGCTCTGACATCAGCCCTTCCTCCCTGATTAGCTCTCGTTCAGCCTGCGCTAATGAGCCTGAACTCTGAACCCCCCCGGGAGAGGACGTGATCTGCCTCTCTTGGGCCTGACACTGGGGGGATCTGCCTGGGAATGGAGGCCGGGTTATCTGCCTGACTGAAAGCCTGTGTTTTCCTCCCTTGCTGTCTTTATTCGTGGTCAGGATCTTAACACAGTGCAGCTGGTGAAGTGGGGGAAAGGGGCTGGTCTGATTAATTGGTCACTGGCATACATGCTCCAGCCTCCACCAGGAACCGGCAGATAGCCTCGATTAACCCTTTCAGCATGTGGTGCTCCCCCTGGCACGGTTTTGAGATGTTGCAGAGAAAGGAGGCGATAAGCCAAAGTTTGGTGATGTCCTGCTTGGGGGATATGCAACCCTATGGGGGTGTGGGGATCTGTGCATCCTCTGACACAGCACCGTGATGTTGCTGCATCTCCTCAGCAAGGCGGTCTTCACCCTGAGCTGTTGGCTAGCTAATTCAAGGGGGTGGCAACAAGGAGGAGAGAAGAAATTGTGGGTTAAGGGTCTGTGGTGTTCAGGTGGACTGGTTTGCCACCCTGGTACTGACAGAGATTGTCTGGCTGTTTCCAAAATGGCATGGAAAATACCTCCCTGTTTGTTCTGGTCCTTCCAAATCCCCATTCCCACCACAGAGTTGTCTTAAACACTGACTTTCAGGAGTGTTTTTGTTTTCAAAGGGATTAGTTTACAAACAGCTCAAAATGCTGGTTTTGTGTGATATGCTTAGCAATGAGCCTGATCTTCTCATCTTTCCAGGACTGGAGACTGTCTTCAGAGCCCATCAGCCGATTTAAACATTCCTGATGCAGAGGAATGAGGATCTGTGCCTGCCTTTTGTCCTTGCCCTCTCCAGGAATTGCAAGCTGCAGACACCAGTAGGAGCAAGCAGGGAATTACTTAGGTGTGCTGCAGATTCTCCGTCACTTGAAGACTTTAACCCCAGGAGTTTTTCGCAAAGATCTGCTATGGCTCACACGGGGCTTATAAGCTTGGTGTGGAAAGGTATGTCCTGTATTACGTGTGAAGTCAGACTTGATGATCATAATGGCTCTGTCTGGCTGTAAGAAAATAACATCCCATGTGGGTTTTCCTTCTCTTTCATGTAGGAATATTCTTGAGGAAGCCTCGCAGTGGAGGTGAAATGGCAGATCAACACTGAAGCAACAAGCTGAGGCTGCAGGGAATGGCTCAAGGGGAAAATCAAAGGGAAGATGTCTTTGTTACCAACCCAGCTGCAACTTCCTGCTCTGGCTAGAAAATACCCTAGGAGGTGACTTGTCAGCGGATCGCATGCCTTTGCCTTGCCTTGCTTCCCCATAATAAGTGAATAATGAACTTATAGGGCAAGGGAAAGGTGGAATTCCCAGAAATTATCATCCTGAGGTAAGCACAAAGAGAGTCTCTGTCTTCCACCCCTTGGATCCCTATAAATAGGTACAGCTTGTCAGTGAAGGAGAGGGCTTTCCTCCACTAAGCACGACTATAAACAAGCATTTTTGATTGAGTGGCACTCCTGTCAATGTGGAGTCATGCCTTTGAATTCAGGGGGGGGAGATCTGGACTCCACCCAGGGTCAATGGACTGGTTTCCATCAGGGATGTATTCTTCATAGTTCTCTTTTTTGCTCCCCCAGCCTTTAGTCCTTATGATACCCCAGAGCTCTTTCTCCCCTTGGGGATTTTGACGTACATGATGTGGATCTTGTGGTTCTTGCTGGGGTGGAGATTTTGCATTGTGGCTTATGGGGCGAGGAAGGCTGGCCACCCTGCTCTGGCATATTTGCTTAGACCAAACGGGAAATTTTCCTAACTGAGGAGTCAAATGAACTCCGCAATGATAATGTGCATTTCATATCAAAAATGTAATTTTATTTACGGTGAAAAATGGAAGAACAGGACCCAGCTTTTTCGGATGGGCTAGTGGGAACACAACCAGTGTTTTGACAAGCAGCTCAGTGGATACAGCTAATATGTTATGTAAGCATATAAGTTATTTTGGGAGAACAATGGTGACATTTTACTATAAGTCACTCTTTTCCACCAAAACGCTGACATTCTGGAAGGGAAATGCCTTATCTTTCAAAAGCTGAATTGTTCAGGTGCAGTGACAGAAGTGCAAGCATGAAGCAGATTACTTACATCGGACTTACTTTGTCAGTGGATGTACAAGACTTTGCTATTTGGCCTTTTGAAACCACTGTCTGTGTTAGGGTGGGTGTGAAACAAGGAACTCAGGGGGAGAAGCCAGTGGTGGCTCACCTGGATGAGGAAGCTGGATCTCGTGGGCTTGGGGAATCTGCCCAAAGTCTGATGTTATTCAATCTTCTAACTAATGATCAGGATACCCTAAGTGAGTGTATGCTTACTAGATTAGCAGGTGACCCTTGCACTGGAGGGACTGCCTCATATAGGGTGACAGGTTGGAACTCAAAGTGCTCCCAACAAGGCTAAGTGGGTGACCCCCAAAATAGGATGTACTGAGGAACAAGTGCCAGGTACTGCAGGAATAACCCATGGGCAATTGGAAAGGATGCAAAACAACTGGACAGGCAGGGGTTCATCAGAAAACAGCCTGAAGATTATTACAGGCCACAAGGTGAGCATGAATCGACAGCCTGATAGAGACACTGAAGGGACAAGGGTTGTTTGGCCTCAGGAAGACAGAACTGGAAAAGCAGATGAGAGCAGTCTTCAAAACACTGCTGCAAAAAAGAAGGAATGATCAGTTCTCCACATGCACGGTGCAGAAGAGAAGTGAGGGCTTAAATTTCAGTAAAAGACGTTCAGACTGAATTTTGCTGAAAGCTGCTAAGGGGGGAGGATAGTGAAGCAGTGTTGCAGATCTCCTGTCAAGATTTGTCTGCTTTAAGAGCAGATTGGCCAGAAAGGACAGCGGAGAAGCTGATCCTGCCTTTGGGCAGAAGGGACTAACTCAGCCCTTCCTTGTTCCCAGGGCTGATGCTGTGGCAGTGCGATTACCCATTCCCCAGGCAGAGAGCAGCGGGAGCACTCTCCATCGGCCTCTTAGTAGCTTTGTTTTCATGGGGCTGATGAGTTGGACCCAAAGGGCTTAGCGGAAACCTCGGCTCCAGTCCTCTCGGGTAGAAACAGTTTATTCTTGCAACCAGGTATTTGTTAATTACCTTCCACCCGGCTGTGCAGCCTTTCTCTTTGCTATGATTATGTTACCCCGTGAAAAAGGATATGTGGTAACAAGTCGGAGCATGGGGAGCAGAGGAAGGCTAACGTAACAGTATGCTTGTGTGTTAATCTTGATCCTCTTCTCCTAAATCCTCTTAACCTCTGTGTTTTTTTTTTCAATCACCTGTGTTTGCATCAAACATTGCTAGCATGGACGAAAAACTGAGCAACAACATATCTTCACTTCCAGCCTGATGAGCTCCACTAGCTAACTAACCCACTAAAATATTTATGAATAGACTAAATGCTGATAATTTGATCTAAAAGTGTCTGGTCACTGCTCTCTTTCTTGCCCCACCTGTTGTCTAGCTGTGCATTGTAATTTTAGGCTTCGCTCGATGTACTCCTCTTTTAAGATGACTGTGACCAAGTAATCAAGGCTGTCATCACAGCAGAACCTGGCTCTTGAGTCAAAAATCTCCCCACTGGTCTTTTTTCATTTCCTGGCTCAGCATCAGGGGAAGAGATTATGTGATCTGATAGGTAAAATTATCCCATCAGAGGTGAATGTCCTAATAAAAGGCTTTTGCAGGCCTGGTTGTATGATATCCCTGAGAAGGCTACATTCATTTGGAGCCCTTTATTGAAGGGAATGCTCAGTCCCTATGGAAACCCAACAGGACAAAAGGCAAGTCTAGCTGCTAAGGCACCCACAGCTACACACGTATACACACACATACACACAGGTCAAGGATGCAAAACTGTTGCATTTGCCTGATTGGAGAGAAAAAAAAAGGAACAACAACAAAACACCCCAATGTTGGATGTTTGGCTCAAAACTGAGTCCTGTGTTTTCCCAGCTGGTTAAAATTTGGGGTGATGAGCACTGTTTGGCCTGTCTGTCCAAAAAAAAGAGAAAATGATTTAGAAATCTTAATTGGTGTTTTTGGGGAAACTTGATCAGGTTCAATGAATCTGCAGAAAGAAAAATGGAAATCTTTCTGGATGACCTTCTCCAAGACCTCTGCCCATTTCTCTCACTGTTTGGTCAGCTGTTTTCTTTTTTCAGTGGGTTTTGAAAGGAATTTTTGAAAAGTGAAAAAAACTTTCGGAGATTTACTTTCAGTGATGTAAAATAGTTAGTGAGGGTGAAGAGCTGGCCTGTTGGGGATTGTCCTCTCTCTGCAGGGTCCTGCCCAGGAGCCGGTGGGACATGATGCACAGAGCATCTCCCGGCTGCTGGCTGAGCTCTCTGCCTGGGAGATCTGAGCCTGGGAGGCTTCAGCAATTGGAGGAAGAAATGAGGATTTGTCCCTCTGTCAACCTGGGGGACTTTGGAGAAGAAGGAGGGGAAAGGGGAGAAGCAGCTCAGTGTTTCTGCTGTTAGGAGTGGCCTGAAGGGATGCAGATGCTGGTCAGAGGGAGCCCAAGGTGGGTGCCAAGCGTGGGCTCGTTGGCAGCAAGCCGGTGAAGCGGGCAAAGGTGTGGTGGATCGCTTGCCGCGGCAATGCAATGGGTGAGCTGGGCCCCTTATCAGCCTTGCCTCAGCAGTATTTGCACACTAAGTCCTGCAACTTGCTTTGTCACCCCAAATCCCCCTGCTTCAAACCACGGAGCACCCGTGCAAGGGCTGGGATTTGTTCCTGCTTCTTGGGGAGGCTGGGGGAGATAGAGGAGAGCACATTGCACATCTGAAAAGTGTGTTTTCAATTAAAAGAAGAAAAAGCTCCAAAACGCACAGTGGGTTAAACATTACAGTAAAAAGCATTCAAGCTGCTTTTCCATTGCAAAGTAACCAACAGTTTATGTGTGTGATTGCAGGCAGGTGGTTCCTGTTTCTATTAAAAATGAGTAATCCAGGCTCTCAGAGGATTTCTTCAGAGACAATCTGGACAGACCTGGAAGTCCAATGTGCCTTTTAAACCATTAGTGTTTCCCCTCCACATCCCAGAATTCTCCTTTCCAAGCATTTTTAAGAAGCTCTTGGCCAGCAGATCAGGATCGTCTCACTGTGCTCAGGGAGGTGAAAACCTGTTACCATAAATTAAGAGATCCCCCGCTCCCCGCAACCTTCAGGGAAATCTAAACTGAAGCTCCTTGTGTGTGGTGGGTGGGGAACAGTCAGTCCTGCCCACCCATTTCCCAGCCCTTTTGCCCTCAGGGCTCTGCCCCTGATGGGGTGACATCTCCACCCCATCCCCAGCCTCCCTGGGGTCCATTAGCATGGCTCATGCCTCCAAGCTCTCACATCCAAGCTGTGCTGGGATGGGTTATGCTCATGCCTAGCTGAAATACCCTGGTGAAATACCCCCAGCACGGGCCATTCACTGCCCATTGCGCTGCATTACGCTGGAGCAAAGACTTGATCCTGTTAGCATGTTGCTGACATCTAAGGAGGTTTATACCATGGGCATGTAACAAATCACTGCTGTGCTTCAGGGCCCAGTGAGAGCCACCTCTGCGTGTCTGCAGGTGTGCATGGGTATCTCGGTTGTCACCGCTGCTTTTTCTCTCCCAGTGACAGCTTTCTGCCTTGCTGGATCCTTGCAAGGACCCTGTGCTGTCCCACTGCTCCTGTTATTGCATCAGGCTATTTGCCTGCTGGCTGCATGCAGTGTCTTACCCGGGGGAAAGGTGCAATCCCCATCGGTGATCCCAGGGACTGCAGGTTGAGATACCCTGCTTGCTGGTCCCAGAAAATACAGGTTGCACTGATGAGTAGCCCAGACCTGTCAGCCTTGGGTGCAGGGAGGATGAGCATCTCCTCAGCACACCCAAACAGGCAGGTACCTCCTGCATGTATGGATTTTGGCATCCTGCTCCAAAGCACCCGGCTCCCCAGGCAGAGGTGGGTAGGGAAGCCGGTACTGCAGCCACCCTCGTTGCTGTTGGGCTCACTGCCTTATGCCACAGTCCCACTTGCAGTCATTGTCCCGGCAATTAAGAGGTGGGTCCCCTGCTAGGTTTGCTGACCCCCATGCAACAAATCATCTTAACAAATGGTTTCACTTAATGCCTTGGTGCAGTCAGACTGTTTCTGTGCTGCGGGATTACAAGTCCACCCAGGCTTGCAGTAGGTTCTTGCTCAGCATGACATGTGTGAGTGGTGTGTTTGGACAAGGGCTGTTCCTCAGGTGCCCTCTGTTGTTGCTGCTTTGCTCTAGAAACACCCGATCTCTTTTGAAGGCATCGTGGCTTCAGCTCCCCTGTGCTTTCAGGTATAGTTGTTTTGAGATTCTCATCACCAAAGCCCCAGCCTCTCTCCCTATTGCACAAAGGAGAAAAAAACTTAATAATATTTTAGAAGAAGGCCTGAGGGCTGCATTGCAGTTTAACTTGATCACCCCGGGGGAATAAAAGAATACCACATGTGGAGATCTTTTACTTAACATTGTGATGTTTAATCTTGCCCAGTCAGCAGTTTTTGAACATATTCCAGGAAAGCTTTTAAGCCTGATAAAGCCAGGGCTTTTGCATTTTCGAGTGATACTTTAGCTACAAATGACATGCTCTACTTGTCATTTGGCTTTAAAGGAAGGTAATTAAAATCTTCCTAAGAGTACAGTTACACCGGGGAAAGAACTAACATAAACTAAAATAAAAAGAGAGAGACAAGCCCACAAAAATGCAATTTAGCAGATGAAAAATGTAAAGGAAAACTGTTAAAAGATAAAAGTATCAAATGCACAATAGCTGTTTGCCGAAGGAGGACTAATGATATGGGAGGTACTAAGACTTACACAGCAGAAGCATGGGCAAGGCTAGGGAATTTCCAGCATATATTGTTTGCAGTTCTTAGGGCCACTGGAAGCCACAAGACAGACTTGCAACTGTCTATTGCAGTCCTGGCTGCAAAAGACATACTCTGTTATGCAAGGTGTGAAGAGAAGGTAAAAGACAAATCCAGCTGTGAGCCCTTGCCCAAAGCTGGGTGGGTGCATGTGAAGCTTTTCAACAAGAGTTTTGGGGGCAATTACCCTCTATGATGGCTACGTGGAATGTATCAGATTGGGTTCAAAGCCATCGCCTCTTCTGGGTTTTGGAAGGGGAAGGTGAAGCTGGTTCCCAAATGAAGCCAGGCGTGCTGGTGAATCCATGCAAGGTTATTCCCCTGAAGGAGGAAAGGGTGTAAGTCTCCAAAGGGGCTTCCAACATCTGTGCTGGGCAAGTGAGGTCCAGAGGAAAGTGCAGCCCTTGCACAAGGGTGGCAGGAGCAGGGAGAGCAGCTCCAGACCTCGCCAGCCCCCCAGGCACACATCTCAGCACTCAGCATGTTTCACCCCAAAAAGATCATGGCAGGAACTTCTTCCCTTCTCCCTCCAGAAAGCCTCATGCTGTCATGTCATTGCTAGTTTTGATCTGTGGAGAGGAAAAGGAGTATGACTGAAGTACATCATTCCCAAAGAACCTTCACTCCCAAACAGCTGGAACAGTTCAGAGACGTTCCAGTGTAAAAATGGGGAAATGAAATTTTCTCCTAGGATAACATCAAGCCTGCATCATTCAACAGCCTCTGGCATACTCAGCCGTCAAGAGAGGCCTGCTGATGAGTTCAGCAAAAACAGACCCTATCCATCTCTCCGGGATCCAATCTAAAATAAGAATCTTTTTTTTTTTTTGGGTCATGCTCTGATACCAGACCGGCTGGAGCAGGTGGTGGTTTGAAACCTGGAACTTCCCTTGTGACAGCAGATTCCCCTGGGGCCCATGTATTTATTAGTATCATTTGCCGCTATAAAATCAGCAATCTCTCTGCATGTTCGCTGCATGTAGTAGTTTCCCTTTGTTAGTGATTATTACTCCCTGATGCCCGTGTCTCTGAGACAAAGTCTTCCTCCCTGTTCCAGACAGGCACAAATGCCAGCAGGGAAGAGAAGCAAGCTTAGTCCTCGGACAGAAGAGCAGAAGAAAGATGACTGCAACAAGTCCAGCCATACCCCAGTTCTTGTCTTTCCTTTCTACAAGTCAAAATGAGCCCAGTAAGAGAGACAAGCTGTTGGCCAAGAGCCCCTGGAAGGACTTTGCTTCTCACCACAAGCAGCACGGTGTGAACAGTTTGGTGTGCATGGAGGGAGTGGAGGCATTAGGAGGGGAAACGCAGCATGTGCTGCGTGGGATGGAGCAAAGTGGTTTGATAGTCAACCCTGTGTGTGTGTCCACAGAGATGCTGACACCCTTGGGAGGGTCTGGCTCCTGTGGGAACATCCATCAACCCTTCTCTATGCTTTGGGGCAAGCCAGAGTACACCAGAGGATCTTCTGTTGCTCACAGGAGGATATAGGCAGGACTATGTCTGATTTCCAGCCTTTTTTGCCCTCCGTGGCCTCAGGAAGGCAGGCAGGGCTCTGCTGTTGTCTTGATGGGGAGCGCCAGGCCAGTTTATGAACTTGTTATACTCAGTTTTTACGGTGAAGAGATCCATGTCTGTACCCAGAATGGGCCCTTTTCTGTGCTAATCGGACATGGTAGATGTGGTACCCATGGGGTTCCCTATTCAGTCTGAACCCCAAATGATGCCTCTGCCTGGATCCTTTACCCAAAAGGCACATTTCATTTATCTCACATCTGTTTTCAGGTTAACAGCACTGCAATAGAAAAAGCTGAAATAAAATGGTGTCTTTGTTCTCCAGTTCCCATAACATACTTCCCTTCATGACTGACCCTGCACAGGGCTTATACCTGGTCCATGCTGCATGTGCAGGTCCCATCCGTGGTCACTGGGACTAAAATTCATCCTGTGCAACTGTTACTCCTCCCTTAGAAGATACATAGCCCCCCTGATCACCGGCAGCAGCTGGCATCATCCCTTTGCCATGCAAATGCCTGGTCTCTCCTTTTGCGAAACGCCACAGGGTCTTTTCAAGAATGGCTGGGTTGGTCTGGTGGGAAGTGGTAGTGGAGAGATGCTCCGAACCAAAGGCACGCTCACATGGAGGGACTGCCAGCTCAACACGTGGTAGCCGTGGCATGGCATGGGGATGGACCTGCCTCTCCAGGGTGGAGAAGGCCTCTTGGAGCAGCACATCACCATCAAAGGCACTTCAAGGTGGTTTTCCCCTTGCTCTGCTGAATACCCACCTCTGGCTCCAGACAGAGTCGTCTCTAGGGTTACATCTAACACAAATTCCTCCCTGACCTCGAAATATTCAGAGCACTTGAAAGCTTTCCTATCCCAACAGACTAGTTTTAGCACCTTGAAGCCTTTGCTGGCGAGTCCCAGCAACAGGTGTAACACGAAGAAAACCCAAACCCAGAAGCCAACATACCGTGCTGCTCCCTCAGAAACTGAAGGAATGGGAGGAAAGTTGCACGCAGTAGCAGAGATGAAAGATGCTGCAATGACTTTTTGCTGACATGTACAAATGTGATCCTGACTATTAACTTTAATGACCTGCCATTATGTGAGGGAAAAAGACGGGGGGGATCTAATTTTTTGTAATTACTTTAATTGCCACCCTGTGGTCTTGTTTCGTGCTGCTGGTTTTGCAGTCAGGTGGGAAAAACACCCAATCCCTCCCCGACCCCCTGGTATCTCAGATTTGGGTTCTCTCCTGTACCAGTTATGCAAAAGCAAATCATTCAGGGAACGTAGAAAATACTTCTGCAGATTTAAATGCTAAATGAGAGCTTCATTTTTTAATATGGCTTTGAAATGGCAGAACTGCAGCTACAGATGAGTCTTTGTAATTTAAATATAATTGAGCCCTTAAACAAACCTTGGGTTTGCAAAGCATGAGGCAGTGGAACTGGGAGAGGCCGTAAGTAGAGGGATGGAGCACATTTCCTTGTGTATGAGGAAGACTTGATTGTGTAAGGGCTGTTTACTCTGGTTAAGGGCTCTATTAAAGTTAATGAGACTAATTTCCTTCACCGAGTGGTTTGCAAGGGTCAGAAATGCAGGATTGGGCCCTTGTTGTTGCAGGATTTTCAGTCTCCATATTGCATATTCAATAGTATCTATCATCAGTTAATTGCCCCATAAATATGAATGATTATTCCATGAACAGAAGATTATTACACTGAATGTATTAATATTTAGCAGTCATGCTTTTCATCCATTGTTCAAAATGCTCTACAGAGTGGGAAAACATTCATGTTCTTGGTTTTAGAGGCTGAGAAAGTGAGGAAGAAGAGGATGAAATCCAAAAGCAAGGCCAACAGGAGGATCCAGAGGAGAGGCCAACGATGAACTCGTGGTGCTCTGTTGTCTCCAGGCTGTGTTCCTGTTTAAGCCCAAACGCAAACTCGCGCTCCGGACTGGGCTGAAGGAGGAGTTTTGGGTTCTGCTCCAGCCTCCCTGCTGGACTGGCTGCATCTGGAGAGAAACTTGTTTTCTTTTCCTGAAGCTTTTTTTTTTTTTTTGATGGAAAATGTGAATTCCATCACAGTGAAACGTGTAATGAATTTCTGATAATTTTGCCCAATGATTAGCTTTGGAAAAGCAAAGAGATAATTCTGAAAAAGTACTCAAAGGTCTTGTTTTGACATTTTTCAAAATGTACCATTTCAATTCTTGTTTCAAGCTTTCCCTTAATTGTGTAAGTGGTTCCAAGATATTTTCAAGAAATCAATGAAAGGGATGGTTTCAATTTGATTGAAATGTAACATTTTATATGACCCATTCTACTTTTCCTTCAGTTTGTGATTTGCCAAAAGTTAAAAAAAAGTGCTTGGTTTTGATCCAGCCCCAAACGATTTTTTCCTTAGTTTTAAAAATTGCCAGTAAGCCCCCCAAACCCTCTTTTTCTTACAAAGTCCTGCGGCTCCCTTCAGTGCCTCCCTGCTTCACCTTCCCTACATATAAAATACAGTTAATAATTTCCTGTCTAATGGAAGGGTTATGATAATGAACTTCAGGACTTTCAGGCAACTTGGAGATCCTCAACTGGAAGCAGCTCGTGTGTTAGCAGAGAGCATTAGTACTTCTGGCCACCTTTGGGAGAGGTGGAAGCCGGAGCAGGGAAGCGTCCAGGGGCTGAACCTGATGCAGGGGCACGTGCATTTCTGGTGGCTTCACACCACCATCAGAGAGCTGCCTGCAGAACCTCGGCGAGGTTTATCCTGGCAATAGGCATGGGCTTTCACACCTGTACACAAGGCTGCGCATTGCTGAGTTGAGTTTGGGCTGAGTGCCCGGGCTGTGAGCTATTTTGAAGTCTCAGCAAGCTTAGCTTTTCATTTGAGGCTGAGCTTTTATTGCCACGAGTTGGGGGAGGCCTTGTATGCGAGCAGAACACTCAGTGGGTGTTAATCTTCAGCCTTTGACATGTGCCCTGTGGGGTACGAGGCGTAGAGAATTGCAAAGTTGAGACCTATTGTTGTGTGCACCTTTCTCGCCACTTGTTCAACCTCCAAAGTGTTTTTCTAACGAGTATTTGTATTCATCTTTTGCTATTTGACTTGAGTTCTTGAACCTGCTGAAATTAAATCAAAGGGAAAACGGATAGTATCTTTGGGACTCCATAGAAACAGCACAGCTTCTCTGGGACAAAGATCACATAGTTTGGGGGATTATGCTGGAAAGAGTTTAAAAGAAACTCCGTTAGAAGTAGGAGGTACCAGAGATGATAACACCCCCTCCCCAACTTTCCTACTCCATTCTGCAGATCCAAGTGATTTTACAATTTCCAGTGAGCTTTGGAGGAGAAAACAAGCTTTGGCCTTAATCAAATCCAAGTGAACAGGTGTATCGGTCTCTCGCATTTCCATGTGCTCTGGATGACTGCCCTTGCCTGGAGGGCAAATCTGATGGCCTCTTTCAGGTCTTGGGGCCAATTCATGCAAGGGTACAGAGTTAGTGTTGGCCAATAATTCGAAGCTATGTCCAGACAGATCCAGCTGGCATTAAAACCTTGAGGAAGTATTACAAGTCATGTTGTCCAACTGTAGCTCAGACAAACTGAATGAAAACTAATCATAAATATATGTGAATAGTCCAAATATACCAAAACTGGACCTAGCACCAAGAAAAAAGCTATGTGCTGGACAGCTTTCTATCTCTGCTGCAGTAGGAGCACTTCCTCATGAAGGAAGCCTTTTATCACTTCTTGTCTGTAGTCTTTGCAGGGCAGGCTGAGCTTGGGGTGATGGCGTAGGCAGTGTCACTTGAGATGTGTGTTCCCATCTCTGTTTAGACAGACAACAGCAGAAGGGCTGCACGGAGGAAGAAATTGTAGAGCAAAAACCTGGAGCTCTTGACACTGAAGTCCTTAAATGTCTCTGTGACCACCAGCCCTCTTTCTGCTAACTGGCAGACTCAACCAAGCAGGACAAAAAGGACATGGGTTGTTAAAGCTGAGCATTCCTGCTCAGGGGTGAAGTACATCGATAGGGAAATTTTCTGCAGTGCTGTTTTGTAGAAAATTAGAAGGCTTCCCTTTCCAGGGCTCTTGGTCTGGTACCTTTAATCACCATTAGATTCATAAGGGAAAAGAACAAGCAAACATTCCTTATTCTTTTTATTGTTTTCCACTTAGTCAACAGTTAATATTTTTGGAAGCCTTGGTGTACTGATTGCTATAATTGAGTAACCCCCACAGAAGAGGAGCTGTGTCTTGCTTTTAGTCCAAACTGCTGGCCAACTCCAAGCAAAACCCAGCTAGAAAAAGAATTAAAAGAGCTAAAAAAAGTGCTGCGTGTGTAATTTATCTGAATGCCATTGCACGCTTGGGAAGGGCAGCGGGGAAACCAACATTCCTGTCTCCAGTGAGCATTCCACAGAAATTCATTGAGGAAAGAAAAAAAAAAAACAGCCAACACACAAAACACTTCAAACAGCTTCCAAATGCCGAGATTTGCTCTGCAGAGAGGCAGCATTTGCTTACCTTCTCCCCCAACCATTCCTCCATGTCATTACTTGAAGGTGCTAAGCAGCTTAGTTGTTCCTAACCCAGATTCCTTTGCAAAGGTCTCTGCGAGCTGCAGAAATTGAGTTATGTTGAAATGGGATCTCTACCAGGAGCAGAGGGATGTCTGGCCTCCATGGTTAGAACCAGATGTGGAGGTAGGCATCAAAGTCAAGATGGGCGGGAGTGCAGGGAACTAAAGCTGTCTCCCAGCCAAAGGGTGAATGCAGGTTTGGCAGCTCATGCTGCAAGGTGGGCTGGGGACAAGGACTGGGCTGGGCTGGGCTGGAGCCCAGTGCCCATGCAGGAGCAACACCTCCTGCATGTCCCACATCTGCAGCTGTGAAAGCTGGTGGGAAGTCAGCCTGACATCTTTTATTAAAGGTGGTGAGACAACATTGTGATAGGTCCATTATCTCAAGTCGATGATTGAACAGAAGGCCACTGCAGGTGGTCTGCATTAATGCATATCTTCTATCTCAGCAGGATAGGTAAGCCAGGTGTTGTTGCATGGGTTCTTCTTCCTTTCCCAAGTTAAGTCGTCAAAGCAATAGCATCACTGAAGCATCACAGTGACAGGTCACTACAACTACCTTGTACTCTTGATGTCTCACCAAGGCTTGCATCAGGAAATCTCTCAAGTCCCTTATGCAATAAACCTACCAGTCAGCAGGTGACTCACTAACAGAGACTTCAAAGGAAATTCAATTCCTGATGACTGTTTTTTTTTTCCCTTAATAAAGGTACTTTCCTTTTCTATTTATTAATTAATTACCAACCAGATCTATTGTTATATCCTGTCTAATGACTTTCCTTCTATTATCATTCTTGTTTGCTCTGGTATGAAAAACTAATTCAAAGAGAAGACTTCAACAAGATCACATTACGGTGTCACACGGGAAGGAAAGCAGGTTGGAAATCAAATGTCCCCCATACAGCAGGGTGAAAGCACAGCCCTGGCTGGAGCAAGGACAGTGAATTCAATAGGGAGTGTACGGAGCCTGTGCGTGGATCTACAGAAACCTAGCTTAGCCAAAAGGATATTGTTTAACCAGTTTTCAAGTTTACTTAGCTAGGGCAGTGAAACTTGTCTGGCCAGTTTGAGCCATTTTCACCTCCTTGTTCTTGTTTTCAGAGGATGTGGGAAATTTGCAGAAAAGATGCAGAGAAGATTCTGCGAGGGAAAGCAGACTTTAGTCCATTTGTATCTTTTTGCTTAAAAAGAGGAAAATAACTCTAAATTTAGACTTGATAGCAGAAAGAAATTGAAAAATGTACTGAAAGATCCATTGATTTTGAGGGATTATTGTCACCACTGCAAAATGCCATCCCGTTTCACACTCTCCAGAGATGTTGCCTGGTAAAGGGGTACCTGACAAGCTATTGGTCTCCATACTAAAAGAATATACAGCTAATAAACCAGAAGGGAATCTGCCATCAGTTTTTCGTTATTATTTCAAACCGTGTATATTAGAAATATATTCTTTTTTTCTTCTTTTTTTTTATTTTTTTTGAAGAAATTCATAGGAAGCTGTATCCACATGCCAAGTGATGAGTCCTTCTGCCAGCCTCCCTCCCCACCAGACAACTGTGTGGACATGCTGCCATGCCCCAGCGGATTTATATGATTCAGTCCCCCGATGGGTGTATGTTAAAACTGTATCTGCCTCCTTCCAAGACAAACACATTTTTTAAGGCTTAATTTTACAGCACATATGCCACATATCAGGTATAAGTCTCTATTCGGAGAAAAATCAGCACCCTCGTTGCCTTTGTTTCCAGTCTATGTATCATATAAGCATTTGTGTGTTTTTGAAAGGAAAAACTCAGATTAGAGAAGAGCTGTTTCAGCGGCACTGAGATCTTCTCTTAATCAGCAGAATTAGGTATCTCTGATTTGTGCAGACTTTGCTAAAGATCTACATTTTTTCAGGAAGTTTCTGCCTCTGAAAACGGGATTCTTTTAAGGTGTTTTAGTGGCCAAAACTGGCGGTACTCCAACTCACCGCCTGCTTTTGAACTTCTTGGCTAAGCGAAGCAGCAGCTGTTTGGTGGACACTGGAAAGTGAGATTTTGCTTTTGTACAGGTTTTGAGGCTGGCCCAGTCCCTACCTCCTCAGCTAATATTGAACCTGGATCAAGGATGATATTTTGGCTGGTCTTTCAAAGGTGGCTGCCACACGTTTCTGGAGAGTGATGTATCATGCGATAAATACCTGTGGGCACTATAGGGGGGCACAGAGGGTGTTGGCCAGTCCAGGACTACTTTTGGCAGGAAAGTTGGGTAAAGATTGCTGCTGTGTTCCTTGCAAAGGTACCTGAAAATAAAAATAGGTATAGCAGTGTCTGTAATAAGGGACATCAACAGAGCTTCTGGGGATGCACCTTTAGCTGCAAGATAATGTGCAGACACCGGCTGGTTCCTGGAGCTCAGTTTGGAGCAAGATGAGATCCTGGGAGAGAAATGGAAGAGAAACACCACTGTCTTTCTGCATCCTGTATTTTTTCAGGCTAGTAGGATCTCAAATAGGGTCTGCAAAAAAAGACACCACAGGCATTCGCCACATAACTCATAGGCTGAACATCAGCTGAGGAAACCACCTCCTCTGTCCTTGCCGGAGCCTGCTCTGCCTTTCCTGCTTTCCTGACATAACTGAGGGCCGTTACCAAATCAGTGGGAAATCAAACACCCACAGATGGCTGGGCCACCTGCGCCTGCAGCCCCCATTGCCCGTCGCCCCCTCCCCAGGGACATCATCCAGTTGTGGAGTGGGGCAGTGAGTGCTGGCATAGGTCCGAGCCGCGGGGTCAGCCGGGGAGGCAAGGGGCCGCCCGGCCCCCAACACTGCGCCTGTTGTGGAGGGGGATTACTGCGGGAATTAGTGCCGGTGGATAGAGACGAACTCTCGGGCAACAACTGTGGGTGTCCTTTCCCCCAGCCCTTCCCAGGGAATCTGCCAGCCTGGCCCGTCTCGAATGCAACCCCTGTGTGTCGGATCAGCACAGCTGTATGCGCGCCACTGCTAATCCGTCTGCACAATACGCCGTGCGCCAGCTGCCCGTCCAAGGGGCCGGGGGGACAGGAGGGTGCCAGGGCCCCCTGCGGGACGGCATGGACCCCCTCGCATCCTCTGACCTGCAGGAGGAACTCAGCCATCAACGGAGGTTTCTGGTCCCTGCCTGTGTGATGCAGCCCAGCTCCAGTCCAGGAGGTGTGCAAGCCTCCAGCCGTCCTTGCTCAGCCTCCTCCTCACCTCTCCCCTTTGGACATACCTGGCACATTGCATTGCACAAAATGGTTGCAATCTCAAGCTGATAAATCCTCTGCTCTCCTGTCAGGTCTGTGTTTGCAAAGCAGAAGGTAGCAATGCTTCAGCATCCTCACTGTCAGACTGGCTGCATTTCGGGCCACAGCAGCATGTACTGCTCTGGGCTTAAGCTCGTAGGGACCGGTACTGAAATCACTGTCACTCTTCCCAAAGTGCTTTGAGATCTTCTGAGAAAACAGTGCAAGACATATTTCCCTCCCTCCCATTTCTGGGGTAATTAGTCCCTGTGAGTTAATTTCCCAGCCATCAGGACCGGCAGATGGATTGCAGATCCGCATCGCCCGCACCGGATGAAGATCCTGTCACAGCGCCGTGCTCTCAGCTCCAGAACACGCAGCATGTTTGCCTCTGATTAGGACTGCTCTTGCTTTCCAGCTTTCTGTCACCACGCTATTGTTTTATAACTTGATACCTAATTTATTTTAATGACAACAAATAATTTGGCAAGTGCTCTCCATCCTTGTTCTGGCAAAATTCTGCTCTAAGATTGATAAAGATGTTAAGTTTGGGGGGGGGTGTTTTGCACTGTTGGTTTGGGGTGGTTTTTTTTTTTTTGGTAGAAACCTAAAGACATCAAGAAAATCTTTGAAAAATTACCATTGACACCCCTGCCTTTCCTTCAGAGCTGTCAGTCAGGGGAGAAGCTGCCATGCCAAAAACGTGTATTGACAAAGCGATGGGTAACACACATAGCCGGAGCCTGGCAGGGCTGGGAGCCTGCTGCATCCTTTTTCCCTCCCCACCACAGGCAGGAGCACAGGGAGGGATCACAGCCTTGCAGCTGGAGTGATAAAGTCATCCTTTTGCTCTCTGATCACCAAAGAGCTGGGCTGCTCCCTGCCCTTGGTGCCCTGTCCAGGAGGCAAATCTCTTCCCCCAAAGCAGAACCGGCTGCAATCCCTGGCCTTAAGAGGCTGGTGCATCCCTTAGAGGGATTCCCAGAGGTCTTCCCAGCTCAAGTGAAGTTACAGGGGGATGCACAGGTTTGGCAGACGGGGTCTGGGTGGATCAAGTTGAAAGTTGGTGACAAATTCAGCAGCCATTTTTGCCAGCATGACCAGAAGCGACTCACTGAAGCTCAGTCGGTGCCTCAGCAACAGGTTTGGCCTCAAGTCCCTGAAACCCCTCTCCAACAAACCTTGATGTTGTCCTTTTTCTGCATACAGGATCGAACTCCAACTAAAGCTTCCCACCTGTGCAGTGTTATATTTGGAGTCCATCAGTCTTGCTCCCACTGACTCATCCCAGGACATGGAAGCAACTACAGGATTAACTTCAGCTCCCTGCAAAAGACTGGCATTAATGTATGCTGCAGGCAGCAGTAGCCTTTAGGGTCTGCATGGGTCAGACAAGACCATAGCCCTGGAGGGGGCAGAAATAGTGTTTGTAAGAGGTCTTCTCTCCTTCCTGCGTGAGACACGGCTCTGACCTCATCCTGCCTGACCTCGGTACCATACTGGTTTGTTCAGCCAGCAGATAAACTGATGGTCTGCAGAGATTCCCTTTCCTAGAAAAACACACTCCTTATTTCTTCTGGGGTCCTGGGGAAGCTCTAGTCTTATTTTGTATTCTGATAAGTAAAAACAAAGAGCCAAAGTGGAGCAAAACCAGATGCATTAATTAAACAAACACAAACTCTACGGTCCCTGCACGTCCCCAATGCGAAGTTGGCTCTGATTTATCAAGACAAATTTGGCTTGCAAAGAATGAGGCCAAATGTCTCAACATCTACAGCTCTCTGCTCACAGGAGCCCACAACACTTGACTTTTCTGTGCTGGCTCGTGGGCAGGCAGAAAGCTGCCCCGACATGCTGCTGGCCTGCGGGAAGCCGGCTGCCCATGGAACAACCCCTCCTTGTCCTCACTGGTATGCGAGCCCACGGCCAGCGACCCGAGTGGGACACACAGATGGCACCACCACCCAGCAGAAACCAGCTTCTTTGCAAAGAATAACGCCTCTGTAGCGTTTCTTTTCTGTAGCTCTAAAAATAAAGTGACAAACAAATTGGAAGGGACACGTGAACTGAGGACCGCAGCGTGAGGAGCAGGAGCTGGGAGGGTGAAGAGGAGGCAGTGCCTGGAGATCTGGCTCTGGGATTCACAGTCTGTTTCTTAAAATTTGAAAATATATCCCTGGGGGACACTTGAAGGGGATGAGTACTAAGGAAAGGATGAATCGCAGGCCAATGATAATAGTCATTATTAAGCCAATCTCCTGCTGAAGCCAAACAAGAGTTCACTCCTTTGTATTATTAAGTCTTCCAGTATATAAGAGATTGCTGCAATGGGGAACAACCGTCCTCTCCATGCCCACTGGGCAGAGGTCCAGAAGCGATGGGTTACACTGCAGCAAAGGAGTTTTAAGTTAGAAAAATCATTCTAACTGGAAGGAGTTAAGCACTGGGAGAAACTGCCTGGGGTCTAAGCAGAGTCATCATCCTGGAAGCTTGCTCAGATCAGGTTTGACCCACAGCTGCCAGGCACCACTTGAGAGCTGCTGCTCCATCCCAGGGCAGGAGGATGGATGGGATGACCTCTACAGGTCCCTCCCAGCCTTGTTTTCCATCATTCAATGGCAATAGCATACAATTTGTCAAGTGATGCTGGTTGCAGAGCTTCTTCATCCAGCAGATGTATCTGTCTGTTGTTACCAGTACTGGATTGCCATCAGTGGCCTCTGGCATGTGGTTTCCTCCCCCAGAGTTAACTCTTGTTTAAATTGTACGTCACAGCAGAGCAGACGTGCTCTGCTACAGTCCAGAAACTGCTCAGCCGCTGCAGCGCCTTTGTCTAGAGGCCTAAATTGTGCCTTATTTGTAAGCCAATAATGCAGTGTTCAGGGGCTGCCATCTAAGTCTGGGATTTGTCACGCAAGTACTAAAATGTGCAGTAGACCATTTGGCTAAGACCAAAATACCACAACAAGCTGGAAAGCCACTTTCTCCATTGGCAGTGCCCAAGGTAGGGGGGTTTTCTTTCTATGACTGATAGGGGTAAATCCATGGGATAAATTAGGCTGTGGCTGTTTCTGGCTCAGATTGCCCCTGCCACTGCTGGCTGGAGAAACTTAGAGTCTACTTGGGCAGTAAAAAGATTGACTACCACCTCCAAATCTTGCTGCATGAAATTGGTGGTTGTTTTTGCTCAGAACTGAGCTTCCTGCAGTGTTGTTTTTTTTCCTAACACAGCTGCTATTGAACCTATTGTTAAGGCGATAGTTCATATTTAAATACATACTGATAATTGGGAAGGCTCAGATGATTGCATACATTTTGCATTTGAACTTCAGTGATTTCTGAGCCTACTTTTACTCTCTCAAGCATGCCATATTTGTGGTTTATTCACAGGCAGAGCTAATAATTGCAGTTTCATATGGAAGGGAAGGCATCAGAATTCAGTAATGAGTATTTGATGGAAAGAGAATACCAGTAAGACAGAGGTCATAAAAATACCATACACTAACCCAGCTGTTTATCCATTTCCTCCATTGCTCATCATTGCAAAGTCTGCTGGCTGAATTATTTCCTTTCTGTTTAAAGGAAGAGAAATGACCAGGCAACCAAAAGGAAACTAAGCGCTAAAATGAATGCGAAAGGTTCCCAACTGAAAGAGCATTTTTTCTTGCAAGTGCAGCCCTGAGTTGAGTTATGCTGGCAGACAGTGCAGAGAAGCCAGCATTTGAGATAGCGTAAAAATACAGGCCATGTCTAATTGCAACTATTTTGCCTGCTTGGGCTTACAGCAAATTGAGATGTTTTCAAGCAAAAGATTCTGTTACCCTGATAAGGTAAGTCGTAATTAGGTGGGGTCTTCTTCAATTAGCTCCAAACTGAACTTGACCTCTAGGTGGTTAATTAACCACCTGTTAATTAAGGGGCTGTCAGCCCAGTAAAGTTCCTGTAAAGTTGTTTTTAGCTGTACCTGAGATGGCTGTGGACCTTAAGCCCAGTCTGCTTGGTGCGGAGGCAGTTTGGGGATGTGCTGCTGCTCCCTGCAAATGCTGCTCGCGCTGGAGCTGCATTTCTCACGCCGCTGGCTGCAATGGCCGCAGGGATGCTGTAGATGCAGCCCTGAGGCCCCGGCTGGGATGTGGGCATGGTCGTGGGCTCAGGGTAAGTGAAGATGGCCCAGTCCCAAGGTCAGATGAGTATGTGACCTTCCCTTCTGGCTCTATTCCGATAGTCTTTTTTACCTCTACCTAACCTGGAGGGCCCAGAGGAAGGACTGAACGTGCTGTCCATCCCTTCTTCCCTCTTGTCCTGCTCTGTGGCCAGGAATTTCCACGCTGCTCCTTAGGCAAGGGGTTATTTGGAGTCCCCTGAACAATCGTCAGGAAGGAAGACAATAACAATTTTAAATGAAAATAGTTACAAGCGGGGAGTCGCCATGCTGAGACATAATTCATTTCAGACTGCTTGTCTTGCAGCTATTTGCCAATTCCTTCAGCATGTAATCTTCCCATTTCCTACAGGCAAACTCTTTTTTGCACACTTATAATTAGGTGTGTTTTTTTTTCTCCTCTGTCTCACTAACCTCAGGCTCCAGGCTTGCAGCTTCCGAAAGTAGCTCACGTCCCATTAATTTAAATTTTTTTTTTATTATCCTGTTCTGCAGGGGAGAGGGGGGTTGGGGAAGGACATTATACAGAGAGTTGGAGGGAAATGTTTTGGCCACAGTGTCCTGGAGCAGTTTGGGAAGGAGATGGGAGCCAAGAGAGTGGTTGCAAAGGGTCGGGGGCCAATTGGGCTGAGATGTGTTCAGTGGCACTGGGGAGGAGTGGGTGGCTGGAGGGTGGGAGAGAGCTTTGCCATGGGAACGGCGGTGTCTTGGGGAGGCTTTTCACTGCACAGCTGACTGCTTGACTTCACCGAGCAAAAACCTCGAGCAGAGGCGGTTTCCCCTTTATTGCTTTGGGAATTTGACATGATTACATACATTAACTTGTGGCTTTTCTCTTGTAATTGCTGGTTACTTCCTATAAATGTGTATGCGTGGATATACACACTCACATATATATATATATGTATACACACACATGCATATATGGATGTGTCTGTATATAGGTATAGAGGTATACATGATATTATTGGACTTATCACACCTTAAAGCAGGTCCCATCGAACACCAGCTACAGAGACTCTGAAAATATGCCCCGGGTGGTCTGAGAAATGGAACTATATTTATCTGCCTATTTCTTATCTATTTGTTTTAGCATCTGAGCTGCATATTTGCAGGGCCCTGGGTAATGGATAAAGTCACGATCATTGCATCGTGGGTGCCTGGGAGGAGAGAAGGGATGAAAGCTCAAACGATCCTCGTTTCCTGAGTGGAGGCAGCAGGATCTGGTGCCCGAGCTTCCCCTGGTTTGTATATGAGGTGGTGTGGGATGCATGCCAGGTTACAAAGAATCAGGATTTTCAAGATTTGAAGGTAATTGCCTCTGGTTTGTATCCAGAGAGCATTTCTTTAGTTTCATAAAATACATATTGTAGGAGGTGCGACAGAAATTATGATTTGGTCTGTTATGGAGGAAGAGGACCATGTTTAGGTGATGCTCGTTGTATATCTGACCTGAAAGGGGAAATCAGGCTGGGCTGGAGTCAGACGATGCCTGCATGGCTTGGTGGAGGTAACGAGACACGTGGCCCCAATTTACTCATGAAGGAAAGTGGTCAGTTAATAAGCTCTGTTCTCTTTGCCCTAAATGTTATGCAAATCAGAAGTTTATTTTGTATGAAGACAAAGTCTGAGAATATGATTATCTTCTGATTTAATAAAATCCCGTTGTCTGATGTATCCTGAAGATGGAGAGGAGATGTGAAAGGAGAATTATCAGCTGCTTGTTCAAATTTGTTTGCACTGTTTTTGTATTATATTAATCCCATTCTTCAGGGGTTCTACAGTTCATCCACAGGGGCAAGGAAGGATTTATTTCTGACCCTTTTAGTATGATTTAGCTTCTGGTTTCGAGATTTTTTTTTTCTTTTTATTTCCTCTGAAACAGTGGAAATTGGCCACAGCTAGAAACAGGATGCAAAGCACTTATGCTCCTAGGGGTATTAAAATCTCTTGGATGCCTGGTGGATAGATCATTCCTCCATACTCTGGGTTAAGCAAACTGTCTGATTTAGGGTTCAGAGATGCCTTCTCTCAGGTCAGAAGGATGAGGACTTTGGAGCATGCAGAGAATCACTGTGGATTTCCCCCAGCAAATTCCCTGCTATTGCAGGGAACTTGACATTAGTGATGCTCTTGCACATTACAATGGTGGTTTTGTGTGTTACAAGGTGCTGGGAGGTTTCTGTGATAGCAATGAATGGGAATGTGGGCAGTGTGTGCCCGTGAACCTCCCTGGACTAAATGCATCTTGTTTTCCTGAAAAGTCAAGGAACTGGTGTGGACGTTGAGTGTGGGCCATTGGAATCCTGTGCTCCCAGAGCCTTTCTTCCCAAGTGACCCTGTCGTCTTTACTCTAGCATGACAAAGAAGGGTTTTCTGAATGTCTCTTTCCTGATTTTTCCCTAAATCCTGGACCTGATGGTGCCTCCTGCTCCACTGGTGCTCTGCCTGGCTCACCGTTCTGCACCAAGCTCCGTTTCTCCCAGCAAACCTCAGTGATGTTACACAGCAGACTGCAGTAAAACCTAAATTTGAGCTGTTCAGGTCCATAGGGTGATTTAATTACTGCTAACTAAGAGTATTGTACCTGGCATTGGTGTAGAGATAACTCATCAGACAAAATATTAACCTGGCTGCAGCCAGAGCCTTTGCCATTTGACTTATGATAAAGAAACTTATCAGCTAATTACAGCTGGGCTTGGAGCCTTTCAAAGAACTTGCAGGGTTTTTCCCCCCCTACTCTTAAGAAAAAGTAGTAAAAAGGACAATTCAGGCTACAGTTGAATGAAAACCCACAGATCTGATTTAATCTGTGTCACAGGACCTCTTGTTCCCTGTGCAGCAACAGACCCTTTGGGGACCAGCTGAGGCTCGTACCACGGCACGGCTTGGCTCCGGCGAGGTTTTGACAGGCTCCAAGGATTAGCCAGCAAAGTTTGCCTTGGGGAGCTATTGCCACAGAGCACAGTGCAGCAGCTCCTTCTGCTCATCGTCTTTTTGCAAGAAAAACAGCACCGGCTGATTGTGGCCCCCGTGCCATGGTATGGCTTGAAAGGGAACAGCTTCACAGCTGGAACGAGCCATCATCTGATGACCTGTAAAACGAAACCCCTTGCAATGCAAGGCAATGTGTTTCTGGAGGGAGTTCTGCATGTGATTATGGTCACAGTGGCTTTGGTCACCCAGAAAAAATGCCTGGCTGCCACTACAGAGAGCCCAACGCTAATGGCTGCTCTGTGTCCTCCCAGAGCTAAGAGAAATATTCATATGAAATGCTGGGATATAGAAAGTAGTGAGGTAGAGGATTACAAAACTGCCAAAACTTTTTGGTATTCAAAAGCCATTAAAACTTACTAAAGTGAATGCAGATTTCACAGTTGTCTCTGCTAAATGACTTACAAGATGCAAGCTTTCATTTGGGTGGTCTTTTCCTCTGGTATCTCATCTTGCCCTGTCACTCTGCTTCACCCCATTGAGCTTCAACAGAAACCTGGGACTTTGCAGATTGCTTCTTTAATACAGAGTGTGGGGGCTGGTTTGGTATATTTTTTTTTTTTTTTAATTTATCTTATTGATACCAGTCTTGGAACAGGGACAATCCCATCTTCCAGGAATCTCAGCTCAAAATCACAGCCTGTTTCCCAAGCAGTTTCTCCACCCTGGGAACTAAGGCTAATCACAGCCTTTGCAACCCACCCGCTTCTCACCACAGTCCTGCCCGATAATCTCTGCTCAACTGCACAGGACCCCGCACAGGCAGCAGGACTGGCCGTTTCCTTCTGCTAAGACCAGTATTGCCACCTGATAGCCCAACAATCTAACAACACCTAAAGAAAACATAACCAAAGGTATTTTAATGTCATTCCACAGAATGAACTATGCTTAAATAACTGCATTACATTTCAGTTGCAGTGTCTCTATCAGGACAGAAGGTCTTTCAATACTTAAAGGGGGCTTATAAGAGAGAGGGGGACAGACTTTTTAGCAGGGCCTGTAGCGATAGAACAAGGGGTAATGGTTTCAAACTAAAAGAAGGTAGATTCAGACTAGATATAAGGAAGAAATTTTTTACGGTGAAACACTGGAACAGGTTGCCCAGAGAGGTGGTAGATGCCCCATCCCTGGAAACATTCAAGATCAGGTTGGATGGGGCGCTGAGCGACCTGGTCTAATTGAAGATGTCCCTGCTCATTGCAGGGGGATTGGACTAGATGACCTTTAAAGGTCTCTTCCAACCCTAACCATTCTATGATTTTGGAAGGGGCCAGCAACGGGCAACAAAAAGGGCTGAAGATGTGAAAAAGCTTAAAATGAGGTTGTGTAGTTTGGAGAGGAGAAAAGTAAAAGGTGTTTTGAAGTGTGTGTACAAAGCATGGAAAGAAAAGACTTCTTCCATGGTCTTGCAGACTTCCTATATTCGATGGGGAGCTGCATGCATGTAAGGAGCTCTGGTGCCAGAGAGCAAAATGCAGCCCGGCAGGCAGCTTCCCCCACAGCCCAGCATATGCTTAAACTCCTGAACCGTGAGCAATTTTCATGGCGTGGTGTAATCTATCTACCCCAGCCTTGCTAGGATGACAAGGAGAGACAGAATAATTCTCTCCAGTTCAGGAAAACAGCAAAGTGCTGCTTACAGTAACACTTTCGTGCTTAAATCCCTTCATTCCTACAGAATGAAATGGATACTGATGATTATTAATGGACAATAAACTTGCAGACTGGAAAGGCAAAATTCATCTGACCATGGACAGACTAGTATTTACAAATATGTCAGCCCAGTGGAAAAATTCTGCTGAAATCATATTACTTACTGGTATTTAGTTGAGTAAGTGTTCTTGAATATTGTTTTAAGGAATTTTGGTTTAGGGAAAAGCCTGATCTGCTTATGTCAGGGAAGTTAAATTGTTATGGATATCAAAGGGTCAACAGAAGTTGGTTTTGGTTGCTGCTTCTTTATGGCACTTGAAATATACTGATTGAAACAATGTTCTAAGAAGACTTGGGAATTCACTGAAATAGCAATTTTCAAGTAAAAATGGTGATTTTTCCAACTTTCCATATTTCTTGGTAGTAAATAAAACTTTTGATTTTTTTTTTAATTTTAAATATCAGTAGGTTTTCTTGTAATGTTTCTAAACACATCCATTTAGAAGTTTCTGTACCATTTATTTAGTTGTTCCAACTTTGACCTTTTTTTTAAATTTATTTTGGGGTTAAAAAACCCCACTTTGAAATACTGGAATTTCCAGTAAATTGAAATTCTATTTTTGAGTCACTTTGGCTGATAACTGCACATGTAACAAGCCTACGATGGGGCACAATTATCATACTCTGCTCATGGTCTTGTCCCTTTAGGTTTTGTGGGGTCTGGTCTGGAGTTTGGTCCCTAGGAGCTAATTCCTGTGCTGTGCAAGCCACTCAGTCCAGTTGTTCCAGTAATGGATGGAAGAGTGTTCACAGCAGTGACAGATAGGTGGCCTTTGGGTAGGAATGTTTACGGATTGTTCAAGCAAATTAGAGGCCATCAGCAAATGGATTGGTCAATGTTTTCATGATTGCATGACTTTGTTCCAAGATTTCTGATCTCTACCACTGCAGATATTTCAAGGTCAGGTAATTGCTTGAGTTCTATTTAATTTCTGAACTGCTTTCTTTGCAGCTGACACATTTGAGGCCACCATGGTGCACCAGGGATGTGCCCTCACCAGCTGTTAGGGAATTGAGAAGGATGTTTACCATGGCCTGGGCTTGCTGTCCTCCTAGAAAGGAAAAAGAGTTTTTTGGATGGACGCCAGTGAGGTGCTCTCCTGCAGTTCTCTGCTCAAGGATGGCTGATGACCAAGCCTGACCCATTCTGCACTTAGCTGACAGGTAGTTATGGACAGCAAAAAAGGCAG
The DNA here is from genome assembly GCF_047370975.1 of Nipponia nippon. Classification (NCBI taxonomy): domain Eukaryota; kingdom Metazoa; phylum Chordata; class Aves; order Pelecaniformes; family Threskiornithidae; genus Nipponia; species Nipponia nippon. Next base: position 16,633,872 of record NW_028262369.1, on the reverse strand, counting down.
ATGGCTGAGAAGGGAAAACCTTTTACAGCATGGGATTAGTGGCCAGCTGGCTGTTTGTGCATACTTTATTCAGACAACTTTGAAACATAGGATAATTTATGTGTTCAGTGGACCAGAACCGACTCTGGGAGCCTTAAGGATCCTCCATCACCCTAAGAATGAAATAGCTGATGCAGACATTAGAATTGACTATTTGTCCAGAAACCTCTGCTGCCTTTTCACACTGCATCTGAAAATCTTGGATAAATTTAACACCACTTAGATCCTACCTTCCTCCCTATTCCTGACACATCTGTCAAAGCCCGCTGCACAGTTCTGCTTATCCGGACTTGGACCAGTTGAAAAAACTAGCTGTATTATTCCTAGGAGAGCTGTTCTTCTGTTTTTCTTGCTTGCTTCCAAAAGACAAACCAGCTCTGAATTTTCCGAAGAAAACCTACTCTTGTGAGATACCCAGCTGACTTCTTTAGGATGGCTGAAAGGAGAGACAGAGAGGTGGACAGACACTTAGGTGCTCCTGCAAATCAACCTGCATCCAAATGGTGAGCCAACCTGGTGAAACTTTTCACTTCTGTACTGTATTTTTTAAAAAGATGTGATTTTCTTGCATTGCAGCAGTACCTCAGAGGAACCCCCCAAGCCCCAGGGAACTCTTACACTGAGCACTTAAAATTCAACTCCAACATAAGACTAGACGTGAAGAGCTCAGCCCGCGTAGGAGCCAGAGCAACCTCCTGGGGTGTGTGTTACAAGAGCCTTCCATCTTTGCCAATCCACAGAGGTCACGAGTTGTCACAGCCAGCAGCTGCAGAGCCTGTGCTCTTTGGTTCAAGCTGTTACAGCTTTTAACTGAGGAGTGGATTTACCAGGGATGAGAAAAAATGAGCTTTAGCTCTCCCATTAACTATATCCTCTTGCTCCCTTGGCAGCTTGCACAGTCAGCTGCTGCCCACTGGCTCCACTGGTGAGAAGCCACAGTGCCAGGACTATGATTTTTCTGTAATTCTGTAGCACTTACGAGCCCCACCACACTGGATCCTGTGTCTGAAGGGGCTGGCTGTGTGCTGATACCGCACTAAGAACAACAGCTTTCTGCAGAGCTGAGTTCTTCCCACCAGCCTCAGCATCACACAGTCCTGGCAGTGAAGCGGGCTCCCCATGGGCAGAGTTTAGCTCATGAAGGTGGTACCTGCATCCTGCTGATCCCATCCTGCCGATCCCATCCTGCCCTCTGAGGAGCAGATATGTCAGGTACTTTGACTCCTTGCATTCCTCATGAATCTGCTTGCAAAGGAGCTATGTTATGATGAGAAGGTGGCTGCAGGTCTTCTGCAAGAAAAAGCTGGGTCCTGCTGGGCATCTCCCTCCTGGCCAGGCAGGGTGCTGGTTGTTTTGGCACTAGATAGTGCCTCAGTCACAGCCTTATTTCTTCTTCATACCCTAGAGTTTCTGAAAATGGAGAAGAAATAGCGCATGTAAAAGGTGGGTGCGTGGTCCTGGCTGCAGGGGTCTGAGACTCAGCTGACCTAAGGTAAGGACTGTGGGAAGACCCTTTTTTACATGAATCAGCAGTAGCTTGTAATGCAAGCACTGGGACCAGTCCAGTTCCCATCACTCTCAATGGCAAAGGTTTGTTGGCTTCAGCAGGCTACAATCGTGCACACTTTGATGCATATGACTGTTTTTTGATACCATGTGTTTTGAATTTCAGCTTTTACATTCAAGCCTCTTCTCTCTGCTTCAACCTCCACCCCACAAACATTCAAGAAAGATAAAATAAAAATAGCAAGAACAGTTTAAGTCAGTCCCTTTGGCTATGCAGCACTAGCATCTTAGCAAACAGTTGATGCCTGCCTACTTCTATCATTCCTTCATTAAGTCAGGTTATCGATCAGCTTCCTTTAGGAAAGCAGCCTGGAAGAGAGATACAAGCTGGTACAGAGGGACAACCAAGATAAGAGCAGTGATGCGGGACTCCTAGGGCCTTTCCCCAAGGCCAGAGCTAAATGCCTCTGGTCTTTGCACATGAATAGATTCCCCTGCAGGAGCTTCCTGTCAGGCAGTTGTTATCGAGGTAAAGGGATGGGATGAAAACAAAATTCCATTTGTCCCTGTTGTATTCTCGTCCTTCTGTGTCTTCCTCATATGGCTATAACTCGACCAGCCCCCAAATAACTGGCCTGGAAACAGCATTTTCCAAGCAGATGGGTTATCTGCACCTGATCCATCCACCTGCAGTCTGCTCTGCTGTGGCCACTTTTGGTGATGGATGAATCCTGTCTCCCCGGCTGGCAGCTCTGTGCTGACTTTGCATGTCCTGGCTGTGGCTCAGCTATTCCATTTGCATCCAGTTCCATTTCTCTGCAGTGCTGGAGCGGATGCTGCTGCAGGGATGCCCCCACTTTGGGGATTTACTTCCTTGCTTTGCAGAACCAGATGGTCTCTGGTCTTTGTTTTATGCCCTTGACTCCCTGACCCCACCAGCCGCCTCTGCTACAGCCTTCCTGGGTGCTCCTTGAGTCCCTTCTAGCCCCTGAAATTTTTCAGACTGCTCCTCTCTTTGGCTTGCTCTTGTGTCCTCTGAGCCCTCCTTGGCTCTTCCCTTGCAGTGGTTCCCACCACACTTCCCACTGCTCTGCTCCTTTGGATGTGCTCTGGGCAGAGGCATCTCCAGCCCTTCTGATGTCAGGATGAAGCAGAGGTAGCTGCCACCAGCTGGCATCTCAAGTGTTAATCCAGCCCCGAAAAAGGGGATGACTTTTTCTGAGGATCTTTTGGCCTTTTTTTTTTCTTGTTTTGTTTTTTTTTTTTTTTTGAGCTGTTAGCTGACATCTGAATGGGAGATATGAATATAGAAATTATTCTTTGCTGAAAGCTGCAGAAAAGCCACAACCCTCAGATCAAACAAGTTTTTGTGCCACAGCAAAATTAAATCCTTGTGATTTCCATATTCTTCAGTCAACAGGCTGGCGCCCAAATCGTTGCCATAGCTACTTAAGTACAGGCTGTCAGGAGCAGGGGAGGGAGCGGGAGACACGCTGTCCGAGGGTTAAGTAGCTGTTTAATTATTCAACCCAATATCTGGCAAGCACTCCAGATTGACAAAGGGAGGTCTCCTGTGATCTCTGGCTGGATAGATCACTTTAACCCGTTCTCCTCACTCCCTGTGCACTGCCTGCCACGTTCCCTGATGAAAGGAAGAGAAGAATGGATTTACTTTGCTTTGCTTTTCTTTCTCCCATCCCCCGTTACTTATTTTCCTCTGTCAAACTTGCTGGAGACTCCGTGTGAGGCAATGAGTGTGCTAGCTCCGTGATTTATGAAATGGGATAACACATTCCTTTTCACACCTGTGCCCATCCCCAGGCTGTGCCTCAGTTTCCCCAGCTCCCAGAGCTGCAGGGGGTGGTGATGCTGCATGGCAGGAGCCTTTTGCTGCAGAGACCCTGTCACCGGGACGCATTGGCTCTTCCCAGGCTGCGCCGTTTGGAACATGCTGTGGTGTGGACATGGCCTTGGGGCATTAATCCTCCTAAGGCACTTGGGGAGCTTGGCACAAGGGCTGCTAGAGAAGTGCAAAGTACAATTGCACAACGCTGGCTGAGCAGGAGAGGATGATGTTAGTTGCCTCAAGAACCTCCCCGTGATGGTTTTTCTCAACTTTGCGTGTATGGTGTATTGGAAAGATAGGCTGCTTTTTTCTAATGGAGCAAAACAATGAAAATACTTGGAAAAAACCCAACTATACTGGTCAAGACTCCCTCATTAAGGAGAGCTGTGTTTTCAAATGCCTTCCTCTCTTTTCAGCTCTCCCTTACTATTTAACTCTAGAGAAACCCGGGCTCTGTCTCACACAAACTCGAGGGCTTTTTCGTTCTGGAAATCATATTAAAAGCATTGCCTGGCCAAGCTCCTTGCCAAGCTGATTATTGTGTTGTCCTGTGATCTGAAAACACTGGGGGTAAGGTAAGGTAACAGTGCAAAATCCACCACTTAGTCATTGCTGGACATGAAAAACTGCTTTGGTTATCAAAGAAATATGTTGAAAGTGGACGCTGATAGCCCCTGGGGGTCCAGCTACCTGGCTGGTGCCAACAAAAAGAGACAGATTAATGAGGTCTACGGCCAGTTGCTTCTGTACTCTTTTCTTAACCTTTATTTTCCAGAGACTTCCAGACAGATAAAGGACAGCGCCCGGTTAATCATTTATCCATCTGCATATCCAGCCTCTCTTTTCATATTCTTCTCTGGCCTCAGAGGAAAAATTAACATATTTATTTTCTGGTTTCTCCCCCACAATCTTACGGAAGCAATTTTGGTCGCAATAGGAAGTCATGTCCCATCCAATTCAGTTTAAAAAAAAAAAAAAAAAAAAAAAAAAAAGCACGCTAGAGTGATTGGAAAGGTCTGCTGGGGAGAAGGTGCTCCAGCCGGCCCTGGCCTGCCTTGAAATGTTTTCTGCTCCAGCGTATTTTTAGCTACTGTCACAGAGTGATTTCCTTGCTGATCTGCTCGAGGTTCATGTTGCATTGCTGAAAAGCTCACTTGCTCCAGTGCAGACCTCCAAGCTAGAGAGCTTCTGACCACAGATTTTCATCTGGATGGTTTTCTATTGTCATGGGCCAAGTAGTGAAGCCTTTTCTCAGCCTTTTTGCAGACCAAAGTCCCATTGGATCGGTGGCCTGACTCATCTCTAAGCACTTTCTCCCAAGTCCCTTGCTCTGTCAGACACTCACCGCCATCCCTGCTTTGCCATGGGATGCTCTGACTTCCCAGCAATGGGCTGTCTCCAGACTTGCCTGCAGCCTCCAACTTTCACCCTTTGGTCACTTCTGTCACAGCCACACGTTGTGTAGGACCCACGTGGGGAGGACAGAGATGCACAGTCAGCTCTTTGGAGAAGCGTAGCTGCTTGGACCACAGTGCGGTATCTGCATATCTCCTGCTCACCTACATGAGCCCATGCCTCAGTTTCCCCATCTTTACACTGCAGTGGTTTTTTATTTCCTTTCTTTTGTTTGTTCTTGAAATTATATTTTGTAAATAATATAGGTCACAAAGCTGTGTGGCATTGCAACATTCCCTGTATAATATATCCTTCCTCTCTGTGTTTTCCTGAAAACCCATGTCCCAGAATGATCATGAAACGTTCCAAGAAGAAATGCCAAGAATTTCCTAGTAAATGTCTTGGCTCTTAATGTCTTGGTTTTTTGTTTTTCTATAAGTAATGAAAATGAAGCATCATTTAAAGTCTTTATTGAGTCTAGTAAGCTGGGTTGGATTTCACTGCCTTCTGGTTTCTTGGGAAGGCTGAGCAAGCTCTCTCTAATTTCAGTCCACAAGCCACCTTGGCCTTCTCTGTTGGGAAGAGAAAGATACTGGATATTCACGCAGTAAAATCTCATTGACTTGATGATCTCGGTGGACATCAGAAATACAGCATCCAGGGGAAAGAGCAGCAGACTGATCTCCTGGGCCATACTGGGATATTTGTGCAGTAACGGGGTACTTCTTTGATTACAGCGTGGTTAAATGGCAGGGATGGTACAGCTGAGTGTGGATAACGCTTATGCATCATCTCCGAGGGTTTTCTGATACCCACTTGTGTACTCTGTCACTTGTTTTTTTGTCGGTAGCTTCTCTTTGGTTGAAACCCAGAAGTTAGTAATAGTAGAAGTATTTTTCAGGGTGATTTATCGGACTTCAGCTGAACTATGGCAGCTCTGCATTTACCTGCTTCATTTGGCCTCATTTGAGGCTTAAATAAAATGACATTTTCATTCTGGATCTTAGTGGCAGGAGGGGTGATGGAGTTGCGGTGAATGTTCACAGCTGGCAGGTCCATGTTCTTCCTGTACATCAGCAAAGGCTTAGCTGCAGCGCTGGCACCGGGCAGTCACTTGATCCTGTGTTTTCCATTGCCAAAAATTACTTTGGCTTTTGGGTGCTTTGATTTACTTCAGCCTGTACTCGGAGCCATGAGAAGCCTCAGTTGCTGAGGTTGGGCAAAACTGCTAGCTGCCAGGATTTGGGACCATTATGGTGTTTTCTTGAGCACTGAATTTGCTGATAGCATTGGTCCCTGCGCTCGCTCCAGTCCCAGCCCCAATGCCCACAGTTTTCTATGCCAGAAGCCTGACCTACTATTTGGCAGCATTTAAAGCCTTCCCAAGGTGAATGGGAGTTTCCTGGCTGCGTAACAACAGCCTGGAAGGTAACGAACGCCACAACTACTTCTTCTGCTGCCCCCAGTCAACTGATGGGACTTCCGAGAAGGACAAGATCTCATCTCTGCTTCACTGTCATTGTGTCACTTGTCAGCTCCTTGCCTAGAAGGGCAGGTTTTTCCTAGGGCACATCAAGCTGTGAAGGCGCTTCAGCCAACTCTGCTCTAAAACTTTTGGGTTGGAAAAACCAGAATCACTTAAATCAACAAGGGGGGGGCAAAAAGCCCTTCTCTTTTTCACATAGAAAGCCAGACTAGCAGGCCTGTGAGCACGACAGCATGTGGCTGTGTTGAGATTAATTTGCTTAATTGTTGCATGCTGTTAGCAACAGTTACCATGTTTACCGGTTGAGTCAGTAAAGCTTGTTAAAACTCTAATTCAAAGGACCTCAAGTAATAAAAAGCAGCCTTGGAATGGTCTTCCACATTAGCTACTGTTGCTTTGCTACAGCAAACATAACACTGCCTTCTCCACCGAGCCCTCTCCTGTTTCGGGGCAATGTTGACCCTTTATGGACAAGGCCTGTGGCATTTGACATTTTAAAAAATGTGACTTTTTTCCCACCCAAACTGTTCTTTCTGGATGTAGTGCACACAGGCAATAGGAAATTGTACCCCTGCCCGTTGCCATGGCAATGCAGTCCCAGGGCTTCCATTGCCCACTCTGCCTGGTGGAAGGGCCCGAGGCACCTCTGGGTTATCTCTGCAGGAGTCTCTGCAAAACCAGTGGGAGGATTTCTCTGGCTCCAGAGGAATGTACGTTGTGCCTTAATATCTGGGGGTCGGTCTCTTCTCCCTAGTAATGAGTGATAGGATGAGAGGAAACGGCCTCAAGCTGTGCCAGGGGAGGTTTAGGTTAGACATTAGAAAAAACTTCTTCACTGAGAGGGTGGTCAAGTATTGGAACAGGCTGCCCAGGGAAGTGGTTGTCTCCATCCCTGGAGGTACTTAAAGAACAGATAGATGTGGTGCTCGAGGACATGGTATAGATGGAGTTGGCAGTGTTAGGTTAACGGTTGGACTCGATGATCTTAAGGGTCTTTTCCAACCTTGACGATTCTATGATTCTATGATTCTATGATCTGGTATGGGAAGACACATGGGCTATTACGACACTATCATCTGTGAGTGCAAGGTGGACATAGGCATATATGTCAAAAATTTACTCAAACCACTGTGTTTATAGAGCTGTGTGGCTCTGACTCCCTAAATAGCTATGGGAGACAGGGGCTGCAACCACCCTTCTCTTTTCTACGTGTGCTAGTTTAGTTGTCACATCTACGTCTTTAACCTCCTTTAACCACAGAGGAAGCCAGAGTCTTTCAGCCTTAAACACCACGGCAGGTGCTTAAATCCATTATTCACAGCAGAATACCCAGGGTTTATACAGCATAGAGGCAGGTATCCATCAAACAGGAATAAGAACGGTAGGGGAGGGTAAAGCAGGAGAGGAGAACTTGAAACAAGGAGATATGCTTAGGAATTTCCCTGATGAGTAATGGCTCAGAGGAAAGGCAATGCCCCTGGAAGCTGTAGCATCCCTCCAGTGCTCAGGTGCACATATTTTTGTGTCTGAATGACACTTGTTTCTGTGGGGCCAGCTGGGATCTGAGGGCTGGTTTTCAGCTGGGAAAGCCACTTCTTGTACTGGATTGTCAAGGAGTCAGGAACTACATTAATAACCCCCCACAGACCTCATAAAACCAGAGGGATGCTGCCAAAGGAAAAGGACTGAATGAAGTTTACAGTCACAAGAAGAGCTGAGGAGAAATCAAAGCTTATGACGCAATTTCATGTGAATAAGGTCAGAACATTTTGTTTTGGCTGCGTAAGTGGGACTTTCACAATGGGACACAATGTTGAAATATTTTGACTATTTTTTTGGTAAAGGAGGTAAATCCCAGAATCCAACTGCTCCATGATTCCCAGCTGAGCTAAGGTCTGAATGAAACGATATAGTCCCACGAGGTGTGGGTGCAGTCAAACCATCATTCCCAGTTCCGCCTGGGTAGAAGAAATATTGATCCTGAATCTGCTCTGCTCTCACAGCAGAATGGGTGCGCTGTCCTTGAAGGTCACTCCATTGTCCTTTTATTAGAAATGATGGAGGTCTACATTCATGTGCAGCCTCCTGATGCATCTGAAAGTCCTGCTCTGCCTTCAGCAAGGAATAGACTCCCACAACCCCACTGAAGAAGCTAAAGAAGTACCTGAAACGCAGGACAGACAAATCTCAAACACAGAGTTGCTCAGTGCTGAAGGGAACAGCTTCACTCACCCTTGTACCATGGCAGGGAACTAATGGAAGAAGTGAATCCACCTCCTTACTCAGCAGTATGACGTAATTTCAGGAGGGAAAAATGAGCTTATGAGGACCGCCAGTTTCCCTTTCACCTTCCCTCTCACTCCTCATGGACATGGGAAAGGGTAGGGGAGGGTTAGACTCATGCTGAAAGTGTTGGCCAGCTGAGCCAGGGAGGAGAGGCAAGAAATCTGCAACAGACCTTGTCTAGTAGCTGCCAGCTTTCTCCCTGGCGGGTGGGTGAGCAAAGAAGGAGCTGCATGCCCATCCCCACAGCTCCTTCCCCCTGTGCCCGGCTTGGCCCAACTCCATCCTACCCTTCATCTGAGGGGAGAGGAGAAGTGACACTCTGACACCTTGTTATTACTCATCGCCGTAGTTATTTCTCACGTAGTGATTTAACATTGCACTTTCCACTAAGTGCTCTGTTGAACGTGCTCTAATTCCTGCAGTGCCTCTTGCAGCTCGAGTTTGAAGTGGTGGGATGACAGGGAGCTTGAGACTTCACAGGAGGAAGTTTGGGTCAGAGCCTCAGCCAGTCCAAGTCCTCCTGGCTGCACGGATTTCAACATCCCATTTCACGACCGAAGTTGGCAAGGGTCTTTTGAAGTGCAGATGTCTCGGAAAAGCAATGAGACACAGAATTCTGTTTAAATGATAGTAATAAAAGGAAAACAACTTTAGGAAATATATGTAAACCATCCCTAATCACAACCAGGAAATCAACTTTGCTAGCGAGGGGCTAGGCATGTCTCTAATCTGGGCTCAGGGTAGGAACAGAAGAAACGTAGAAGGAATCAATTTTTACCATGTTATGCTGAGCCTCCCACTGACAGACATGAGCCAGCTGCCAGTGTCAACGCTCAAGGCGTGACCTGACCAAACTGCTCTGCACTTTGGGGCCAAGATCCGTCAGCGGGACACCTGCAGCTCCATCCTCCTGGAGACGAGAAGCAAATGCAAGGGGCATTAGTGGCATGGTCCATGTAGGCAAAGGATGTCCTGGGTGTGATTGTGCTTGTGGATGGGGCCACTTGGAAATCTGCCAGCGGAACCTATTAGTTCCTCTCCCCTCATTCAGTGACAACATCGAATTATGACTTCTGGCTCTGGACCTCCCAGCTTCCAGCTCCCCAGCCTGACAGCACTGCTGTTGTGCTTCTGCATCCTCTTATGCAAAAGGAACCCCAAGTGAATGCAGGCAGTTTGACTCATTGACTCTCTTCCCCTATTAATTCTTCCTCCTTATAGGCCTTTCCGATCTTCAGAAAGAGCAGAAGGCAAGGAGAGCCCATCCAAGGTGGCTACTTCAGCTAATCAAACCTCCAGAAAATGCCCAGAGGACTGCATTTCTGAGACACCGCTGTGATACTTTAAAGACATGCCAGTAACATGGCAAAGTACCCAAAACAGGAAACCTGAAGCATTCAAACAGATACCATGGTTCAAAAAAACAATCTGGTCAAAAAGTTTTCAAAATACTGTGCAGTGTCGGAGCAACAGCAACAGAAACAAGCTTGTTCTGAAAACAGGGATCTAGTTCAAATATATTCTATATGGCTATATACACTCACGCATATATAAACGTTGAGATCAGCACCGGATGGTGTTTTTTATTTAGTTTCACGCTTTGTTAACTTCTCTAAATTACGTGGAACGCTCTTTTTTTTTTTAATACCCAAACTTCTGCCTGTTCCCAATTACCAAAATGAAAAAAAAAAAGGAAAAAGAAAGAAAGAGTCAAGTCTGTGGAGCAAGCTGGCACCACAACGAAGCAATCGTCAGCTAGACAATGCATCCTTCTTGCATGAAACCTCAGAGGCAAGTTGGAGGCTGGAGAGATGGAGGAGTTAAGGCACGTGGTTATAGGCAGCAGAGGAAGACACTTGACAAAGATAGAAAGAGGTCTTGAGTATTTCAAAAACCCTGAAGGAAATGTCAGAGATATTTTGATGATAATCATCCCTGCCTTCTGGTTTGGGTACTTGGAGGATTTATGTTGCTTTGGAAAAACAAAAAAGCAAAATCTGCAGTGCTTTTTTTTTGAGTAGTTTGCTAAATCTTAATAGATACAAACCAAAGCTCAGAACTCTGTTGGAGACTTACCTTTAACAGGAAAACTGTAGCTAACCAGAACCTTGAATGGCTCAGGACATGTGGTTTGTTCTGCTTTTGTGTCTTTATCCAGCGTTCAAGGTTGCTTTTAAATACGACAATTGAAGATGGTTTTTATTCAATTATTGCATTAGTGGGAGTCTGAAGCAGGCTCATGATCGCCAGGGTTATTGCTGTATGAGTTAATGTTCACACCCCTTTTGGGTGTCCCAGAGGAGTGCTGCAGGCTTATGGCCAGATTTTATTTTGACTTGGATCCCAGTGTGCAAGCCAACTGTTTCTGCATTTCATTTCTGTCATATCCTGTACATTAAAATACCATTAATTCAAACCTTTTGTTTCTAAGAACAACTGCTGTAAAACAGCAATAAAAAGTTGCCAAAGTTCTCTTAAACCAGTGTAATATCATGTTCATTCACGCAAACTGGGACGTACAAATTAAAAAAACCCAAATATATTTTTTTCAAAAAAACACTACAAATAATATTTCTTTCCTCCCCAGCTTTGCAAGGGGATGAGGGGGGATGAGTCCAAGAGCAGGTTTCTACCCACAACCGTGGGATTACACAGCACCTTCCTCCCTCATTTTAACTATTAAATAAAGAACAATCTGTTAAAAGATTTTCATGTGCTGTTGTGAAATGCATTAACCTCAGACTTGTGATGTAAGTTGCTCTGTACTACTTGCATTGGCTTTTCGCTGGTAACATGAGAGCCCACTTCAGCTTTATTCTTACCTAATTGTTCAGTGACTCAGTGAGGTCTCACAGCAGAGAGGAGGGCTGGACCAGCCGAGCTCCCAGCACATGCTTGCTGCATGGCGAGCACCAAGGAGACACCTTCAGAGGCACGTTCCCTGGGCTGACCACAGCTAGGAGCCAGGAATCAGACATACAGTCATGAGTCCAACAGCTTCCTCATCTCCACATGGATCCTGTTACTTTTATCTGACGCTGTGCTTGTTGCAGGGTTTAATTAGCTCATGCCTGAGAGGCGGAAAAGGCAGCAAAGAGTGTTTTCTGAAAACCCGCGGGCTGAGCGGGGATTTGTACCAGACTTAATCCAAGCATCCCCTTTTTCCTAAAAATGCCCCAGGACCTGGCCTCACGCAGCACCTGCCTCTCCCCCCGGGCACGGGGCCGCATGTGCAGCCAGATCCAGGAGGAGAACAAAGACTGCCCAGACCTGGGGGCTGGATGGGCACAGCCATGTTCCTGTCCCAAACACGGTAGCTGAGAAGAGCAGTGCATGAAGCCAGCTGTGTCCCTTGTCACAGAGGTGGTGTTGCCAGCCTGGCACATGGCATTCATCCTTCTCCAAAACAGCAGCCCCAGCCACCATGCCCCGTGTCTTGCACCCTCTTCCCGACTTTGTCCTGGAGAGGTCTCAGCTTGTAATTTGTGGTCAAACTAGCAGGGAGTTTCAAACAGCATGATACGCCTTCCTGCTTCACCCCAGTGGGATCTGCTTCCTTGGCTTCCTGAGCCTCTGAATGAGCTGAATTCATAACTCTTTTCCTCTCTTCACAGTGAATTTGGGATTATGATGATGATTATTATGGCCAAGTGTCAGGACACAGGCACCCTTAGGCATGCAGCAGGGTTCCTTGCTCCCACGTGCCAGGTTGGGCTCCTAAACCAGAGCAGCTGAGCAATGTGCTGTCTCACAGGAGTCCCCCATGCCTTGAGCAATATCCCATGACAGGTAAAACAGTCCTGGAACTTTTCAGGTGCAGCGATGGCTGCCATTGTCTTCGATATATGGGCAAGTGTTTCTTGCACGTCCCTTATTTCTCCAGAGCTGGGGCCTTTCGGCAGTCTGAATTGAACGTTTGTGAAACAAGGAGAAGTTAGAAACTGGAAGGAGGAATTAGGAAGCAAAGTCCTGCAACTGTGCTGGGAGGGTGTTTCTGGCGCCAGACACCCGGGAGCCGCGGAGGCCACAGAAACAGCCTCTCTCCAGGCTGGTTTTAGAGGTGCCTTCAAGTAAGTTTAGACCCTCTAACAAAAAAGTAGACATCAAAACATCAAGACTGCATGACTCAGTTCGTGCCCCTGGATCAACCTGCTGTTACCAAAGAGGAGCTGGAATGCCCTTGCAAACAGGTTGGGCTCCTTCATCACACACTCTCCGTCTTTCATTTCAGGGCCGATCAGGGAATATTTTCAGTGGAACTTAAAACACTGTAAATCCAAGCCCCATGTTGCTCAAAGTCAGGTCAGAAAGAAAGAAAGGAAAAAAAAATAAATCCAATACCACCAGGAGAGAGGGAAAGATCTTTTCCCAGGCCACAAATTCTAAAGATACCAGACGAATTTATGAACTGGTGGTTAAACCAATGCTCATGGAGTCCAAGATACACCATGAAACAAGCTTAAATGTAAAAATGAACTATGTTTTGGGTAGGATATTTTGCCCCCATTTGCTGTAGCATTGTCTCTAAGATTTCCCAAATCACATCCTGATCATTCTCTCTCCGCTCCCTGGCTTAAAAGCCTTGTTTTGGCTCTTGCTGCAAGGAATAATATAACGGAGAAGGGGAGGGAAAAAGAATCTCCGTCAGCTGCTAAACATATAAACCTGCAGATTTATTTAGTAGTAATAATCCCTGAAGGAGAAACTTATTCAATATTTCATCATCTGAGAAACTGCCCACATCTGTTCGGAGACAGCAACAGGCGGTCGGGAGCATGTGCCAGCAGCAGCTCGGAGGCAACCTGTTGCTGCTGCCCTCCCTCCCGCAGCCCCCATCCCGCTTCTGAACCCTCTCAACTCGCCTGTACCCTCAGAAATGTTTCTAGATATTTCCCTTCTTCGTGGAAATGCCCTCTGCTTTAGTGCAAGCTCTCCTTGGCCACTAAAGTCCTGACAGGGAAGTATCCTGGGACAGCCCAAAATGGTGAGGAGCTCTCGAAGAAACCCTTGGACTGCTGAGCATCCTCTCTGGGGACCTGCCGGCCAACGCCATGTGTTTTGGGCTCATTGCAGGGTTGATTGCAGCTCGCTGGGCTGTTGGCCGTGTTTATTAAAAAAGTCATCCGTCACCGCTTGCACTTGGCCAGAGACGTGGGAGTGTCGGGGAGGCAGGAGCACTTGGCTCCTCTAGTTTGGGGGGGAAGTGACCTTTTCTTGGGCATGAGCCACTTCTAAATTTCAAATAGGGATGTGAACACAGCTGGATGATCGGCTGCTGGATGTGAAGGGGATGGGCTGTGGACAGGGCTGCTGGGAGCAGGATGGGGGCTAGTAGCCAGGGCAGTTCCTCTGGGGTCAGCATTAATGAGAGCCCAGGAGAAATTAAGAAGGGACCGGACAGTTAGCCAAGTGCATGGCTTGCAGACTGGGAAGTTCATCTCTGGTCTCCATCTCTGGGAGCTGCAGAAGGGGTCATGGGTCCTGAAGACATCATCCTGGGATGCACTGCCCCACATGCTGCCCTCCTGGACTCTGCCCTTCCCGGTTCCCCGTCCCACGTCCATGAGCTGCAACAAACCATCTCTGGGGCTCAGGAACTGCTGCTTCAACTCTGCTGCTTGTGTGGCCAAAGACAAGCAAGTGCTGCTTGTTGGCTCCTGAGCAGCTGGATCCGGAGCCATGGAAGCAGCTGGTTTGTACTTTGGTTTCCAAAACTTTAGTTGCCACATGCCCTTTATGCTCCTGCGACATTATCAACAACTAGGGCCATGTTCAAATGATAACGTGTTATCCAGCAGAGCTGAGTTACACTATTTCCAATGAGTCATTCACGGTGATTTTGTTCCCTCTAAACTTTTAATTTCTTCATTAACACATGCACAGAAATAGTTTTAAATTGCTCACAGCCCAATTGCATTCAAGTTGAGCTCCTTTTGGCTTGCAAACTAATTTTGTTTTCATTGGAAAAAAGGTTCCTGTTTATTTAATTTTCCTCACACAAAACAAAATATGTGGGTGGCGGAAATGGGACAGATTGGAAAATACTTTGACTGATAAAAAACAATCATTTCAACATTATAAGCTTTTATATCTGCAACAGAAACCATAAGAAAGTAATTAGTAAATAGTTACTGCAGATATGTGCAACTCCAAGCATAGGTGGAAATGCTTATAAATTACTGATATTCTGTGCTACTTGATGGAAGATGGAGGCTATATATTATATGAGCTGGATTTTAATAGACACCAGGAGACATTAAACAGGGAAACTTCAGGTTGATTAAACGAACGTGTTGATACGCACTCTGCAGCTGGTAGGAATACATGCTTCACCCAACTGCAGAAAGCGTCACCAAAAACCCCTGATCCTGATATATTTCCTGAAAAATACACACCAGAAAAAAATGAATTTTCATCTTCAGATTTTTTTTAAAATTACCTTTTTCAGTAAAAAAAAAGAATCAAGGGAATTTTTATTTTTATAAAAACATCCTGAGTTTTTAATGGAAGTGAAAAAGTGAAAAGTTAGGTTTAGTTATAAGCATTATTTCCTTCTAAAAAAATCTGCCTGGAAGAATGTCAATCTGCTCTTTCTATACAGACTCATGCAGTCATAAATGTTGTAAGTCGGACAATAATACTTTGAGGAGAGTATTGCTGGATAAAACATTGCCCTTTTTATGTTGAGAAGATGCTGGCATGTGCTGTGGGTGCTGCAGAACTTGCAGGAGCATTTGGGCCAGCGTATGAGGGAGGACATACGAGAAGTTAGGAGCTCAGAGTCCCCAGGTTGCTGCTGGTGGGAGAGGAACTGTCAGCTCCAGGCTGATGTCCTGCCACAGAGCACGAAGATGGCCTCAGATCTGATTCTTTGCTATGAGATGTGTTCAACAGGCTACATCTTACAGAAGGTTCCTGCTTTAAGCCTGGGGCTCCACCACGGCATCTGAGAGCATCCCCCAGCCTGCAGAGCCTTGCGTGGGGTGGGATCTGCTCTGTGATGCCAGCATGAATCCACTGGTAAGGGCCTTGTTGGGAAAGGCTTTGTGAGCTTCAGCTTGGGAAGAGATCCCGGCTCCTCACCTCCGAGCTGGGATGAGTTCATTCTTCCTAACGACTTACCCACATCTCAGGTTCAGGGAATTCTTGTGTGAGTCATAGTCTGCTGAAGCGTTTTTTCTCTCTCCCCAGATACTAATATTTTGAACAAGTCTCACTCTTTATTATCATGGAGATATAAGGGAAATATCCCACAAGGACAGGGGTAGGTCTGAACTGCATGTCAGAAAGTTTGCTGTTAAGATTACATGTGATGTGTGACCAGACTGTTTGGATCTGTGGTCGGGCCCCAGAAGATGTGTGTGGTGACTGACCACATCCTCTCCGGAAGAGGAATGTTTGAGTTCATTGTGTTGGTGAAGTGCCGTGGTTTGATCGTGGGGCGGCTTCACTGGAGGTGGGAGAGGGGAAAGGGGCTACCGGGGCTGAGCTCCACCCCGCACACCCGGCCACGGAGAGCAGCTCATTTGTCCTGGACGCACCAGACTCGCCGTATGGTGGATGCATCATATTTCTGTCTGCGATTTCCTGCATGGAAAAATGAGAGCCAAGAGCAACTGCTCCCACATCCCCTGGGGTGGTCCTAGCTGGGGCCGAGGCTACAGATGTGCTTGCGCCTCCCCATCACCGTCCTCTCCCAGATGGCAGAGCACGTTTGGACGCTGTTGAGCCATGTATCTGCTTTCTTTGGGCATGCATCACAAGCAGTTTCTGATTCATTTTTTATCATTAGTTCATCACATATTTCTCTGGTGGCTCTTCACTCGGCTGCCAGGGTAGATGTTGGTAGCCGCAGGGAGTGCTCACACCATCCAAGTCAGGTTATGTCAGGAATGCGACTGAGGCTTCAGTCTCATCTCTCTCTGTTGGCTGGATGGGTCCTCTCATGCACTAAATTGCATCAAACTAGACATCTAAATAGTCTAAAGATAGCAAGAGGCACTGCATCTCCTGGCAGGAAGCCTATGGTGTGGTTCGTGGAAGGTTTCTGGAAGACTTTGCAAACACTTGGTTTGGTGACCAGACACTGTTGTGGCAGTTCCTTGGAAAACTGCAAACTCTGGCAGCAATGCTGAAGCCTTTATCTGTGGTGTATATGTGGTAATGGCTTTTTGTTCATTTTCTACAGCCTTCTCTAGCCGCCTGACCTGAACATGCACCGTGGATGGTGCGAGCTAGTTGCAATTACAACACGTGCCCTATTCCACAATCTGAGCAACCTGCTCCAAGGTTTCACCACACTTTACAAACTAATTATGGTTTGATAGCAGGACACGTCTAGCATTCTTCTGCAGAAATTTGCTTCTCCTTGCTTTATCCATCAGGTCTTTACACTGCATATTCTTGAGGCAGTATTGGCTTATGTTGCATAAGGTATGTTTGCACAGGAATTAGTGCGCTGCTGCTGTTAATGATAGTGGTAATAACTGTGTTTGCTCCAGCAGCAGCAGCTGTTCAGCTGTGATAGTAGGTAAGCAGAGTCAGGCAGATGCCAGAGTAATGCAGCTGCCCTTATTTTGTCCTCAGGTTAGCTGGGTTACAGCAAAACTGAGCGTTGCTGCATGCCACCGAAACTGTGCCACACAGACACGCTCTCAGACCTAACTTTGAAGGTACTGCCAAATATCTTCCTTGTCTAATTCTAATGCCATGTTTCAATTACTGCACACACTGCATTGTTTTGCGTTCAGCCATGTAAAATCCTCCCAAGTTTCAGTTTTCTATAGATTTATGAGGTTGCTCACATTTTGCTGCTGGCTTGCTTTTTCTCCCCACTGGTGCAGTGGAAGCAACTTAAAACTTGAACCGAAACATCAAATACATGTGGAAGGTTAACTCCCGCAATCATATATTGCTGTGTGTGGAGGTGAGGGTGTCTGATCTTAACAATAAATCATATGTTTTTAAGAAAAAATTGTGATACTTTGACTGTATTTTAATATTGCCGATATGACTACCTGCCTAAGAGGCCACTTGGTAGAGCAAGGATGACTCTTCATGAAGACTTGAAATCTCGTAAGATTTGCGGGTTTTTTTCTGAAGATAACTGCCAAAGCCAGTCAGCAGATCTCCTACTGGTGGTTAAGCCTTGCATGGACTTAAACTCTCTGGTGTCAGTGACCTTATTTCTCTCCTTTCCCCGCTCTCTCTTCTTCTATGATCACAGGTAATTAGCATTCTACTGGAAAGCTGTTATGCTGGGGGCTGCACAAACCGACAGAGCAAGACGGAGTTTTGAGCAATAAAACCCTCTCTGCTCCTCTCTGCTCCTTTCATCTGTCCAGGAGTGGGTGAGAGCCTTTCCCTTTGAGTTATCGCTCTCTGCCTCACCCCTCCTCTTGCTTGTAAGTGCAGGTGCTCCTTCTCCCATTCCTCTTCCTTCCTCCTGCTCAGGAGTTTTTACTTCACCTTAGTCTTGCTGGTGGTACTGTACAACCTGAAGTTGTTGCAGGGCTGCAATTTATAAGGAAATAGTGAATTCCTAAAAACCTGAGCTGGTGCTGGGGAGCCGGTTGGTGAGTCAAGGAGCCAGATCCCTTCCTGGCTGTGCCACTGACTTGCCAAAAGTGACTTGGGCAAAATCACTTTGATTTGCTTTAAATCCCCACAGTTTGTCCTTTTGTTTGAGATTAAGAGCTCTGTCCGAGGGATGCTGCTGTTGGGTGGGCAGGGTCTCATGCACCTCAGACTCAGTAGTACAAACACTGGGGTATGCTGGAAACTGCCAAAAAAGGCAATGTGCAGGTCACTTTAATCTGCAATTCTGTACAATAAGCACCAGTGAAAATAATTTCTCCTGTTACTGGCTTCAGCTCTGGAGGTGATGGTGCACAGTGCCGTGCCACTTCACTTGGGAAGCACAGCCCACAGCACCCTAATTTTGGCATTTAAATAGGATTTCAGCTCTTTGGAAACCCTGAAATAATGAATAACCCAGCCCCTGGGTCTCCTGTGTTGTTACAGTACATGACCATGATCCTCCCAGCTGCGTCATGAGCATTGCAGGACAAAATTCACCCTGCACACAGAGCACTTTCCAATTCTCAGACAGCAAAGAGGCATTGAAAAGCAAAGTAAAAACAGCCCAGAAGTTATTTTGGTGGCTAAGAGCCCTCAGTAGAGAAATGTGTTGAGGAATGGATATAGCCAAGCACTGTTCAGCTCTCCGGGGCTTACAGGATTTCCAGGCTCTCCCCAGTTTGCCATCGGGGAAGGAAAGCTGGGGCTGTAACTGTGGTCCGGCTTTCAAAGGGCAATTGTACGGGGCTGAGGTCTGCTGCACTGCAGGGTGGAAAGGGGTTGTCCATGGAACAGCCTCCCTACGGTTCCCCTGCGAGAGCCACGCGGCTCCGTTGACTTTTCACACCTAATTAAAGAGGAAAATTCACCAGGCTCATGGCTGACTTTCATGGGATCGTGGTACCAATCAGCAAACAGCGTTTCTGTGTTCAGGCTGTCGTTACTTTCAGGGCTCAGGGTCAGATGGAAAAAACTGCTTGATGAAACTGTCTGTCTCGAGAAATATCCTCCCTGAAGAATTTCATTGTCCAAGTTAATGGTCCAATAAAATCCCCAAGTCTGGGCCTTTGGCTTTCCAGTGGGTTGTTACAGTGCGTTATGATCCTCCTCAGATAGATGTGAAAGTGCAGCGCGTGGGATGCAGTTTGGCACCGCGCGTGTTGGCATGCGGTGAGTGAGCTTGCAATGCCCGCAGTACAGAGGGCGGCTGTGCTCTTCTGGGGACAGTCCCCTTTGCCGGACATGGGAGCATGCATGCAAGTGTGTGCTGGATTTGGGGTTTCTGGGTCTCTGCCTGCATAAAGGGTGTCTCCTGTGGACCTATCTGCAGTGTGTTGTCAACTGCAATGTACCCAGATCAGAGCAAATATTGGGGTGGGCATGAACAAGTGGATATACACGTGAGGGCACACGTGTGACTGTGCAAGCTCAAGAGCTGGGCATGCCAGCCCATATCTTGAAGAAGCAATTAAAGCCCTCCCTGAAGACTCATTTAGGTGTCCAACTTTGCACTGACTTTGCTCTCTAGACCATTGCAGGATCTCTGCTCTCTGGATTATTCATAGTATGATTTTGAAAGGCTGAACTAAATAATAAAGGCACCATTGCAGAGTCTGACTCGCTCTACTTTCCCATTCAATTTGGCCTGTGACATGCACCAAACAAATGCCATAGAGGGTACCAAAAACAAAAAAAAAAGATCATTTGTGTGAATGTGTTCTAGCTGCATAGAATGGGCAGTTTTTCATTTGGCTACTTACTACTTACTGAAGTGGGAGAACTGCAAAATGCAAAAGAAAACACACAGCGCTCACCCCGGGAAGCTTTGATTCTCGGTCAAAAGCCACAGTTTATGTCACAAAACCCTTGGGAATGATAGCTGACGCTCAGAGCGGAACAGATACCTTGGAAATCATGATAGAAAGGATTTCTACTTAGAGTTGAGGAAATCAATTTTTTAAATGGGAAGCAATTTTTTAAAAGGGTTGGATCCAATAAGAGAGACACAGATTCCTGAGGGAGAGGATGGAAACTACTTTTTTTTTGTGGGATCACATTACTGGTGGAAAAAATGACCTGCAGAGACTGATTTCCTTCTTTCTGTCACTGACCATCTGCCAAGACCTGATTCTTTCTGGATTTTAAGACAAGGGCTGAAAACAGAAATGCTGCAACCCTACCTTCAAAAACTGAGCATTCTGCACTGCCCCATCTCCTACATGCCCCAGGTCTGTGCATCCTAAAATATCAACCTCATCTGTGATAGAAGTGGCTCCGTTTTTGAGGACAATGTTACCACATCCTTCAGACAATCATCTTTCAAGACAACACACTCTGCACCTTCACACCTTCTTTATCATCTTGTAAGGCACCAAGGCTCAAACCACTCTGTTCTCTTGACTACCCTAATAGCTTCTGCAGTCCAGGCAAATCTCAGCAGTGTTTCTTCTGTCTTGTCATATGATACTTGCAACATCATTTCACAGTGTCTCAAGCCATGTTAAAGGTCGTGAGATGCCTGGAGTTCTTGCTTTGCATTTAAATAGCTCTGGCTCGGAGCATGTTGGTAGTGCAGACATCAAGTCAGGTCTTGTCTGCTTTTCTCTCTTCTTCTTTCTGCCCCTCTCAGGATGGGATTTGCTCCTTCTGGGAGGAGGTGGATGTCAGCTGAGGTTTCTTCTTGTCACAGTTTGATTAAAATGAACTTAGAGAAGAATTCTTCTCAGCAACCGCCTGGAATGTGTGGAGGAGGCTGGATTTCAGGTTTGTTTTTTTACAAAGTCTTAGCTGGGTTTTGGTTTGGAAACCCCAAATTCAAATGAAAGATTGGTGACTGAGATAAAATAGATCTGAGATCCAAGTCAACCTGGTTTTGCTTTTGCAAACCCCAAAACATCTTGGTTTGCTCTTCATAGAAATGAGTGAGGAAACCCCCCAAACTTTTATCTGACCCCTCCTCAAAATTCTTTTGATGCCCAAGATAAAATGGAACCGAGATTCACACAAAGTCCTGGGGGAAGAAGGGGCCTTGAAATAAGAGGTTCTGGCCTTGTTAACTGCCCTGGATGGACGTGACCCAGCACAGCTTGGCAACCCAAATTCTTAAGTCATTGATCCTGCAAAAAGCAATAAATCACATTTGACAGCTTAAGAAAAAACGGTCTGACCTTGTGCCTGTTTTTGATCCCACTGATGCAGCTGGAGACCTCAACAAACATGAAAATGGCAGCTCTGAGCCAGTAGCCAACCAGAAAATATGTGGAAAAAGTCCTTCATACACTACTGATATGTGGAATATGAAAATGTTTCTCCAGGACAGTGGCCACCCCTTCCACATGAATCGTTAACTGAAGTTATTAAAAAGGTCTAAGACCAAACACAGAGAAACAGGGGCAATGGGCACAGACCAGATGAAACCATGAACCAGGACAAAGACATTTCATAAAGAAAACAGTGGCTATGGCCATTATTGCTTTGCAGTTGGGAAGAAAAGCATTCCTATATGCAATGGGCTACAAAAACACAAGATACAGGTGTTGGTGTAGATTAATAGAGCCATGGCAGTGAATTCATGCTGTGAAATCAGCTGAGCATCCAACCAATGAATGAAATCTTTTCTAGCTGGGTCATCTCCCAGGCTGCAGTAAAGCCAAACCCTCAGATACAAAGTCTCTGCTTTCTGTGGGCACAGAGAAGCTGGGAAAAGAGATTTATTTGTCCCCTGTCAGAAACCCACACAGTGTCCAACTGGTTCCACTGGGATGGAAAACGTAACATGTCCCAACAAGAAATGTTTACTTCTTACTCCCACTACCTTGTGCGTTTAACATCATCAGTCAGTTCAGATTTTGGAAGTTCTCAGAAGCTCTGGAAGCTGTGCACAATTTAGAAATGAACCTCGCCAGGCAAAAAGCTTGCAGCCCTCCAGGTCAAGCCCTTTTAAGAACTCTTTTATTGCGACTTTACCAAATCCATTAAAAAAAAAAAATCCTCCTGAAGATTACACCTTTGAAACGATAGCTACCTACAAAGTTTTAACACAGTAGTTCAAAGTGTTGGAAAAGACACTTTTACATTTTGCAGAGAACAGCAGGTTTTAATCTATTGTGATTTTTTTTTCTCCTCAGCATGTTTTGAGTCTGTTACATGAGTGTTATCTGTCCAGTTTCCAGGTTTTTATAATCCACTGGGGCCTGTGTAAATCTCAGGATTTCCTCTGCAGACTCGGCTCATGTTCCACAGCTGTGCTTGAGCACATGTGTGAGGAAATTAGAAATGAAATCAGCTGATCCAGTGTGGATTAGGGCAAGAAGAGCAACCCAAGCCTTGCAGGCTAGCTGTCCTGTCCACCAACATCAATGCCACACTCCGGAGCTTGTCCACAGTTAGTGTAAGGTCCCAACACAAGAAGAGTGACTTCTGCATCCCCCTCAATCCTGCCCCACAGTGAACACTTAAGATATTTTTCTCATCTCTTGCTCATCTGGCTGCAGTAAATTTGCATTATTGCTTAGTTGAGCACAAGCATATATGGGAGAAGTGCCATGAGGTGTCAGCTCAGAGGAGGCCAAGTGTGGTTAAGTGAGGTCATGGCTGCAGCTGGGTGACAATGGCAGCCCCTTTTCCACCAGCTTTTCCTTAAACTCTTAACTGGATTCACTTTGTTCGGCTACCCCTGGTGCGCTTGGTTTCTGCAAATATCCTGCCAAATCAGCCTGCAGCCAGCAGCACCCGCTGCACGAGCAGCAGCAAGTCGACCTTGTGGGATGCTTGGCAAAGGCAGGGTGATGCTCTGTCCCAAAATTTGCCCATGGCTCTTGGAAAAACGCTTGCCCAGCGAGGATGGAGAAGTGTGCTATGTGGGCTCCAGTGCCAGCAACACTGGCAAAGGTGGGCAGGGTTGAGTGCTGCAGGCTTGAGGGCTTTTGTTTGATGCCCCCGTGTGCTGTTTGAGGGGTGTGAGGCCGTATCAAAGCCAAGCAGCAGTGTGGGCACGGCACTCGGGGTGCCAGGCGGGGGTTAAGCGAGCCCCGAGGGCTCCGGCAGTTCGGGGCTGGCCCTCTGCCCAGCAGCAAATCCCACTTCAGAAAGATTCACCCCACACAGCAAACTTCTCGCCTGAGAGATGGGTTTGCCATGAAATCCCCATGCCACGTGATTTCTACCTGCTTGAAGTCTTGCTCCAAGTGCTCTGCTGCCAGGAGGGCGACTGGAGAGGGTCACTCCCTTGTCTCTGCGGGAGCCGGGAGCACCCACAGGCATCTGCTGTTGTTTTTCTCAAGCCAAAGCATTTTTTTTTTTCATTTTTTAGGCTACCTGCTCCCCCTGACAAGGTCTGTGGCATCACAAGGAGCAGAGCCCAGATCCCCAGTCACTGGACCATTTTCTGCTCCTATTAATTATGGTTTACTCCTGTCAAAACTTTCCAGGTTTCCCAAAGATGGGAACATAGGGAAAGGGAGCAGTAACAATTTTAATATAAATCAAGCTAATTGCAGTGTTGAGCACAGTAAAAGTGGCACTGTAAGAAAGTGTGGACAGACATGGGTGAACCCTGTAGTGCAATTACCCAGGGCAAACCGGTAAATTTAATAAGCTGCTTACCTGAATGGTGGTTCTTTCCTTCGCCAGCGCCTGGATGATTACAAACATCCATTTATCTTAAGATTGTCTCATGTGGAATTGGCAGCTGGGGTTGCTTAAAACGTCTGTGCAAAGTTTAAATTCTTTAAAGATTTTTCAAGGGGTAAGCGTTGCATACCACGGTCTGGCAACCGTCTGCTCTGTTCCTGGAACTGGAGACAAAAGGTAATGAGGCTTGGAGAGCAAGTTCCCCACGATGCTGCATTAACGAGATGCATGAATGTGACACGCATGTGGCTGGAAAACCCCACTCCTTTTCCTTTTAAAGTAGTTGAAGGAGCAAGAGAACGGGAATCTAGCCCAGGTTTCCTGCACATTCAAGCAGCATTTCTCCCTCTAGGCCATGGACTTATGCGTAGGGAAGCAGAACAAAGGTAAAACACAACTGTTATGAACTGAGATGAACTTCCAGCCAAAATCGGGAGAAGGGACTCCAACTGTCAGGAGCTGCACGGTGCAGTGGCCACAAGTCTGGACACTTTGCATGGTGGATACCCAGCCAGTGCAGCCTCTGCATGCACTTGTAGTTAATAAATACGTGCTCTAAGGGTGGGGTCTGATGCCAGTTTTGGAGAGGGTGGTGGATTTGCTCTTACGGTCCTGTGGCTGACTTAAGAAATACAGATATGTCTCTCGGGTCTGGAAACTGGCTGGCAAAAGTTTAGTCATCTGCACGCTGTCACCTGGGATTGAAGGCAAAAGATGCTTCAAAACAGGGAACATTTTGTTTCTTGCAGAGGAAACACAGTGACTCAATGCAAACCATGTAACGGCTTTGCAGATAGTAAAATTTTGGAGGAAACAGAGCTGGACTTAATCCTGTAACCAGTGTTCTTCCTAGTGTGGAAAAGGACACCCCAAGGGTATTTTCTATGAACTTGGTAAGAAACAACCCTGAGCACCAGAACTAGTAAAACTTGGTTTCGTATGCTGATTTCTTGCTCTTCTGAGGCTTTGATGTCTAAGAAGGTGCAAGCTCTGACTTAATTTTACCTCCCTGATGAAGCAACTGCAGAGGCAGTCGCTAATTGCATTTTCTGGTGTCTGATGTTACAGGAGATTTTTCACAAACACTACATTGTGATACTGCTCTGGGAAGTCAGGCAGTAGCTCTGAAGTAGGGAAAGCTCAACAGAAATGACTGTGAATTGGCTAAATGCGGCACTGCTTGGCATAGGTGTTCAATAAATGACTGTGATCGAGAAACTAGACAGAGGGTCATGCTGTCTTGTGTGGAGCTTCACCTTCACCTGCTGCTGAAAGCCAGAGATAGGAGCTGGAAAACTCCCAAAATTGGGGTCCTCAGGTGCTTTGCTGGAGGGTCCTATCACCTGCAAGGCTCTGGGCGTAGCTGTGGCTGGCAGTGGGATGCGGGCTTGGCAGACCCACCTCTGCATGGGAAAAAAAGCACTCTTGGAGCTTCAGAAGCCTCCAGCAGCTTAGCCAAGCCAGAACTGCCAGCCTCAGGGAAGATTTGGAGAGATTTAATAGCTTTCCTCCACCTGTTACATTGCTGTTTGGCTCTTTGGCCCTGGTGCATTTGTAGGCTGTGGAGTCTCTGTGCGTACCTTTGGATTTATGGGATTTTGGTGGTTCACATGCAGCTCTGATCTGCCACAGTCCCTGGACACCAGAGCAGGGTTCGGAGTGCATAACCCCCTAACGCGGTTATTCCTCCCACCTCTGCGCCGTGGGAGGCCCAGTCCATCTCCACAACCGCCCTGCAGCCCTGTGCCTGTAGCGAACACAGGGCGTCTCATGTTCTGCATCCCGAAGACCCAGGTTCACTCTCTTTGGTGACTCAGTGGACATTGTTTCTTGCAAACCACCCAGACTGCGTCCAGATGTCCTCCCTCAGATCCAGCTGTTTTGGGGGAGGTAGTTGCAACTGCCAGCTGCTTGTCACTGCTCCCCTGCCAGCAGAGCCGCTGGGGTCAGTGCTCCCTCATCCATCTCTGTCCGGAGAAGCCCCGTTAGCAGAGACTTGCTGCTCACTCCCTTTCTGAGTTCAACTCATTTTTGTCTGAAGGAGGTTGGTCAGAAAGGAACCAATCAACCAACCTCTGCCTTGGAAAAACTCATTCCTTCCAGCCGAGCATCAGCATCAGCTCTGCTTGCAAGACAGGACATCTGAAACACCACTGAGTTCTCTGAGCCCATCCTTTTGGTGCAAAACATACCCCTGTGCTACTCATCATGGTGCATATTTCCTGCACATCTTGCCCTCCCCTCCCTGTCTCTCCTCTTTCACTCACACACAAATGCATTTCCATCCCGGGGGATGCCCGGGCCAGTGGACGGAGCCCCAGTCCCGGGCCGTGAGCCAGCAGCTCCTTAGCACTAATCCCATCTCTGCCATTGACGTGTTGTGTGGCCTTGGGCAAGGCATATATCACCCCTGTTTTGGTTTCGCCCCGGTTTGTAAAATGAGGATGACGATGCTGACTTTTACCTACCTCACTGAGCTGCCTTGAGGATTATTAGATAATGCTCGCGCAGTGCTTTGAAAACACTCTGGGTGTGAAAGTCCAATTAGTATAAAATCAAAACATTTTCAGCCCTCCTTGTGAGTGGGAACAGAGCAAATGTGTTTCCCAACAAAGTAGCAGCCACTAAAATGTTATAAAAGAGAGCAAATGCTGTGTGTGTGTGTGTACATATGTGTACAGAACAGCAGTCTGGACTCAGCTTGAATTGATTCATGTGGTTTTTGACTTAGATTATCCAAGCTTACAAGGAACAAGGCTCGTATTTCTGCTTCTGATTCCTAAGCCTGGATATTTTTTTTTCCCCTTCTCTTTCTCTCTCCCGCTTTTTCTTCCTCAAATGAACTCTTCTGGATCCCTCCTCATTAGGTTATTGGAAGGGCTGGGTGTGCTGGTTTTCATCCTCTGGCCCCAAAATGGTGGCCTACCTCACTTCATTTAAAACTGAAGGCCAAGTAGAGGGGAAAATTGCTCTTTTTTTTTTTTTTTTTGACATGCACAATGCATTCCCCCTGCAGAAAAACAGCAACACATCTGGATAGTGTTTTGCTAGGGCTGCTCAAGGAATTATCAGAACAGTGTCCTTAGCTTCATATTATTATGTGCCGCACATTAAAAATGACGGAGGGGGGGAACCCGCAAGAACTATTAAAAAAAAGAGTGAATTTAAAAAAAAAATCCAACCCTCTGCTACAAAGAAGAATTTCCATTTGGTCAGAATGTGAAACAGCTTTGCCAAAAGTGATACTGTTTAGGAGTTAGCAGTTGCAAAACCTGCTATTTATTTAATCCCGCTTTTCCCATCAGGAGGATACGAGCAGCTCATGGGGATCCGTGGAGGTGGGGTGTCCTTGGGGAGGGGGGGTCCCACATTTGGGAACAAGGGGGACCCGTGTATCAGGGCAGGATCCTGGGGAAAAGTGGAGCAGGGACTTGCAGTGTTTGGATTTTTTTTTTAACCTGGTTGGTGAAAGGAGCCCTGTGTGGCTGCTGTGAATGCGCCCGTCTGTCTGCCTCTCCTGCAATAATTCAGTCAACTTCAGCCCCCTTTGACAGAGACGCCAAGGCTGGCAAGATACAGAGCTCTTACAGGTCTTCTGAGAATAGATCTTTGGAAGATCTTGGTAATTTCAGAGGCCATTAAACCTCTAAAATTTCTGGGACATATGTATAAGGGCCTTTGACAGTCCCCAGTCTAGAAATGCAGTTTATTGAGCCCCGCTCTTGCAATCACCATGGAAGGGACCGCAGGGCTCATTTTCTGGATGCACGTGGGCAGCGTGTACGGGGAGGCACCGGTATCCTTCATTTGGTGACACTGGACTTGTATATCCCTGTGTTGGTCACTAGAAGCATAAAGGTGCTGTTTCATAAGGAAAAAAAGTTCTTGAAGAGACCAAGCAAGCAATAAACTCAAAATACAGGGTTAGTAAATAAGTTGTGACAAAAAATCTGTTGCTTCCTGCCTTTCCTTTCCATGCATCTCTTGATGAGCTGCATTTGGCAGGTTAAAAAGCACCTGAAATCCTTTATTGGCTTGTTCTAAGGGGATATAAACCATTTCTGGGAACCAATAGAAAGCAGGTTACTAAAAGCCATGGTGACAGCTGCATACCAAAAGCAGACTAATAGCAGAGAGACAAAGGAATGGTAGAATAATCTGTAGTGAAATAAAGATTTTAATAGCAAAACCAAGTCTTCAGAGAGTGAATATGATCCAAAGCAAACCATACCTTTATATATGGGGATCTGGGAGAGAGAGAAAAAAAATCATCTCATTTTTTCCTCCCTAAAACAAATTACTCCTCATGGAGCAGTTTCATATCTGCTGCTAAATTATTAAACTCCTTCTCTGGGGAAAAGAGATAAAATAAACATCCACCATTTCATTTTTTTCATAACTGAAAGAGGCTTGGGTGAGTGGAAAAGCAGGCTGGCCATGAATAACCAGGCAATCGAAATAAAATCATCAGATGTTTGG
Organism: Nipponia nippon; assembly: GCF_047370975.1. Classification (NCBI taxonomy): domain Eukaryota; kingdom Metazoa; phylum Chordata; class Aves; order Pelecaniformes; family Threskiornithidae; genus Nipponia; species Nipponia nippon. The sequence goes on along the minus strand of NW_028262369.1, from coordinate 16,605,625 downwards.
TGATGCTGGGAAGATGTGGAGCCTTAAATAAATCAACAGCTTAAAACTGCTTAAAACAACAACAAAAAATAATTTTATATGCAGTGGGTTCTTGGTGTCAAGTTTTCCCCAGTCAATGTCTGGAGGAAGTGGGTCACAACGCATTTGATGTAGGAGGTGAAGAATTTGTGTCTGAACCAGGCTAGAAGGGACAAAAAGAAGGAAATAAGCAGTAACTGATACAGGATTATGTCATGCAGCACAGGGTGTGGATCAGAGCATGTTTGGTTGCACACGTGAGCAGTAATTGCCAAGAAGGTCTGAGGGGTGTCCAACATGAATGGGATCACCCAGACCAGCTGTGACAGAGACCCACGTCATGCAGAGGCAGGGGTGGCTGGTCTCCTTTTGCCTGGCAGCAAAACCTCAAGAGCTGGAGGAAAACCCTAAGGGCATGCGAGGAATGAGAGTTATTCCATGCAGTAAGGCCAGGGTCCTCTGACCTTTCCCAAGCTGACTCAGCTCTTCCATCTTTCTTCCATGCCTGGAGTTTGCCAACTAATCTTGAAGGTCAGGAAGGAGATCCAGAAGTGCTGCAGTAGGTGGCTAACTGGGAGGAGCAATCTACACAGATGAGCTTGCTGCTCCTGGCCAGATGGGAACTAGGAGAGGGGAGGGAGGCGACAGATGCTTCAGGACTGTTTTGTCCCCTTGTCACCCAGAGCAGCCACCTCCTTCCACACCTTGACCTTGCCTTCAGCTGCAGGAGCCAGCCATGCAGCCTGGGGCTGTGCTGTCCAGGACAGGGATGGGTAACAGCTGTTTTTCCACCTCTTTCTGTATCCTAAGTCATCATTGACTTCACCTGGAGTTGGCTCTGGGTCTCCCCACACAATACCAGAGCAGGCACATGAGAGGTTTGAGATTTCAGGCCACAGCAGAGGGCTGTGATTAGCTCTTACTGTAACTGGGAAGATGCCTGCACCTGCCCCGGGTCTGCAAAGCATCAGTGTGCACCAGAGGTCAAACAGAAAAGGACGAGTCCTTCCCTTAGTCTATCACTTCTCTGCTGTATGCAGGTGTTGCAGCACCAAAGAGACCTCCTGAGTCCAAGCTCGTCCGGGTTGTACTCTGGATTTGGAAGGTTTGGAGCTATTGGGCACACCCTGGTTTTCCCAATGACTTTGGAGTGTGTGAGTGTGCAGAACCATCCAAAATTATTGCTTCTGTGGTCAGAGTGTCTCAAAAAAAGAAAGGTCTTGGCAGTTTTTCTTTATCTGAAACCATCATGAAGTACTGAGATTCCCTGGGGAAGGCACCTGAATTCACCATCACGAGATTTCCTTCCTGATGGCTTAATCAGATTTGTGTAAGTCCATATGAACATTTAGCTTTCTGGATGCTTATCTGCAGGAAAATGAAATCCCACATCATTTGAAATTCACTTTTTCAACAGAGGTTTTAATGTTCAGCTTCATTTCCATCAGCAACATGATCAACATGGTTTCCATGGGAAATTGTTAATGTGATCTTGACAGAATGTACCCCCAAAATAATGTAGTTCATTAAATGTGGCAAGGATGCGGTAATTTCAGGTAATGAATTCAAACAGTCTCTAAAGAGGAAATCTCATCTCTACTACTGGTCCAGCGTATTCATCGAGCCACAGCTTCTTAGTATTTCAGCCTGCAAGAAGAGCCCTTTGCAAGCACTCCACATTTAAGGCTTTATCGTTTCCATCTTTTACTATTGGGTGATGCATTGTTAGCACCAGCACCTTGCAAATTTTGAATAAAGTTGCCACCAAATGCACTTTGTCATTTGTTTTCCACAATTGAAGCTGGGAATTCTCTTTTCATGGGTGTGCAAATGGTAGGACACAGAAAAAGGAAATACAAAGAGAAAATACATTGCACCAGAATGAATATCTGAGTTTGAGCAATATCTTTTGACTCCACAAGTATTGTACTAAAACAAAGTCAAGGAAACTTGATGGAAAAGGAAATTTTACACAGCTCTTCGGTTGAGTTTAACAGATTGTGTGAAAGGTAAGTGGTACTGGGATAAAGCAACATTTTTCGATCTGGAATCAATACTGTCAGGAAGTAGAAACATTTGCCATGAAGTGAGAAACAACACATGGTTATTTCATTATATTTACCTAATAAAGTACCTTTCTTTCATGTAGTATTAAAAAAAGGTCTCATGTGGCATTTAATAAAAGAAGGATGCTTGAAAATGCCTTGGCAGTTAAAGAGGAATAGAGGAGCAGTGTTTCCTTCAATTTTCTTGGTGTGATACAGTCTGTATTTTAGCATGTAGGAAATTATCCTTCCCATGATGCCTTTATTGAAAAGATAAACAAATATTCTTGATTTTGCCTTATGATACTTTGCTAGGGAGAAATATTCCTCCTGCATCCATGTTGCAGATTTGAAAACAGTATGTGGTAAGTGATACCACTCAATCTGCCATTCCCATCATAGGTGCAAGCCCCTGCACACCTCAGAGCAATGCAGAGGAGGGCACGGAGAGCTGTAAATCCCCTGGTGCTCTCCCCCTGCCATGTTCCCCCACGGGCGAGAAAGTGGTGAGAAATGCTCGGAAAGGCAGGCTGGCTTCCTAGCTTTGATTGCCACATGTGTGGGATCTCACAGGAGGAGCGTGGGCAGGAAAGCAATGGAAAGAGCATTTCCACCTCCACAAGGCATTTAACGAGAAATCAGGCCCTCCTTCGAAGGCAAAGGACCCGCTGTCAAGGCTTGGCGTTGTGTAACTGGGGTGGCACCCACGGGTGCCTGCACCGAGGGCAGAGCTGAGATTGCAATACGGGGGGGCTGCGGGGATGCAGGATGCTTTCGCCCCCCAGCTCCCGCACAGGTCTCTGGGTTGGGATCCTGACATCTCTGATGATGAGGGGTAATAGCATCCTGGCCAGCTAGATTATAAGATCTGGTTACATTACAGCAGTGCAAGCAGAAGGGTTGTCAGACTATGGCTTCTGTTGCTGTTATATTGTACAGGTAGGGTTTCAGTACATACCTAAAGATTTATCTTCATTAACGTGCCTTTAATAGCACACACATGTTGCTCAAGGTCTGACAAAGCCTTTCCTTCCCTTCAGCGAGCACTGGCTCACGCGGGCAGGTGATGAGCTCGTACCTGTGCCAGTTGTCCTTTGTATTTCTCAGATTTGTCAATGGTTGAAAGCTCTGCGTGGTCCTACACACCCGGAGGGCATTTCCCAGGGATGGGGACAGGGGAATGAAGGGTGTGTGCGTGACCGATGGCATGGCCATGGGACTGTCAGGGTTACCACCACCTCTCTCACACACCAGTTGGATGGTTCAGTATCAGCAGGAAGAAAGGCAGGGGCTGTCCAGTGAAGTCCGCCTCTAATGGTTTTCCAGGGAAGCAATGCCTATTCCTTAATTCTTGCTGCTCAGAGCTGGTTTTGACAGAAATATTTCAAACACTGGACCTGGAGGACCTTCTTCCCCCAGTGCTCACTTCTCATCACACTCCTTCAGCATCTGATGTGAATTATTACAACCCACAGCAGCTCATACCTTCTCAGGATCCCGAGCATTTCCCAACGAGGTAAATCAGGCTCGTAAAGAACCACCTTTGGGGATGCACCACTCTGAAAATGGACAGGAGAAAATGCAAGACCTGACCCATATCAAGAAGACACTTGTGCATATTTTTTGTGATTTCTAACCTTAGCCTATTACTAGAAAACCCCATCAGGGTGTGCTGGGAAGGATAAGACAACTGCTGAACAGGAAAAAACAACTTTCATTTTCTCTGTGAGCCTGCAGCTGTCAGCTGAACTGATGCATGCCCTCTCCATAACAACAGCTGGAGCAGCCAAAAATGGCATGCCGACAGCGGGCTGCTGGTAATGAACTGCGCAACTCCTGGACATATCGGTTACAGCCAGCACCTCACAGATGCCACTTCCGTTAAAAAATACAAAATGGGGAGAAAAAAAACCACAGATGGAAAAATTATTTGCCTGACATTGGAAATTCTTTTTGTTACATGAACCCTGACATGTGTTACACTATAAAAGGCAGGCGGGTGAGACAGGGGGAAAAAGAAAAGGGAAACTGGAGGAAGAAAAAATTCTCCGTGAACTTGCTTTTCACCTGTTGTCTCAGGACAGGGCGTCTGGGGAAGGAGGTGGGATGTCTGCGCCGGGGGTGACAAGACAGGGCCAACTCCAAGGACTCTTCTCTCCAAACATGTTTACAAGAAGGATGGAGGTTTCTCACAAGCAAGCGGCTTTTTGTTTGCTGGCTTATGCTGTAATGAAATTGTATGTTCTTCTCTAGAAAATGTAGCTTCAGCTCAACTTGGCATGAAAGAAAATTTGATAATGGGCTCTGATCTGTGTGCGTTGCTCATGCTAACCCAGGGAAATTGTCTGCTGGCTGGAGAATGGGGTGGGAGGAAGGTGATGGAGCTGGAAGAGGCGTAGCAGAAATCATGGCTCCAGCTGATGTCCCTGCCGATGTGCCTTGCAGCCGTCCTGCCTGCACTCTGCCTGCAATCCCGTGCAGGTTTGGGTGTGGTGGAGGCACACTGAGGGCTGAAGGCATGGCAGGTGCCCAAACCCTAATGGACACGGAAGCACAAAGAGATGGGCCAGGGAATGGGTGACATCCTGCAGCCCGTGACAAGGACGTGGTGTGCCTACATGAAGAAAACATCATTAAAACATCCCTTCCACCAAAGGAGTCATCGGCCCCTTTCCCTGTTGTGAAGATATCAGTATGATTTGTCAACATTGTATAGGAAATGTTCACAGTGAACAGTTCTCAGCAGATGCTTTCCAGGTCCAAAGTGCTTGCAAACACTGATTAGTTACAGTACTGCAGCTTATTAATCACTGCCGTTTCTCATTGCTATAGCTCATGTCAACATTTCAGTGCTTTGTCTGGTGCTTATTTCCAGCCTAATCCACTTAATCAAAGCTGTTCCCTTCCAGCACACGGCTCATCCCTAGAGCCTCCGACGGTGGCTCATCTGGCATATTCACATTTGAACTAGAGCCGCAGCCAATGCCTTTCACAACCTCTGCTATTTCAGAGCAGAAGTAGCCAAGAAGAAGCGTGGGACAAATTGCCACTGTGCAGAGATGGTGCCTAGGCTGGCAGAGGGGGGACTGCTGGTGGCCGAGAGCTGGTGGGGACAGGGTGAGGGGGGGCTTCTAGGAGAGATGGAGCCGGACCCTTCCCAAGCAGGAGGCAATGGGCATAGCTTGCAGCTAGATATGAAGTAGATGCAAGAGAAAAATGGTCCCAGTGAGAGGGGTTAAGTCCCGGCACAGGGGCAGAGGAAAGCTGTGGAGCCTCCATCCTCAGAGCTATTCGACACTCATCCCGGCAAAGCAATGTCGTCTCATCCTGAGGTTATACTTGTTTTGAACAGGGGGCTGGATTAGAGGCCTGTGGGATCTCTTCAAACCTCTATTATTGTGTACTTGTGTGACATTGGTCTTTTCTTCCATCTTCCACAATATTCCAAAAATCTTCTGAAAGCTAGTAAACACGTATCCAACCTGATCAGCCTTCAGGATCGGGATGACAGCCCTATAACAAGGTAGACTTTGCTTATCTCCTCTTTGTCCTCTCCCTACATCATTAGCACCTCTACAGGAGCATGATATTAATTTCCCTCAAATTTAGGAGTCTGTGGATTTAAGCTTTTGCATTACAGACCCCAGCTTAGCCCTGAGTCTGCTTGCCAGAGTCTGATGCTGCCCATCCATCCCACCTCCCCCGACTCCACTCCTTTATTTGAGCGTGGGAAGCTGCACAGCCCCCTTGCTCCGAAGGTCCTCCCATCAGCTGCCAGACGCGGGTGGATAGCAGGAGCCTGCGGCTGCTTTCTGTTCAGCAGGGGTGCGAAAAGGCAGTAAGTGCGAAGGAGTAGGTGCAGAGGTAACTTTTGCTTCGAACTTCAGCCTCCCCATTAGAGTGAGCTCGAAACATTTGCTGGTGGGAGAATGTTACTGGTGACAGGTCCTAAAATAATTGTGGAGGTGACATGAGTGAGCGACACTGATAATGAACATGAGTTGGTGGAGCTGGCATAATTTCCTGCAGAGCTCTGTGGTCCCTAAGGATGCTTTTACGCCTCCGCTGGGCCTAATTTAAGAGAAAGTTTGGGAGTTTGACTTCACCCTGAATCTAGCCGGCTTGCTCGAACTTTTCCCATTACTCTGGTAAAGGATAAACATTAACTCTTGGCTGATTTATGTTGAGATTTCATGTCCAACTATTTTTCAGTCCTCTGGGGAAACATAATTCCACAGTGACTCACTTTTAGTGTCCCAAATAAACATGTCCAGCATGGTCGGGGAAGAGATGTGTCGTGCCCTCACCCGTCAGGGTGATCCCCAAGGACGTCACCCCGTTTTGTCAGAAGGGCAGGGACCATTTTCAACAAGGTGGAAGGAACAAATGTCACTGCTGATGGGTCATTTTGCTCATTGCTTTTCAGCAATTGCGATACAAATGTTGGGGAGGGAATTCAGCCTCAAAAAAGTTAATCATGGCCAAAAAGTTAATCAAAGCTCTCTGGCTTTGGGGATGAGGTAGACACTTTTTCTGAATAAATGGAGAAGGCTTTGGTGTGCGACTGTGCAATTTAGAGATGACAGCAGACATTGTTCTGAGATGGACCGTACCTTATCTAGTCTAGGAATCTCCTAGCTTTTTGGGTTGTGAGCCATTAAAGATTTGGGATGTAGGTCCAAACTCCAACCTGGGCATGGGGGGCTGCCACACTGGAGCTGTTTGGGGAGCTCATGATTCAAAGTAGCAATCTGCTGCTTTATCACACACCAAATAAAGATAACTTCAGATTCAAGTTCCTCTTGTATAGTAGACATAAACCAAGTCCAGCAGTAGGCTGTACCTGTTCTTGCTTTTAGGTCTTTCAGTCAGCTTCCAGTCCTGCAGCTGTGCCACCAGGAACAGAGGTTTCCCATGACACAGAGCAGGAAAGAAGTTTACATTTTGCTAAAGAAATCAGCTAGACCATAAGTGAGTATCCCTTTGGGAGTTTGCCTAACTTTTATGTCCAGACAGGCACGTAAACTTCCCTTTTGTGCTAATGCAGCAAGGACACACAGCCTCCTCCCTCCTGAACACAACATTACATTTTGCAGTAAGCTAAAGTGAGCAAGAAATCCATGTTTCTTCTGAGACTGGTGCCTCAACCCAGCATGGAGACTGTATGCGTGCGAGAGAGGTTTTACATGTGCGCACGTGTCGCCTTCACACCTTCCCTTTGTGCTGCCCGAAATAACCTTCCCTTTGCACTGGCTGAAATAACAGAGGCATCACCATCAAGCTCTGATAGCAGCTGGGGTGGAAGGTAGGAAAGCCCCTGGAGGAGGGATACCAGCCAAGTCCTATTGCAGGACGCGGGGGAGAATACCTCTCCCGAGCTTTCCTCCACATGCAGCCGGGGCAGGAGAGGTCTCCTGACAGCCTCGAGGACCGAGTCTGTTCTATCTGATGTGACATGCTCCTCTGTTGCACGCTCAACTTCCAATGGACCATAAGAGAAATCGATGGCAGTTGTCCCCTCTTCATGTCCAAAGTGTTTCCATTACACTAATCAAATCACTACCATATTCAAATTTCTACTGTGATTTTGGATATTACAAGCCCTCTTGGTGCATTAAAGCTTTCCAACTTTATTTTTTCAGATAATTTACAGTTTTTCTCTAAACTAATTAAGTCACTAACTAATTTTCTGACCCTTTCCTTTTCATCTAGGAACTAATTTTATGGAGAGAATTACAAGCTACCCCCTACTTTTCTTTTATGTATGTTTCCTCTAAAAGCATCATAATTAGAGATCTTCAGCTTTAACGCCTCCAGATTATTGCAAATGAATGATGCCTCCATAATGAATAACCTAATAATCACGTTATCGACCTTTGTTATTTCTAGACAAACTGCAAAGAAATGACCGAGTACTTCATTTATGAAGGTCTCAATGTAAAGTATGAATGGTTTGGAACTAATTTCTTTAGTTTTTACACATGTACCTCCCATGTATATCACAAACACCCAATTTAGAGATAATGTTATCAGAAAAAGTATTGCCAAAAGCAATATTGTTTGCTTGATTTTTCACCTAGGGTAGTTGTCAGTGCTTAGTAAAATGCACAGATCCTCAGAAACAATTGCTTTTGCTCTTCTTTGCTTGTGATAAATGCAATTAATAAAATTGATTGGTTTTTTTCTTGTGGGAGACAAGGAGAAACATTTGCATGGTGCTGGCACAGAAGTATCTCCAGGCGGGTACCATAGCCCCCAGATTGCAGGAAGCTTTTCAGCTCATTGCAAATCTAGGAAATACTATAGATCTTTGTTCCCCTCTAGTGGCATATCTACAAAAGACATCTCAGAGTCCAAACTACTTCTTCCTTGGGGGGTCAGACTTTTTTTGCTGCATGGGCAATGCTCATGCTTTGCTTCTGCAGGCTCTGAGTTCAAATATCGAGGTGACATACCTACACACTGCCTTGGGCATAGGAGGCATTTCCAGCTGCCAGTTCAGCCAGGATGAGTGTGGGCATCACAATACGCTGTCTTGAAGGAGGCTTACCTGTCACTCACTGTAGCATGAAATCAGAAGTCATTTGGAGTCAGTGAAGACCAGTGATTAATGGGGAAGAGGAGCAGCTTACCAGAATCAGTGCTACCTGCCTTAAAGCAGTGCTGGGAGAGTAACTGGGTATGACATGGTGAGACCCCTGCTCCCCTGCATGGGAAAATGGGCTTGAGGGGCTCCTGGAGAGCAATTTGCTGGAGGGAAACTATCCTGATATTGACGTGACTTTTTATCCTGCAAGAGAAGGCAGCTGAGCCCACCTAATTCCTCATTGCCCCTTCACAGGCCTGGTCATGCATCACCCCCTCTCTCTGCTTTTGGGTGTGGGGCTGGAAACCCTCCTGCGACATCTGGCTCAGCCAACTCTGCTGGTTTTGCCCTCTAAAGCAACCAGAGCAAAAGAGGGAGGTGTTGAAATCCAGCAGGGACGGGAGAGAGGGAATAATATTGGGGAAAAAAATCCTGACGTCTATAAAATGTAAAATATTTCTCTTTTTTTAAGGTTTTGTGGCAATTCTGGTTAAGCTGACTCCAGAGTTCCCTAAATACCAGCTTTGTCTTTGACTCCACCAGCAAAACTAAAGCAGAGGAAAGCCCATGGCACCTTTTTTCCTGGACTTGCAGGCAGCCTTCACTGTCACCTGTGCTCCTGTGCGTGCCAGTGTCACCACGTGCCGGTGTCTCCAGCTGGCTTTTCATTGGGAAAATGTGAGCACTCGCACATGTGCAACTGTGGATGTGCCCTCTGCCACTGCCATTCGTCTCAGCCCTTGGTCCTTGGTGATAACCAGGAGCAACTCAACACTGGCTCTTCAGGACATTTGGATTTTTATTGAACATTCAAACCAACAAAATTCATTTAACCCTCCTTGCAAATCCTCCAGCTGATTATGCAGACTCTGTCTTTAGAGCTGAAGGGAAGAAACACAAACAAAGAAAATCCCTTTTCTTGGCTCCATGGTCCGCACCTACTGAACACTTCATTAACAAATTAATAAGCGATGACTAACAGCAGTATTTCTCTCTGAAATGTTTTGCTAAATTACAACAGTGGCCTCTAGTGGTGTCGTCTGCTGAGTGGTCCTTCCCACGGGCCCTGCTGCAGTTAAACGGGAGCCATTCCTAAAGCAAGCGCCCAGCCTTACCAGTGAGTAATAAAGCATAATTAGAAGACAATTTAAGAACTTGAAGAACTCTTCCGTGAATACAGCCCTCTCATACCTCTTTGCCCAACAGCTTTTCTGCTCCTTACCAGTCCTGAGCTTTCCAAGCTAACATTACACTAAAAATCAGGGAAATGATAAGTAGGTATTGTTTGGAGTGTTTGAAGCTGTTAACAGACACTTGCCAGCTACTATTACAATGGGAGATGAAGTTAATTCTGAATATCTTTTTTTTTTTAAACAAATTAAGCCTTGGAACAAAATTTTATTAAAAAAAAATCTAGTTATGATTTCTCCTGTTACTCCATCATTTCTCATATTCCACCAGGCAATCAGTCACCCCTGCTTTCGCCTGGTGCCACTGGAGACCCTTTCCTGCTTGCTACTAATGTGAAAGAAAAACTACGCTCATGTGGCAAAGGGGAAAAAAGCCCTGATATGGATAAGAGTAGATCAGAGTATTTGGGAAAAACTTTACCCAAACCCTAGCTAGCAATTATCATCCTGTTTTGAGTTTATTGCACTTTATTTCTAGGAGCCTAGTTGGGAAGGGGAACAGATTAATCTGCCACGAAGCAGTATGGGCAGAGCAGCCCAGGAAAGCTGTGCACTCGTGCACTTTAAAAGTAACCCCTTTTCCCAGCTGTGAGCATCCGTTTTTAATATCTAAGCAGTGAAGGGTAGGTAGCAAATGCCACATGCCTGGTTTGGTCCCGTCTCCAGGGGCCAGGTGAAGAGTTGTCATCTCAGCACTTTACAGAGGCCGCTGTAAAGTCAGTGTATTGCAGAATAAATCTTCACATCATACCGCTGCCTGTCACCTTAGCCTCGCAAGAAGGAGGAACACACTAAAACATCTGATCTGGACTCTCATTCATCCAAGAGCAGGATTTGGTTTCCACCTGATAAGACAAACTCCAGCTGCCTGATTAAGTTGTCTTAAAGCATTGAGAAACAAGCTTTGGGGATGGTGATCGGTGCCAGCTCTCTCAAAAGCTGTGCTAATCACTCCAGGTGATTATTTTTGATTATTCCTGCTTTATTTCCCTTTCTTTGCTGCCAACTTTACCTCCCTGCTTTGTGCAATTGCCTGGTAATTCACTACGGTGCTCTCTTTCTCCAGTTCAGCAAGAATTGAAATGATGATAAATAATGATGCCAAAGAAGACAATGACAAGAGCTGCTCTGGAGATTTGAGCAATGCAGTAAATCACACATATTCCCTTTCAAAAATGAAAGAGAAAGGCTGTGCGATGCTGGGTGTTTCCTGGTGGGCTGGCAAGAGCTTATCAGAAATAGACATCTCACAAAAAGCAGCACTTATTTCTAGTGCAAGTCCTTCAATCAAAGGAAAAAAAGTGGAAAGAGAAGTTGCATAGCAATCTTCCCCCAGGTTCCTGGATTTATAGAAATGTTTAGATCTGGCTTTGGTGGCTGAAAATTGGCACTTTTTGCCCTGACAATGAATCTGCGTGAAGCGTGACCCAGTGCCTATGTTGTGTTGCAAAACCAACCCAGCCCTCTCTGTGAGCATCCTGTGAGCGACAGCAAAAACCCTACCTTAACTGGTGGGGCTGTGGGAGGAACAGCGGGCTTTCATGGCCGAGCTCTGTTCTGGACCAGGAGAGAGGAGGAATTTTCCTTAAGAAAGCACAACAGACCCATTTTAGGAGGTCTGGGGCTTGGGGAGGAAGAGTTGATGGCTGCAGGAGAAAGGTCACCTTCTCTCTCTGCAGACAGCAATGAACAGAAGTGTGGGAGGAAAGCACCGAAGCTCTGCCTGCTCTCCACCACTCACTCATAGCAGGGAAAGCTGTCCCCAGACTTTGCTTCACCACGCATGACCCACCTCCATTTTCCTCAGGTGCACAATGATCTTCCCCTGACCTTCTGGCACACAAGCTGTTTCCACAGAAGATGAGCTCTAGCTATTCCACAAAGTCACTTTTGCACCAAGCATTGCAGGTGGTCTAGGAAACTTGCCCAGAAAAATCTTCTTCATGAACTCTGGAGTAACGCAGACTGAGTCCGCAGGGTCTTTCTCAGTCCTCTCAGGGAATTAAAAATATCAAAAAATAAAATACAGGACCTGAGGATCTTTTGGTTTGTTAATTAAAGTGAACACAATTTGTGTTGCAATGGCCTGTCCCATTTCACACCCTCATCTCTTCCTCAGAGATGGTGAGGTCATGTAAAATTCAATCACAATATATGACCGAAGATACAAGAGGCTGGAAGTGAATGTAGCTCACTGGGGTATAAAACACATCATGATGCATTTGTAGCTGTGTCCCATTTGGCCCTGCCCTCCAGTGTGTCTGTCTGGAGGCACATTAAAGGAGGGGACATGATGCAAACAGGGAGCTGTGAAACCTGCAGTTATTAGACCAGGGCACATCCTGTTCTGCTGTCTGGCACTGGGTTTCTAATTAAATAATTGCAAGCGTTGTTTCCCCATCTGAAATAGTGTTCTCTTAATAAATGCAGCTCGCAGGAATTAATTCTGATTCAAGGCTCTCGCAAGGATAAATATAGAGTCAGTCTTCATTATTGCATGGTATTTTTCGGGGCGGGGGGGAGAGAAAGAGCTGGGCTTTACATATTAAGCATGTTGTGTTTTTTCTACCTGTATGGAGGTGGTAAGCACAAGGTAAGTACCAGTCAGGGAGACTGAGAGCACGAAACTGGTTTGTGCCATGCACCACTGCTGCCATGGGGTGGTAGGAGGGGCATGGGGAGAGCGTCAATGCACTTTGCCTTCCACGTTCAGGGATGTGGTTTGACTCAGAACACCACAAAGGCGCAGACACCTGAGCACACTTCAGACTTTTCCAGACCCAGGTGTGTGCTTTCCCTGAAATGTATGTGTAGCCAAGGACTTCGCTTTTTTCTCTCTGTCCTTGGTTATACCCAGTTTTCCATCACATCCTTGTCATTTTAGGCAGATTCCTGTAACCTAGAAGCTTTCCTGTTTGGTGCAAATCAATCTGAAGCACAATTGAATGTTCCCAAGACTCAGGATAAGGCTCAGATCAGATGATAACTGACGTGGACTGAATAAAACATTACAAGAAACAACAGCAAACCCTGTGCTACCCATCTGTCTGTTGTAGCCATCTGCTTCCTGTTGTTACAAACTCAGACTGTAACCTTTTTGGGAGAAGACCCTGTCTTGGTTATACCTAGGCTTTGTGTTTACCAGCTTGGACTCTACCTGCTACAAAGTACAGAAAATAATGAGAGAGGAGATGGGCAGGTTTCATAGCCTGGGCACAGAGCTGGAAGGCAGATCAAAGTTCTGTTCCCTGTTGGATGTCAAGCAAATAATATAATCTGTCTCCAAAATAATGATAATTCTATTCCCGTAACTCACAGGATAAAAGATAAGTTCATTAATATACATGATACATGCCAGAGATAATGAAGACACTTGGAAGACAAGGACGAAAACAGCAAAGAAGCTGAGTGAGGTCTCCTCAACCTGATCTGGACCTACAAAGTCCTTCCTGCCAAGGTCATTAGGGTGCAGTCACCCACATCAGGACTGCTCCAAGGAAGTCAAAGCATCTCTACAGATGCACACAGCAATGTCCCTTGGTTAAGAGCTGAAAGAGCAGAGCAACTCCTTGCCATTTTTTCCAGTCCAACCCCTTATGCTTGTGCATGATACACTGCACCATCAATAATGTCCTTTAGACCTGTCCTCACTCCCTTTACAGGCCTGGCCCGCTGCACCACCTTTTACGTGCAGGCAGTGTGGGAAAGGAAAAATTCCAGGAAATACAGCATTTTAAACCTCAACCTGGCAGGAAAGTCAAGAGAGTGAATACCAGGGTCTCCAGGCCTTGGTTTTACAAGCAACTGCTGCCACCAGTAGACAATTTACTACTAATTATTTTTTAATTTCATGATGGGAAGAAACATACAGGCAATCCTGGATGGTGAAGCAAAGGACCGACCAATTTAATAACAACCGCATTGATTGAATTGACTGAAACACAGTGCCGGTGTCAGCAGAGCTCATTCCATCTCAGGTGCATCCTGATTTTTAAATACACAGTTGAACTTTTAGCATCAGAGCAGAGAAGCAAAGAGGGCTTTCAGATGAATAAAATGAAACTATCTGCGTCCTGCCACGTGCTCCTGCGAGTTGGGAAGAGAAAGATCACAGCCTCCTACACCCTTGGTCACTGACGATAACAAAAATCATGGTGAGGATTACGGAGCCTCCTTCTTGCTACAGCTGAGCCTTCTCCTTCCTGTCATCCCATGCTGTAGGTTGAGCCTATCTGTTCTGCGCAGAACTTTGCTGCCCTCCCTATAGCCAGTCTCTGGCATGATTAATACGGGCAAGCTGTGAGAGATCCTAATGTCAGTCAATGCAGGTCTCAGGGCTCCGGTAGCTCAGACCTAGTGGACGGTAATAAGAGGGGAAGCCTCACCACATGCTATCCTGACACATAAAAATGGGAAAACTAATAGTGCGGAGCTGTATTTTGAGGATATTGGGCTAAAGATACTGCCAGAAACACCAAGCATTAGTAACGGAGATGTATGGAGCAGGTGCTGATCTTTGAAGCTGAGTTAGTTGTAATCAGTAATTGGGGGAAATGGGACATAAATTATAGTGCGTGACATTTTAACACCACTCCACTGAAATCAAATGCTGTCTTTAAAATGGGTTTTTAGCCACAAACCAAATGTTTAGTCTCACCATTTGAGGATGAGAGTGTTACTGTGGTGCTGCAGAAATCCTCTTTGTTCAGCGTGGAGCCCAGGGAGTTCCCTCTAAAGCACAAGAACAGCTGGGAAAAGGTAAATGATAGCATTTTAATAGCACTCACAGTGCGTATCACAGGCTAGACTGGCACGTAGGACACCTGGCTACAAAACATACATGCCAAAATGTTTTTTCTGATGCAGTATGCTGTTTGTCTTAGGTACTTAAACGGTCCTTTTTGCTATAAACGCTTCACACTGTCAGTAAAACCCCTTTTGGCAGGGTAGGAGAGAATGATCCTCCCTGATACTCAAAGGGAAAAAGAAGCCACAGAAAGGCTATGAAAATTGGCTACACACAATGTCACCAAAGTGAGAGAAAAGCAATCTTGTGATGCACACAAGCATTTGCAGATGGAACATCAGTAACAGGCACAGCTGCAGTGCAAACACCTGTGTCACCCATCCATTTTCACCCCTTTCTTGGGGAAAGACTAATGGCCCAGGTTTGCCAGTCTGTGTGTGCTTTTGAAGAGCTCCGTCCCATTACACTGATTACATGGAGCAGCCTGGGAATGTTGCCATTTGGACCACTCTAAAATAAGGTTGGCAAGCATTAGCAAATAACTGGATGAAGCCTTACTCCAACGGGAAAGTCCTAACAGGTCCACCACATCTACACTTTGCATGTACAAAAAAAAAAAAGATTTCTTTTGTGATCTCTTATTTCTATGGTGAATGAGTACAGCATAAGCCTTTGGGTTTTTAAGTCTTGTTTATCCTCACATTGCCTCTGTGAAGTTGGGCAGCGCTGCCATGTACAGATGAAGTGAAGCACAGGGAGATGAAGGAGATGAAGGAGTTTCCCCAGGGTGCACAACAGTGTACCCGCAGACTGTGTGTTCCACAGGGCTACAAGTGGGAGCCCAATCCAGCACACCATCACCCTCTTTTATAAACCAGAAAACAAGTGCATGACATGGGGAATCCTACCTGCACAATCCTAGCTGACCTCTACAGAAGCAATTTAGTTGTTTATTTGGGGGATTTCCAAGCTTTAACAGGCCACTAGAGATGTGGTTTTCCTCTTCTGTCTGTCTACTGAGTCCTCCCATGCTGAACTAAACCAGAAGTGGGTGAAGTGAACTTATTCAACAGAAGTGCAGGAGACGGAAACAGCACAGCGCATTGCTCCACAGGAGTGACAGCATCCCAGTCACATGTGGGTATTAAGGATCTAATCTGTGGCATGTGCCAGCTTGCTAGAAACCTGTCATTTTGTAAACATAGCTGGCTCAGCTGATGCTTATTGCGACCTCTCCGCATTTCTTGATGCAGACATCTTATTACCACCTACAGCCCTGTTTAACAAGAAAGTAAGTGCTCAGGTCCAGCAAACTGGGTGTCATTTACACATCTCTGTCTCAGAGCCAACTCCTTGCAGAAGCAAGATCCGTATGTCTTTCTATCCTTTTACAGCACTGGCTGTTCTGCTTGGGCAGCGTGCTACGCTCTCTGCATCGCAAACAATTCGGCCTTAAGCACCAAGGGCAAGTGCCTCCCTGAGAGAGCAAACACTTCAGGCAGATTCCTGTTGACTCCTTGTTACTGTATGTCTGCCTTGTTCTCACTTAGAGGAGCAAAATGTCAAGACAAGTTTAAATGTCAGGCCTCACGTGAAGCTTGTCAGTCCTGGAGAGAGCATCCTCCATCAAGCAAGGATCAGCCGCTACAGGACCAGATGTTGGAGAAACATGTTGCCCTTTCCTGTGCACGCCATATGCAAGAGCTTTGAGAGCCCCAGGGACCACTGTGCACCCTCCTCATCCTGACAGATCAGAGATGTCAGGATTTTACTGAACTGCCCAGTAAACTCCTACCCTGCTGCTTCTGGCTGTGATCTGCCAGGTTTCCAGGTGACAACAACATGGATTGAAGAATGCTCAGAAATCCTGGGTGAATAAAACTTGTCCTCCAGCCGAGCAGCAGCACCTGCAAGATGGGGCTCAAATGCAGCTCTGAGGCCATGGACTGACTGCAGAGCCACAGCAGAAATGATCTGTGTGGGGGCTTCAAGGGGGGACAGTTTGGATGAGCTGCTTCTAAACCTGCCTGCTTTAGCTCATGTGGGAAATCAAAGAGGCTGTTTGGCTACTTTAAACCATGAGGAAGGGTGTCCAAATCTGGGCATCAATGATTAAAAAGGCTGGGTTTAATGTGTCGTTTTGAATCAGTTTGCTTCTAAGCAAGAATGAAGCTTGAACATCTTGGAAAAATTGTCCCTAGAGATGAAGCTTGTGTACTGCTCAGGAACAGTACAAACGTGACAAACCTGGCTTTATGTTCTTTCTTGCTAGCAAGCTGTCTCCCCTCTCCTAATCCAAAGTGGCATCTCGGAGCAAAGCAAAATCAGCAGCTGAAATCAGAGATTAAGCAGTTTTATCAAAGCGATAAAGCGACGCAGTGGCTGTGTTTTGTAATGGACAGTTAAATAGCAGGAGCAGTGGGATGGGGAGGTCTGCAAGGGAGGGAAGACAAGGCAGTGGAGGAGGGGAAAGGAGGAAGGAGAAGCAGGGCATGGCTCTACAAAGCTTCTTGGTGAACCTCTGGTTTGCTCCTGACTTGCAGGCACACACACAATGCTCGAGGAGGGCTGCAAAATCCCTGGGGAAGGTGGTGCAGGTTTTACTCAGCTCCATGCTGCAGTGGGGGGTACCTTCCCAAGGGGAGGGAGATGGGCGAGAGGATGCAGCCGTGATCCCCAGGGGCCTTGCAATAACCAGGCCAGGAATGCAGCCATCGCACCAAGTCATTCATTCAGGATGCGTGGCTTCCTCGGAAGCAGTTAGATGCATAAACACACACGGTAGAGCTGGGGTGCAAGGGTGTTTAATCTCTTCCAGTTCAGTTTTTGTATCAAGTCTCAGCCATGTACAGTGCTGCTACCTTTCCTTTACCTCCTTCCTAGCTGAACAAAAAAAGCCCAGCTTCTTTCAGGCTTGCTTGAGTAAAGGTCTCTTACTACATGTCATACTACGTGAATACAAAAAGGGAAAGTTAAATAAGGTGAAACCTGAGCAAACTAAACCCAAGCTTTTCCTTTGAATGGTGACATGTGAGGTAGCAGATATCCTTGCTGCGGCTGTATTATCAGGTTTCAGTGAACATCTGCTGCTGAGAGGTAACGGGACGGTGATATTCCACATGTGGAAAAAGGAGAGAATTAAATAAACACAATTGGCTGTGAATAAATGAAACCTAATCTGGGATGATGTGGGCTACATTTATCTAACACAGTATGAATAAAAATTTAATGGCAAAAATCTGCAAAGGTGGTAAACACATTATTCCCTGTTATATCTCTTGTCTTTAGAAGACTTGGTATTTTCTGCTGAAGGGAAAAAAAAGTAATGCTGTTAAATGCAAGGTACAAAGACGGTTGTTTGCACTGGAGCCTAAGGGATTCTGATCGCTTGATCCCTTAATTCCTGTGGAAATCCCAGCTAATGTAGCTAGCTTACCATGCTTCCTTATCTTGGAGATGGATTTTCTGAACCATCTGAACCATTTTCTGAAACAAACAGGCTCTGGCAGAGGAGCCCAGCAGCCGCAGTGAGGGACGGTTCCCAAACCTTTCAGTGGAGTTGTGGTGGGGCTTCCCTTGGCTTTGGAAGTGCCTCTGGCTCCTCTTTTGGGTGACTAGCACCCCGGGTGTTGCAGCTCAGCACGAGGCATGTTCTGCATGCTCTGCATGCTCTGCAAGCTCCATGCGGTCTGCATGCTCACTCTGTGTGCTCTGCGTGCTCAGTATCTCCCCCTGGGCTTCCCGCGACCAAGCCTGGCACCAGGTCCTGCCTTTGGGAAGGTCACAGAGCATTAAAGGCTGAAGACACAACTTCTCCAGAAGGAAATGATGAATTTAAAGAACAAAATAAATGCTGATACCTCAAGACAGAAGGAAACAAGCAGCAAAACCTGGCAAAGCAAAGGACTTGCTAACCAGTCAGTCAGAGAATGTTTTCTTGTCCTCACTTCCTCTGGAATATAGACTCATTTTAACAAGGTACTCTTGACTGTATTTTACTGCAAGACTGATATACATGTCTATAAATGGCTTTCCAAAGGAACACAGTTATTAAAGATATATGTGCTACGACCAAGACTCAACAAGTTATTTAAAAATGTCTCTGAATGTAATCAAGCCCCAAGATCTTATATTCATGCTTAAACTCAGGTTGTATAGTCTAATTCTCATCCAAATTTACTTTTGTTTCCATGCTGTTCTCAGCCCAACCTGTGGTTAGCTGCACTTGACCTCTCTTCTGGGCACGTTCCTTTTCTTTTTGATAATTTAGTCCTGCTATGCAGGTTTCTTGCAGTCCAATCACAGAAAATGTTTATTGCTTTCTCTTTGGCACATACTGAGTTTTGCAGAGACATAGAGGCTAATTATTCTGGTTTTTATTGCTTAGTCCTTAGAACTGACACACTCTTTATGGAATTGTTTCTTGGACTTCACTGGCATAGCTCTCCTTCATAGATCTGAGATTCATTCATAAATTACAGTGATTTTTTCCTGGTTTATTTCTTTCCCATGAACCAATTTCCTATTGAAACTATTCCCATGGCTCAGCTCTGGACTGCTTCCTCATGGCACTCTCTAAGCCACATTTGGTTAATCACTGATTTAAATGAAGGGTCAGTTTATAGGAACTGTTGCTTGGAATTAGATTTCAACTCTCAGTGATTCGATCCCAATGCCAACCTGATCAGGCCCTTAAATAGCCAATAGAAGTGCTGTGCAAGCAGAGTTCTTGTCTACTTCATCAAATAAATTTTGCCAAAAGGCTTTAATCCTGATTCCCAGCACATGAGGGAGTCAGATCAGCAGGATGGAGAGTGGACAGGTCCACTTCTTGCTTGACTCTCCAAGTGGCATCAGATGTTACTTTTGTGAGTTAATCTCCATTAACAAGAGAAAGAATTGCAGATATGCCCTTTACTGTCCCCTTAATGAATTAATGGATTTTTATTTATGCCTCTCCTCCATGAATATTATTATAATGGGACAGTCATTTGCCAAGCAGTGGGGCTGTTGTGGAACAGTCCAATTACACTTTTCATTATAACGCTTGACTCAAACACCAGAACATCCCATTAGGTGACAAGCAGGTCTCCATTGTCTTTGATGAGGGACAGAAGTGGGAACCTCTGAAGCTCTGAGAAGGAGACAGCTCAGTGCATCCATACAACACTCTACACATAACTACCGCTCTCAGTACTTGGCAGCAGTGATGCTGATGCGTGTTATACTCCAGGAAATTATTTTTAATAAACCTGCGTGGTGCTTCCTTGAATGTCGCCTGACAGCTGAAGCAGAGAATGCTAATCCAAGGATTCACACATTCCTGTGAGGTAGCCAACATCGCAGAGCTCGGTTTTACACGCTGGATGTTGGCGAGTTCCCTCTGCCTCCTCATGCCAATCAACTGCTGAGACTTCTTTTATCCCTTTTTGCTAAGGCTGATGTGTGCTGAGATTCTGATTTAGACAAGGTGACCTGAATGAAATGCTGTTTGCATTTGTCCAGGACCATATTCTGGGTGTCAGTTTAATTGCAGTTTAATTACTCTGCTTTAAAGAGCAGAGTAATTAGCCTGCTATGAATGTTGTAGCATTGGCAAAGGGGAAAGCTCCAAAGAATTTAAAATTCTGTTTCTTGACCAAGAAAAGAGGTAAATACTGACACTCTGAGCCAGCTGAGAACTCTTTAACCTGCCTGAAATCAGAGTTGAAGCCAGAGCTTTAAGACAGCCCCATGCTTCCTTCACAGTTTTACTGCCTATAAGGAGGAAAACAAATCCAGCATAAGTGGAGATCAGACTTCTAATGATGGCAATTAGACATTTGCAATGATGTATGCTGCATTACTAATGTACATAATAGCTCCTTGGACTATTGAAAAAAGCCAGGATATTTTTTAAGGACATTAGAAAGATGCTTCCTAAACCACACTTTCCCTTTCTGAAGTGTCTGTTCAGCAATAAGGTGACCAAAAATTTGTGCAATAGCTCTTTAGGTGTAGAGTGGCACATATCAGTGCTGTCCTACATGGGGGTGGCAAGTGGATCTGATTCCAATAACTCTTGGACCTGTTGTTTAATCCGCATCACACCTAGCCAAAAGAGAGAGGACCCACATCAATTCAGTCCCTTATTTTCAAGGAACTTGCAGAGAACAGATGCAAGAAAGAATGGAAGAAGGGTTAGAAGGTTTAACTTTTGTTAGATATCAGAAAAACCACAGCGGGGGAAAGACGTCATAAAATGAGCTTAAATTTTCCTGCTCCTCACAGGCCAACTTGTCTAAATACATTTACATATATGCATACACAATTAGATATAATGATATGCATGTATACACACAAACATATATCCCTATACATTTTATGTATATGAGTTCTGTAAGGCTAAAACCACTCAGTGTAATAAATAGAGATAGCTGTGAAAACAGTAGATATGGAAAACTGGCATATAGCAATCCACTTCCAAAAACACAAGCACTTTCAAATTTAGGTCTCCAATCTGCTTAGGAGAATGACTGAACAGAGACTACATCTGGTATTCAATTCAAGCATTGTGCTGCTGTCAAAGGAAACCATGCTGGCAAGCTGAATTTCAGCCTGCCAAGATCCTTTTGTAAAAACACAATTCATAGCTTAAGAGTAGGGAGGAGGGAAAAAAAATCCAGAAAATAAAGACATAATAGCACAATCTCTGTGGGCAGATAAAGCACAGAAATACAGAGTTTTCCTGGATTCACTTATCTTCCTATTTCCCTCTGCTGTGATTGAGGGCCTGAGACACTTACACACCCCAGGCTGGGGTAAGGTGCGGATCTCTCCATTCACCTCCATTTCATGCTGTCTGAGAAGCCTTTGGTATCTAATAGCATTAATCCCTACTGGTGCTTACTCAGACTGGGGGTTATGACCGGCAAGTGGGTAAGTTTAAACAAATGTGTAAAACTGTTACATGTAATCCTCAATGAGAGTATTACTGGAGTAAAATCTGAGCATAGGGACCTCATGATCTAACTCTAAATAGCTGGTTTCCTTCAGTGTGAAGAATGACTCAGTATTATGATTCAGGCTTAATATATTGCAGATCTGGTTCGCTCTGGCTAGACTTTATGTTCTTGCACTCTTGGGGCCCTCAAATTTTCTCTTCTGTCAGAGAGAATTTATTTTTCCATGAGCTCAAACTCTTTCAATGACATTTACTTTGCAAGGCTGGAATCCCCTCCAAGGAGGGCAGGGGGAATTTTAAAGCTCTTTTTAGGTCCTTAATTAATGAGATTTCATTAATTTTGGCAGTGATTCTCAGTTTTTAACCTGCTAAGGTTTTAAAAGACTGTTCTGAATCAGCCACTAATTTTCCTATCAAACACGAGACTAGACAATGAGCTATTCCAATAAGACTAGCCTGAATTTTATTCCAGAAGGGACCATGACATTTTCAAAGACTAGTATCAAGAAAAGAGTTGTTAAATAGATTTGTTTATTGCTCAGTTTTACTTTTCCAAACAGACCTTTAAATTTTTTTTGAATGGAATTTCATCATCACATCTTCTATTTTGCTTTTCATATTCATATTAACTACAAACCCTTCACATCTACCTGCACAAATTTTAATAAATTAGAAAACCATTAGAGGATGATTTCATGTAGTTGAGGTCACCAGACCATCCCAGAATGAATTAGGGCTGAAAACAGGAGAAAAGGATTAAAATAACAATTTTATGAAGATCTATTTCAGATTATCTGTGTACAGCAACAGCACATATGGACTAGCTTGATGCTAAAATAGATTCCACGAAAATCTGAGATATTGTCTGCTTTGCTATTTTCATTGTAGATTAGCTTAGAACAACAATGATGGAGAAAGTTCAATTTATTGGTTAATTCCTTCATATAAATGTCAGAAGAAAATTCAACCAAAACCTTACATTGAAGCACTATTCTGAGCAATAAAGTATTGAATTGTGTTATGAAGCAACAAGAGGCATTAGTATGAATACCAGGGCCATATTTCCTCAAAGTCTTTGCACGCACATGCAGTCACTTTTGTTCTGTTTGAAATTCACCTTGTGTAGACAACTGGTAAGATGTAAAACACAGTGAATCTCTATGGATCAAAGTTATTTTTGTGCAAAGGTCTACAGGACAATCTACAGACCATTTAAATTCCTCAATCCTGTTTTGACAGCATAATGGCCTTGAATGACTGTATTGGTAGAATAGTCCTTTTGCATGACACTAAATTTCACCCTATTATTCAGGTGAAACTCTTCTTAATTACAGTAAAGATGTTGCTAAGAAGGTCTTCATGTTTAGCATACAAGTGATGAAATGCATCTTGCCTTTTAGAGACAACGCAGAATGAATTCTCAAAGTAATTTTTTTCCTTTGAAAATAATGATGAGTAACAGCAGCAAATTTCAGACTAACTCATATTCAGAGAGACCTCTGTGCTATGCTGTCATGAAGAGGGACCATGTGCACAACTATCTATCTGATTTGTCAGCATAGAGTGGCATTACCTCTTCCTTTAAAACCAAGGGTGAGGTCCATCCTGACTCCCAAGGTGTTGGGAAGTTTAACATGTTTTGACACAATACTTATGTCTGATTATTGACCTATCTGGATCTAGTCCCTCTGTGTCCTTTCTTTTATTCAGAAGTTCTGCACCAAAAATATTTTTCCTTTTACCACCTGAATATACACCAATGAATACCAGGACTATCATGTTTTGACGAGGTTCCCAGGATATAAGAAAGAATGGGAGATTTGTATACATTGAAGCCTCTCATTTAAAACATCCCTAAGCCTATGACACCAAAAATAAACATTCCCACAGATTTGCATGTCTCACGTCCCCTCTGCACAGGCTAATATGTTTGACTGTGGCTTTGTGCCAACTCCCAGGGCAAGCACAGATACTCTCAGGAACTTGTATTCAGTATGTGACTCTCGTATTGCAAAATGCAAGTGGATGAGGCATCCTGATTAAACACAGCTTGATGGAAGACACTAAGTAGTTTCCAGTGTAAAAAGATCTTGCTTCAGAACAGGTTGATTTCCCCTGTGCCAGTCAATTGCTCATTTTGGATCATCCTTAATTTTATGTACATTTTTATGATTGTGAGTTAATATCAATGCCTCAGCATTGCCTGTATTCATCTCTGTTATCATCAGAGACAAAAAGAAAGTAAGCATCAGATGGAAGTCCCATAATAATACATCTGCTAAGTGACCACAATCTTGTTGCTCCTCAGAGTAGTTAATTTACAACTGCCCCTTGGGCACTGCACAAATGGTAACAAACTTGAGACAAAAACTACTCCATCATTTGCTGTTCTTATCACAAGCCAGAAAATCTAAACTGCCTCAGGCCAACAAATTAATTAAAAATTCCAGTGAGGAAAAACATTTATCACAGAATGTTTTCATAGACTCCTGTTGTTCTCTCTCAAAGATGCCCACACACTTGTTTTCAATAATCTGAGTGACTATACTAGCTCAAAATAGCACTAGGTTTTCTATCTGAGGCTGAGAGATTTGAATTTAGCAAACTTCTCAAGCAAGAACTTAAAATAGTTACCAATGCCTGGGTTTATTTCTTCCTTAGTGAAGCAAACACAGACCTGGGTGTTCAAGTGCTCTGAGAGCCTTTGTAAACCTCAATGTGACATGCACCTGGATTTTAAGCAGGGACAGAAGCCATATTAGTACAGCTTGTAGGCATATTCAATTATAATTCCTGATGAAGTGAGTGATGCTGAAATGCAAAGTGCAAGCATTTCCCAGAACCTGAGAGGGTCACCCAGAAGACCTCTTAAACATATTTTAGAAGGTTTCTGCTGCTGTGATTTTAAGTAGTAGACTATTGAATCTCTAAGTGGGCTCCTGAAGAAACCCTCAGGGCATCAGGTCTATCAACTTCCATTCTGGCAAATCTATTTAAATTATTTATTGCTTTTGATAATCAGGCCACAATTACACCCTACCACAATATGCAATAAGTAGGTCCACATGACCAAATAGTCACCATCTACATGTGCACTGAAGTCATAGTACAGTTACTTGTATGAGTGAGTATGTAATTGAATAGTGGCTTTATTTCAAAGATTTACCTACTGATTTAAGGTCTTTAATAAGAAACATTTAAAGCAGAACTACAGATTAAGGTGAAGAAAAAGACACTGCCCTGTTCTTCCCAAGCTGACTCAAGCAGTAGAAATGGTGGGTGGAAACAGGGTCTATCCACAGGATCATATGCAGAAAGAAGTGCCCAGACCACAGCTTCCATACAGAAAGGAATTAATCTATTTCTTTTAAAGGAGGAGTTTTATCCATCACCAAATGAGTCAGAAGTAGTAAATTTGCCGATTTAAAATTGTAACTGTATACAAAAAAAAAAACCTCCCTGTGAAAGTTCACTGCAATCTTTTTGGCTATTTTAGCTGTGAAACTTAATTGAATTATCTTGAATTTCATTGAAAAGTACTAATCCTCCAATTAAAGCTTCATTCCAAACTTGAAGTTGTTCAATAGTAGATAGTCTCATGAGGGTATGGTATTGCAGATATTAAATGATTGGATTTGAATGCAAATAGTCATTATTTAAAATGCACTGGTCAATGCAGAGGGAAAAAAAATGAACATTATATGTTAAGAGTATAACTGCAATTGATTTTTTTTTGGTCTCTGACACAGTAACAGATATGTTTCCAAAAGTGTCACCATGTTTCTGAGGCACTGAAGAGAAGATACTCTGAAAATGATGTTTTTTTAAATGAGTCTCAGTTTTGCTGTGTTTGGAAGTGCTATCTGTGAGACACTGAATATCAGCTATTTTCAGGTACAAATAGCTTTATTCAAATTTTGTGTGAACAAAAGTTCAATGTCGGTGGTAGGCACCTCAGCCACAAAACACGTTTTTTAAAGAAAAATTCCATCTAGGAATTCACCTTTATTTGCTGGAAGCATATTTTAAGTTTAAAAATAATATACAGTTTGATGAGCTTTAAAGCTGGTATGGTGTGCGAATAGAGCAGGAATAACGTACTGCTGTGCTTTAAGCTCATCTTGTCCTGCAAAGTGCTGGTAATAGGAAAACATGGATTTCAGATTGGAGATAAACTACCGCTGGTTGCTGGAGCTGGTGTGCAAATGAGGCCAGAAGAGGCCTCTTTGGGCAAAAGGCAGAGCCGCTGCAGCACCATGGAGAGCGGCCGAGCTGCCGACGGGGCCCTGCTCCTCCTCTTTCCTACTAAAAACAAACCCCCCACCCTCCCCAACCTCCCAATGAATTACCTGGGTCTTGAATCACCTCTAGGGCTAGTTGAGGAAAATACAGGAATCGATTTATGAACATTTAATCCATCAACTGGCAAACAGACAAGATTATGGCTTTAAAATTCCTATTATTAGGACACCCTGAGATCAACAAATACTAGTTATGAAAGTCATCTCACTGTGTCTGTGCTGGGAAACAACCCCGTGGGGTTTCACTCTGTCCTACCTTGCAGGGAAGGGAATAAATTCAGATGCTCACAATGACAATATTAGAGTTTTAAATGACTCATATGCTTTATGCTAGTTTTTCTTCATAGGGTCAGTTATAGTCTCTAATATCTAAATTAAGCTAATACCATATTTTTAATGTTTATTATCCAGCAGACTGGTTGAAGTATTACTAAATTACACTGGAGATGGAAGTGACAATAAATGATAAAAACAAGGCCTATGAAGGGATGGATCTTCAGTAGGCATAGCAGTAGGGGTTTTTTGTTTGCCTTTGGCAAAGAACAGCTTGTTATTTTGCTATTCAAATTTTGGCTTGAGCTTAGCTTTTTTTCAGTGAAAAATCATTTTTCTTCTGAAGTTTATTTGACCCTAAAGCATATATTTATAAAATACTTAGATCACCATGTTTCTAAAATCTGAAATAATATTGTTAGAAGAGTCAAAATTTTATTAATTTTCTCCTTCAAACTACAACACTTACATAGATAAAGGTAGCGACATTTAATTATGGTGTTGAATAAGATGTTAAAGCTCACGCCTTCCATGAACATTTGCTTTCACGTTCTACAATGTAATAATATTTTTAGCTTGGAGCATAAACACACCAAACCCATCCTTGTAGGTGGAGACTGATGTGAAAAGAAATGCAACAAAAGTAATCCTGAAGCCAGTTCTGACAACTCAATGATTTGCCTTCCTGTAACTAGATGAGAACATAAGGAAAAATGACAAGTCCTGCTTCCAAGTACTCAAGAGAGTGTAGATGAGATGTGTGGTGGACAATAGATAGACCATAGCTTCACCTCCTTCCATGTTGGTCAAAAGGAAGTAGAATAGGTCATTCTTGATACCTCTGGAGCAAGATTTAAGACATGATTCCCTACGGACACATTTAGGTGACTGAGCTCCCTTTGCGCCTTTACATTAAAAACTATTTGCAGTGAGGTTTTCTGACATCTGAACATCACTGTTCATTATGAGTGAACAGAGTGGCTCTATTTCCACAAGAAGTGGTCTGGAGTGTCAGTACAAGCTTGGTGTCACCCTGCTAGAGAAGGGGTGGCCGTCACAGACTGAAGACTGTCTGGAGGGGAGATCAGCCCAGATCAGTGGGGGATTATCTAAACAAGACTGTGACCCCCTCTCAATAGTCTTGTGGTCCTTAAATGGTGAAGTCACCAACTGGTTTAAGCTGGGTGGCTTCAGTCACCACACACTGACCTGTTGCCCTGAATTGTCATGGCTGTCAGTGTCAAGAATATCTTCACCTTTCAGCAGCTGCTGCAGGGGAAAGGTTTGCTTGGTAACACCAGTTTGTGGGTTCCCATGCTTTATTCAGGGGAAAACTCGTCTTTGAATAATACTAAAGAAAGACTATTAACATTTGAAAGTGAAATGGTCTCGCAGAATGATTTCCCTTCCACAGAGCATGGCTGCAAATGACTTCTCTATTCTTGCTTTTATCTTCAGCAGTAGCAAATGCTGCTTGTTGGGGATATCTTAAATTTGCAGAGCCACTTGCAATGTATCTGTTAAGTGTTTCTGCCTTGCAAAGAAAACAATACCCTGGCTCTTATCAATATCACTCAAGCACTCATTTATGCAAGCAAGAAAAGATGTATGTATATATCCAAGGGCATAAGAACCCAAAGCACTCAGATTTTGAATTATAAGGCTATCAGTATACGCTGGCCTTTTTCTAACTAACCCCTGTGAGCTGCTGTGAGACTTTTCTCAGAACAATAAGATTACATCTCAAATGTACTTGGGAAAGACAGATGTGCTGGAAGAAATAAAAACAGAAGCAAAAAGGTCATCTGCTTCTTTAGGGAGACTGAGTCCCAAGAGCACAATAAAGAATATTGTTAATATTTTGAAAACACTGATAAGACTGTGACCACTTCTCCCATTCTTGTAAGAAGTGGATTTCTGGGAGGCATTCATTCAGCTATTCTTGAAGTCTGTTTTAGAGGAGAAGGTGGAAAATAAGTAAGGATGGAATTCTTCAACCAAATCTACACCTATATACTAAAAATAGTGCTTTGATGCTTTTTTTACCCCAGAAAGAGTTCTTCGCCCTACATTTTGTGGCTATTGGTGAGATCAAGATATAGAAATATAAAAATAGAACAAGTGTTGCAGCATTTTTCCTAACCAAGTGCAAAAGCACAGTTCAGTCTGTGGAATCTTGCTGAGTTTGCTATGCTTATCTGGTAGATCCAAGAATTTCCCCTTGTGTGAATGAGTTTTGGCTGAGTGTGAGAACTTTTTGCATAGCTTAGGAAAAAAAGTCTGTGCTCATGTCTGAATTTGATGGAGTACGTCTCATCCTTACTTCAGCTGTGGCAGCAGAATGAGACATATGGTTCTTGAGTCAGCTGCCACGCACTCAAGCAACATCACTCAATCACAATGTTTCTTGACATCACTAGCTCTTACCAAGAAACGTCCTGAACAGTCTGATGCAAGTGTATTAGAAGAAACAGATGGGATAGGTACAGTCCTTTCACTGCTTCTTTTTTAAAATAAAACTTTTGGAAACTTTCATATGACTCACTGGACAAAATATTGTCCTTACTCAAGGAGCTCAGATGGTCTGAAAACATGTAGAATGGAGAAAAAAAAAAGAAAAATGATTATTTGTTTTATACAGCACTGTTGAAGGACTTTCTGTATTTAGTTGGTCGTCTTCCACTTATTTTGAGAAATGTTTTCCAAAAAAGGAATGGATTTGTGAAAGAGATTTCTGCATTATCTAATGTAACTCAATTTGTGTTAGTCAGGTGGAGTCATAGGATAACATTTCTTTAAGACATTCTCTAGATCTGCATTTGACCAGATTGTTAAAATCAGTCCAAGGCTTCTTAATGATGTTGGAAAAAGTGCATACTGGGGGCCAAGGTAGGACTTTATCATCCTTGTGAGGTTTTGTGGGTGGGATTGATTTCTTTCTTCTCATTCTTCCAAAAGACTACTTTTGACCAGCCACCTCATATACAATTCAGAGACTACTCTGATGCCTTCCCTCAGTCATTTATTTTTATATTAATTCTAGATATTCTTTGCTGGTCCTGTTTGTGCACCTCCCATCTGTCTTTCTCTTGGATTCTCACCAATCAGTTCGCATCTTTCTTGAAATGCAATACTCAAACCATGCTATTCCAGATAAGGCTTTCCTTCCTATGCTTTACAGGCTGTATTCTCCCTTCATAATTTCATATGTAGACATTATATAATACTTGCACACTGAGATGGGGTTTCCTTTTTTCATAACAACTTAGCACTGCTGACTCGTACGTTAGGGTTTTTTTTTTTTCTGCAGGAAATCTCCCCAGTTAAACACTTTCAAAATCATAGTATTTTCTGGGAGAATATAACTCAGTTTGTCCGTTTGCCAGTGAGGACTAAACTAAGTTGATTTCAAATTGAAGAGCGTGCCCACAAATAGCTCAGCTGACATGCAGCAATCTGATTTATGCCTCTCTGATTCAAGGTTAGAGCCTAAGAAAGTCTTTTCTGAAAATACCTGAGTGGATACTACTGAAAGTTTTGCTCCAGAGGAAATAGACTGCAGCTGAGGAACTGGGTCTGAAATTTTCTGAAGTCCTACTGAACTCAAAAGTAAAATCTATTGATTATTTTTTTTCTATTTCTTATCCATTCTGAATTGCACAGTGTTTATCAAATATGCAGTACTACACTGTGCTGCAGGGGCTGACTACAGAAGGTCAAGTGCATGACAGAGTCAGAGAGGCTTTTTGCTGGGAATGGACATCCTGTCATTTTCCAAATTGGACACTGACAAACCCCACCACAGAGATATTTTCAGGCAGAGGCTTCCTGACAAGCTCATTCCATCACCATTATTAGTATCTTCCTCTTTCCCCAGGTTTTGTGATGGCCTTGAGACAACGAAGCTTCTACTTGAATACAATTAACATTTGCCATGGATCAGTTCATCTGTCCAGAATCACTCACTCATATTAGAACAAGATCGATGTTCAGAATGATGGACATCAAAGTCCTACAACCCTCCAAGCAGGGCTTACTCAGGGCTGCCTCCTGCCTGAACAATTAAGAGCAGCATTAGAGCAAAGAACACAAGAGCAAGTCAAGCTTCTCCCGGGAGGATCACCACTCTCTTTTCCCCTAGAAGAAGGTCTTCTGTTGCTGTCTAATACCTGTTATATTCCTGAGGGTTGATAGAAAGAGTAGCACAGGTTGTTGCACACAAGCAGAAAAGATTAGGATATTTTGGGTTTGGAGCTTATTTTTTCAACATGCATAATTTATGGAAGACAAACTGGCTGGCAGTGTAGCAGTCCCAGAATGGGAGTTGTGCTGTTGACCACCATCAAAGGTCTGGTCCACTGGGTGTTGATCATCCGCATTTTGTTCCTTTTCCTATTTGGAGCTGGTGTATCTAGTTCATAACTTGTCTAAATTGCCTCCCAGACCAACACTGGCAATGACAGGTGCAACCTTTAGTCACCTGGAGAGTGTCCTTCTTTTTATATCATCCCTCATTCAGCCAAAGGGAGGCATGGAGGAAGAAGCGACATCTTTTACCAGACCAACTGACGTGGCTGGCAGGGGGAGCAGAAAAACGTTCAGGCGTGGAGATCTCCTGCAGAGTAAAACTGCTCAGGGCTCTGCCCATGTTTCCTGACAAATCAGTTCCCCTCACTGCAACTGAGCTTGTCCATATCATCTCCAATTTATTTAGGATGGAAAGTTTTGTCTGCCTGGTTTGGTATGCACACAGTAACTGTCTTGGTTGTGGGTCTGCAGCCTCTATTCCTTTTAAAACATATTTTATTATGACAGCTGCAGTGGCTGAAACTGGAGGAACATGCAATTTATTTCATCTTCCTTTTCAACACTATCAGCAAGACAGATAAAAGCAGCAGTGAGTGGTGCCTCATATTGGATATTCTTCCCTTACCCATTTGAAGCTTTGCATGTAGACAGAGAGTAATTATACTGTAACTGATTATATCATAGTGCTACCTGGTGTGACATTTTATTGGTAGAGCAGGAGGAGCACATGGACCTTGCATAAACAGCCCACTTTCCATACCTTTACATTGCTTCTGAGCTGTAACATTCAGATAGTGTAATTCTTCTGTTAGCACAAGGCTGTCATCTGAGAAACTCTATTAATTACAAAGATCATGAAGAGGTGCAGATGAGCATGTTTATGTGGACCTCAAAGTACATTGGTAGAAACGTGCAAAGATCTAAGATGATGTGTATAAATACATGCATTGTCCACATGATTCTCATTTATATTGCACTGAAATTGTAGCTTTCAGTCTTTACTATGGGCTTTAAATTTACTATTGAATATCATGAAATAGTCTCTAACCTGTGCTGTATATCTTTTCTGAACCCTTCTAGACTCTGGAAGCAGGGGAGTAAATGTGATGTTCCCTTCCAGTCTCACAGGACTTGTGTTCCTATCTAGATGCAAACAGCTAATATGTATGGAGGTGTGATCCAGACTTCATTTATCTTCTGCCTCTGCCCCCTCAACACTAACCATGAAGCATCTCTGCACCCTGAATACAGCAGAGCTTTAAAAGCAGATGAGCCATGGTGCAGGACAGCTTTTTTAACTTTTGGCAGAGAAATACTGACAGTAAAACTCTTTGCATTCAAGCATAGTTTCCTATAGTTAACCAAGATTGTACAAATCTGGTTAAAATCTTTATAGCCAAAATCCTTTCAAAAAGCAGAAGTCCTATCCCAAAAAGGAATTAAACACTTGGTGTTGGGTTTACATTTCCAGTGTGTCTCTGTGAGAATATACAGAAAAATTCAGTTGAATTAGCTGAAGACAAGAGTTACAGAGTTAGAGAATTACAGTCAAGAGTTTGCCCCCTCCTCCCTCCCCACTGGTGCAGATGTGCTTTTGAATAAGAACATCCATCCTGGGTTTAATGGGCTTTAACTAAAGTCTCTTAAATACCTACCTCGATGCTAAGTGCCCCTTGCAGACATACCCATATTAAGGCCTTCAAGCCAAAACTATAAATCACCTAATAAGGTATGTTGTGGTGCATTAGTCTCAGTATAAACTGATTTCACATCTAAGGTATTGAGAGCTGGCTGCTAGCCACAAAATTGAGACAGCATCCTTCATTAGGGCTTGATAAATCTTACAGATGTGTATGGGCAGTGTTTGAAAAAGCAGAGTTAAGGGCTCTTCATGTTCATAAGAGGGTGCTTTTGTTGGGCTTTGTTTTGGAAATGAGAGTGGTGTTTCACACTCAGAACACAGACATGACTTGGAGTTTCACGAAATTCATTTAGGAAGAAAGCTTAACAGAGACAATTAAAGCACAGCTTGACTAAGCTTGATAAAAAGGAGCCTAATGGTCTACAAATTTCTTAAAGCTGATGTATGCTTCAGCATTTACTCATACTGAGGAGCATTTACTCATACTTGTCAAGCTCTTGAAGTCTGTGTTATTAATCGTCGAGGTCAGCCTCCAAAAGAAAGATGTACGACTGAAATCTAGCACATTTGCAGGTAAATGCTTTTCATAGTGAATGAATGATGCAAAAAATGACCCAACTGAGAAAGAACTGAGATGAAATAATGTAATAGGTTATCGCTAGAGGTAATGAGATGGAAGTATTGGAAAATATTGAGCACTTGGGATTTTTAAATTTAGATTGGACAAAATGCTTATAAAAATGGCCAAAGGGATATTCTTATGCTACTGACCACATTGGATGAATTAAATATTAACCATCATAACCAGAATATCTATAGGATATCAGTCTGTTTTTTGCGGTGTGGGGATAGCTTCTGATTGTCAAAGATTTCATTCATCCCAGTACAATGAAGATAAAACTCAGATGTTTGTTGGATGCTGGAGAAGGTCACGTTCAGGCTAGGAACAAGGCACAGGTTTCTGTGATGGTGATCCCTGTCTGCTGAAACCACCTGCCAAAGGCTAGGGAGGGTTCTTCAGCACTAGACAGCTTTAAATTGAGACTGGATGACTGGACTTGCCTGGGGAAACTCCTTGCTTTGTGTTGCTGCAGTCCAGATAATCACACTGGCCTTTTGTACCTTGAAACATCTGATGCTCCCTAGATTGGAATCCTTTCGTTCAAACTTTCCTTCTGCTTCGCTGTCGTCTCAGCTCTGAGCTGTTACAGCTGTGAGAGCAGCAAAGGTCAGCAAGCTGGACAGGAACTCGGATGATCAAATGGATTTCTACTGGTGGCTCAGGCTTGGCTCCCTGCCCCTCTCCAAATCCAATCCAGCTTGTCAATACACTAAATAAAAGCTAGAAAGGAAAATAAGACAGATAATAATTGCGGCTGTCAAACATCTGTTGTTGCTGGAGATGGAGAGAGAGTGAATGCAGGCCTGTTTCTATCAGCTGGTATTTGCTGCCAGTCCCCCAGTAAGCTGGAAATTTAGGATGAATTTCCGTGTGTTATCTGCAACCTGACATGAAGCAAATTGAGTTAATGTTAGAATAGATTGTGTTGCCAGCTTAGTGGGTGCAATGCAGAAACTTTCCCAATGCAGACTACAATTAAAATGGTGAAGGAGGAAGATAAATCTGAGACGGAATAAGAGGAAGAAAGCCAATTAAGTGTCAAGTAAGAACTCCACTCACTGCCCCAACATAGTATGAAGGACTCCAGGTGGAACATCGACATCATTTGATCTTGGGTGTAGTCTTATTTTATCTGTGTAGAGGAAGAATTCCCAAATAGAAAGTGTGACCCCTAAAGCAAAGGACAGAGAGGGAGCAGGTAAGACAAGCGGTAGCTTGGAGACACTGCAATTGTTCTTGAACTGGAAAGAGTTCAAAATATTGAAAAATATTTTCAGAGCTCTTTTTCTTTCTATATTTGAAAAAAAAAAAACTTAGGAAAAAATAATTGGTAGGGAGGGTTTTTTTGTTGTAAAACTTATCTTTAAACACACTAGCTCTGATGTGGCATCTGAGGATCATTTATATTCCCTCTTGATTTTTATTCCTTTTGGATGTTTTTCAGCCACTTTCCTATTCTTTCATTTTAGTGTGTCTTGAACCAGACAAAATGTTGGCTCTGAAGAGACCTGATGCTTGAGAGGGAGACCCCAGCACTGACAGCTCGTGATGTCAGTGGAAGGTGGTGGGATCACCAGCCGGTGGTTGCTACTGTGCAGCATGTGCCTGCATGGCCCTGGCTGGCAATTAGCTGTCCTGGGAAGAGCAGGTTGTGCCTCTCTGAGAATAAATCCCATCCTTTGGACAGCAGAGCCAAAATAGCAGAGGAGAAACTCTGACATCCTCGGATGGTATAAAGTTCCTGCTGCTTGGTGAGCACAGAAGAGCAATACGAAGTTCTGGAGCACATCAATGTTTCCTGGCATGGGAACACTGACACCCTTCCTCCTCGTAGGAGGATCCTTAGAGAAACCTGCCATCAGGATCCCACCACTCCCTTGAAGGGTAGTGGGGGGTGTTTGCAAAGTGACAGATATGAGGTGCACTCAAGCCAAGTGAGCTAAAAACTGCTCTGAAGATCTTCTCCTGAAATGCTTTTGCCCTGCAACATGTTTTCTTTGGCAGCTTGAGATGTGAATTTTGATCTTGCAAGCATGCGTTAGTGGCTTCCCAAGCCTCCACCCCTTGCAGTTGCCTCCTTCCACACATGTCTCTTGCCCACTCTCTGTCCAGTGCACTTTGCAGATAAGCTGCCCGGTAGTGTGGCCTCAGCATAAACAAAATAAATGCCTGTGCTGGACTACAATTTTAGCCAAAGGTAAATACTCCCTTCCTTGAGGAGCAAGATGTGAAGTAAGTTTCTCCAAACCAGCCCCTGGAGAACTTCTGCATCTCCACTGGCTGAGGAGGAGACTGGGGAGGTTGGCCAGATAACCCACCTCCTTCTATTAGGCTGCACGGGTAGTCCTAGGATCCACTAAAGATCCCAAGGTACCAAAATAACTGCCAGGGGCAGTTGGCAGTACAATTGCTCCTACCCTTCCTCTTTGCTCAACGACACGACTTGATGCTGAAAGCAAGAAATGACGTTGGCAGCTTCCCTCCACCTCTGTGCCCCAAGAGGCTGCATCCTTCCCTCCTGGCTTGTGGTGGAGGCTCCAAAGCCAAAGTACCTCTGTGGTGAAGTGCAAACCACTCCAGGATCTGACCTTCCCTTTCTCACTGGCTGTGCTTCAGTTCCTATGAAAGCAGAGGTGTCTCTCCTGCTATTTGAAAACCAGATGAGCAAAAATGTCAAAAGAGTGGTAAAATAGAAATTACTCCAAAATATCTTTATATTTAAAACATTGTGGTAAAAAAAAAACAACCAACTTTTTCCTATCTCAACATCTTTCTTCCTGTAAAATCTTTGGATTTAAAATAATTCCAGAATTCTCAGCGCTGTTTTACTTTGCATTTCATCTGCATATATGAACAGCAATAACAGGGAATTTTCTCCCTAATTTCTAATGAAGAAGGACATGAAAGCAGTGATAAGTCACAAAAATCTTGTGTGACTTTGGGGAGATCAACTAATTTACCCTGTGCTTTGTTTCCCCAT
Organism: Nipponia nippon; assembly: GCF_047370975.1. Lineage (NCBI taxonomy): Eukaryota > Metazoa > Chordata > Aves > Pelecaniformes > Threskiornithidae > Nipponia > Nipponia nippon. The sequence goes on along the minus strand of NW_028262369.1, from coordinate 16,569,970 downwards.
CTGTCAAAGAGGAGAACACTTTGGCAAGCCCGAAGAGTTGCATGTAAATAACATCAGTGGCTGCAAGATGCTCAAATCCTGACATACTGAGAGCCATAAAAGCTTCTAGATAGTTCATGTCTTCAACTTCAGAAAATAAAGAAGGGTAAGGACTGGCCAGGTGTAAACTCTGGGAAAAGAGATAGAAATTAATACCCTGCTCATTCATATCCTGACTTCCAAAAAGTGACAGAAAATGGTTGGTCACAGAAGTTCCAGCACTCAGTAAGTTTATTATGATTATATGTTCTTGAGAAACCACAGAGATTATCAACGCAAAGTAGGAATGTTGTCTAAAATGGGTAAGAAAAATTACTATAATAAATCCTCTGTCATCTGACGAAATGCTCTGCTGAAGGTTGCAAACACTGAAGTATTTAAAGAAAACACTATTTTACAAGAAATTGTTGCCTTGACTGCGTGTGAATCTCATTGGGAAATCTGTCATCTTGTTTCTGACATTTGTTCTGCAGAGAGAAGAAAAAAAATCTGTTAAAAACTGCACAAAGATAAGCAGTGGAAAAATTACCAGCCCAGGATTCTTCAATAAAACGCTATAATAAGAAGGAAACAAGGGCAGAGAAGAAGACAAGCTTCTTATGTAAGTTATGAATCTCCATGTTCTTATGTAGGATGCTACAGCCACAAATTAAACATATTTGACAAGAAGTCCTACTTGTCAAGAGCAATTTTTTTTCTATTAAAGGGAAAAGCTACTTTGCTTCTCAAGCATAGCAGCCAGGGGGAAGTTTAACTAGTATGAAGCTGAAGAAGAGAAAGAGTAAAATAAAGCTGACAAACCTTAAAAAAGGTTGTAGGCAAGATATGCCCTTCTCCAGAGGCTCACATCGATCACAAAGTCAATTTAATGCTTGTTTAAGGCTCTACCTTGAGCACTAAAGCAGTGCTGCCCAGCGTATAACTGGATGAAATATCTACTGTATCATAGAGTGTTATATCTGCATCCAGACAGGAGTTAAGCTTCACCTGGACCTCAGCAAGGACACAGAACCTGACGGGAAGGGATTAGTGGTGGAGGAAGAAGCCCAGTTATTAAAATTTTTATTGCTGAGGCTCTGATGGAGACATCATCTCAACTTCAAGTGTCTGCCCTGGTGCAGGATCATCTCCACTGGAGATGGTCACCCCTGTGGGCTATCCTGGTTTCTCCCAGCAGCAAGGAGCTGGAAAGGTGCACCCTCACTGCTGGCTGCCCAAGGGCAGTGCCGAATAATCCAGGTGAGCAAAAGCTCCTGTTGCCAGCAGCTGCAGTGCTCTCTGATGGAAAACTGAAAGCAAACCTTCTCAGGAGGGGAAAGTGCAATTGAAAGAGGTTTTAAGCATAAAACCTTCACATTTCCATGTGTACCACAGGTTGCATCCTTCTCTTCCTTCCTTTCACCCCAGCCTCAGTCCTGAAGGGCAAGTGGCTCACTTTCAAAGGACCCCTTAGCGGGTGACTACATAAGTTAGCAGGAATTACACATGGCTTAAACTTCAAGCATATTCCTGAGACACCACAGTGAGCAAATACAGATTAAAAATCCATTTAATTACCCAGGGAAGAGCCAGGATGAGTCGCAGTCTCATAGCTGCTCGTTCATTCATTGTCAGGGACATAATAAGTGTTACATTCACATCCAGGCTGGGATGAAGGCTGAGAGATGTCTCTGCCTGAACTTCTTTATTACTGCACCCTGGATTATTTGGATTAAGGCCATGGCTCTTCATGTTTTCATTAAGACTCTCTTCCATGTGAGTGACCTTAATAATCGTGATATTTGGCATGTATACAGCATTTCCACTATACAGAAATCAAAGCCTTGTAAGGCTTGTACGGCAAAGGAAGGCAGGCCAAGAAGCACATGTGGACTGTCTTAAAATGAAGGGATGTTAAGTTGTTCATGGCAAATATTGTCCGATGAATCTGTCATGATCAAATCCCAATTCCAACTATTCATTTCCGTGAGCTGTGTTCCCAGCTCCCAACCTGTCCAGCTGCCAGATGGAACCGGTGAGTTTAAGTGACAAACTCCAAGTTGTTTCCATTTTTGGTACAGGAGAAATGACATAGTCATGTCCTTCTGCTTCTGATGAGACCAGGCACCTCAGCCAAAGCTCACTAACTAAACAGTTTTTAGTAATCACTTCAATCTTGGTTAGTCAGTGGAGTGATTACTAAACACTGTCGGGGTGTATGCTTCACTCTGGGCACAATCCTGGCAAAATAAGTGTATTGCACCTCCCTGTCTATTTCTTTGCAGGGGAAATTATGACCAGCCAGTTGAAGACCAGTCCTTCACCTACCATCAAACTTTTCATTATGTGTATGTCCTGTTTTCCATGTCTGAGTTTGTTTTTTCTTTGCCTCATTTGGTTTTCCAAATGCTGGAAACCACCTGTAAAGGCAAGCTATCAACATGGGAGGACAGAAGATGTGTTTTCAGGCTGCTGAAATATAAATCAGAAATATTTTGAAAAGCAGGATTAAGCCCTGCTCTCTTGTACATTAATAGCAGTTGTAATCTCAGCTAACGCATTGTCATGTGGTTTTAGAAGTAGGAGTATTGGATACTTTAGGGGGTATATTGTTCCAAAGAAATTTCATTCAAAGTTGACTAGTCTGAGTCATGGTTTGAAATGTGGCATTAGAAACACAAATATATCCATCTCCACCAAGTTTTACCTCCCAGTCTCTCTGATGAGAGCATTTTCAATTCCCTGAAGCAGAAAATAAAAAGGTGAAACTAGAGCTGTGGGGAATGAGGTTTTGTTTCAAGGATCAAAACGAAACCTCAGCAGAAATCAGTATGACTTTCCAATTTAGGAAGCATTTTGACTGTAAAGAAGTAAATAAAAAGTAAATAAATGTTTTCTAAATGTTGATCTCAAAAATCATGGTCTCATAAAAACTACAAAAATTGAAGTGAAACTTGTTGGTCGCTGTAATAGGGCTTTTTTTGGTAAACAGCTGGCTTTTCTTATGTAGTGTGAGGAAAGATATCAGTGCTTCTTTTTCAGCATTGTTATCAACTCACAGTTGAGGCTTCACAGAACACAGTGTGCCAGTAAAATGGGCATAATACTCCCCAGGGACAGAAATTAAATAAGTATTGATAGAGCATTTCAAAAGAGTGAATTGAAATATTTTAAGTGTAAGACATTATAGCTGATTAAAAAAAAAACCTATGTAATGTTTGTTCTTCATACAGCAAGACATGTAAAGTGCCAGGAAGAATCCAAGAAAACATATTCTACCCATTAACCAAACACTTACTAGCAGTAGCAAGCCTGCTAATGAGACAGGCTCACTTCAGCGCCAAAGCAAATTTGACTGTTGAATTTAATAATGAGACTATTATGTTCCACGAATTGGCACATGCGCATAGAGATTCTTTTTAATATTTCATTTTTTTACATCTGCTTCTCATTAAAAGCAAAGCAATAAATTGAAGTGAATTTGTCTGCAGACTTAATTTCCTAACAGGACCAAAGGCTGCAAGTTATTTCCATTAAAAGACAGATAAAATGCTAGCAGAAAAAGAATACATGCAGAAAACACAACCTCAATCATATTATACTGCAGATATTACAGGCATGGGAAGGACTGCTTCCAGCTTGTCTGAGCAGGAGATACAAATGCAAGGGACATAGGCAGGCCTCTGTGGTCCAAGATCCTCAAGGACTATTCAAAATTGAGGTTCAAATTTGACAGTAGGAAGCATTTCTTTACAGAGAGAGTGGTGAAACACTGGAACAGGCTTCCTAGAGAGGTGGCTGATGCCCCAACCTGTCAGTGTTAAAGAGGCATTTGGACAATGCCCCTAATAATTTTTGGTCAGCCCTAAAGCGGTCCAGCAGTGGCACTAGATGACTGTTGTGGGTCTCTTCTGAAATATTTTATTCTATTCTGTTCTGTTCTGTTCTGTTCTGTTCTGTTCTGTTCTGTTCTGTTCTGTTCTAAAATGCTGCTTTAGGACAGGAATAAGATCTAAATTGGTGTCTACATGGTCCTCATGCTTTATGTCCTCTCTGTGTGAACCTGCAGGTGGGTAGAAGTACCTGCAAGCAGTACTGTAGGGAATGTACCAGCTCACACTGTTAATGCCCCAGAGCTGATGTGGTCAAGGTTACGTTCCTTCACCTCACCTCTCCTGGGAAGGATTGAACTTGTTTCAAAGATGAGAGAAAAGTTGAAAATACCAGCTGATCCTCACAGGCACTATTTGTCCCTAAGGCAGGAGACCAGTTCTGCCAGCGCACAGTCACCTCTTTATCAACATGCTGGACAAAGTAGATAGTGATCAGCAGTGATAAACCTGGTTTGTTTTCCTCACTTGTTCCCTGTGAGATGACTCACATTAAGGTCTTCATGTGGTGGAAGTGCATACAGTGCATCACTGCAGATGTGAGCTATTTGACATATCTTTGATGTAACCCCAGCACAAAAGATGCAGCATTCTTCTCAGGTTTTGTAATACCTCCAACTTCTTTTACTTCCCAACTTATTTTCATTCTCTTGAAAAGCTTTTATTGTTGCTTCTATTTGGTAGTGACAACAGATTAAGCACTAAAAAACCTCTTGACTTGGGTTTTGTTCTAAGCAGTTTATAGCCTTGTTCCCCTGAGAGTGATGCCCTAAACAAGAGATTGCACCATAGGGCTGGTTGAAGCATGGATTTGTCTGTCACAGGTAGTACAGGGTGTGTGAAAACCTTCCTGGTCTGCGCTGAACTCAACTCAAATCTTGCAAGCCTTTCTGACTCAACAATTTCTAAAATATTGTTTGGCTCACCAGAAATATTATCATTCAGCTTTGAGTGTTTCTCAGATAACATGAAGGAAACACTTGTTTACAGCTCTATCAGAGGCCAGGGAATGCACTTGTACACTCCATGTCTTTTTGCTGGAGAGCAGTTGTAAGTCAAAGATCATTTTCCTACCCTTCTCCTTGGAGAGAGCAGCAAGTTCTGGATTTGAATCCTAAAAGATGCAGTATTTTACCAAATACTTTATTTTTACCAAGTTGCTGCTATTATCCCTTCCAATCCTGCAACAAGTCCCCAGGCTTGTAAATATTTGTCATTAGAGCTCAGGAGCTTTCTATTTAATAAAGCTTCTCTCCTTATTTAATAAAGGCTGTTCTATTAAATGATTTGCCTGTGTTTACATGTGCATAATGAGGAAACTGGCAGAAAACCAAACAAGTTTGCAGGCTTGAGATGCTGGCTGCTGCTTACATTAATAACTACAAAATGAGTAATGAATCATTAAGTAACTCACCTCATCACTTTGCTTCCCGGTCACAACAGTACAACAAAAAGCCACCCACAGAGGTCACAAGAGACCTGTTGACTTCACCAGCTCCAATCCTCAGCCCACAGAGCACATTTCTGAAAGTGCCAGCACCAGTGCAATATCCATTGCAGCTTTTGAGCACCTCAGCAGCATCAACATGCTTAGAGGACATTTATGTAGGACACATATTTTGCACAGCTGAACTCTGAATTATGGTGAACTTTTCTTAGAAGATACCTGGAAAGGTTTACCTGCTTCCTACTAACTAATAATGATGGTCTGCCCATTGCACTGGTAGAAGACAAGAAATTCTCATGGAAAAAGAGTCTTTTCCTGCCAGATCTGGACTCCCTGTGTGTTGTGTGTGGTCCTATCACTTGTTTAGGATGGCCATGTAATGCAGAGTAATAGAACCTTTTACAGAGGTGCTGCCTAAGGATCAGGTGCATAATGCAGAGAATGATGAGAATTCAGAGAAATATCTTCATCTGAGCTACAGGTCTGCAAATCACCTGGTTTTCAAAATGCAGCATCTCATATTTTTCCTAACAGCTGTAGGCACAAGTTTAACAGATGAAAGTCACATTCTGAAGAAAATATGCTGCTTGGACATCATCTCATTGAAAACAAAGCACCTTAATTACATGAAAATGCATCTAATTTTGTTTTATTACAGCCTATCAGAAAAAATCTGTGCAAACAATTCCAAGCACAATACAGAGAAGTACACTGCTTTAAAAAAAGAAAAAATGTGCACATACAAATATCTTCCTACAAATATTCTGCAGTTAACCATTTGTCACCTCAAATGTTTTTCCTGTTTCATCCCTTTGATGAAACCCAGCAATTCTTTGGAAAGGTTTTGCTGTGCAGCTGGAACCCTGCCATTTCCCTCTTCATTTCAATACGATGGCAAAATTCTCTTCAAACATCACTTGAGTCTGTCTGAGAGACTCTTACACGATGCCAGTTAAAAACTATAGAGAAAAGCAGGATGTGGGCAAAATTATTTTAATAAATTATTCATCTTTAAAAACCATGGTCCCCAAAAATCTTATGGAATCAGTGCTCCAGGACCATTCCTGTCTGCTTAGTACCACTTTTGTTGCTGGAAAGTGATGCATTGAGGACAGGAGAAGGAGGAGGGACAGGGGTGGTGGGAAATGATGGCACGTGACATCGACATGTCTCTCCAACCAAGCGCTGGAAGGTCACAGAATCCTTCATCATCAATGAACTGAGCGAAAGCAGTTCAATTACCTGCCACTTAGGCACGTCCCAATAGCAGGAAGGGGGTCACTGATCTTAATGGTTGGTTAAACAAAAGAATCCCATCCAATGAAGTCCTCCTGATGGAAAATGAGCTTCTCATTGAAAAACTAAAATGCTAGAAAAATTGGCTGAAAACCACAAGATGCTGCTGGTACAAACAAAGTGGTGTATGCGAACTTTTGCCAGTTAAAGATGAAGACTAGTGACTCTTGTTCAGTGCGGGAAAAAACATACTTCAGTGTCTGTAGGGAGTAGTAGACGGCTTTATTCAGAGGGGAGTAAGCTCTGTGTAAAGATACATATTTCTATCAAAAGGACTGGGCAAAAATCAAGGCTTTAATAACAGTATGTCTACCAGATCTAGGGCTAAAGGAGCAATGAGTTTGCTCCATGGTTATTGAGAACAGCTGGTTTGAAAGTCATGGAAAGAAGAGTGGTTTTCTTTCCCAACCAAGTTGCATATAACTGAGCAATGCTCGCTCAAGGTAGTGATGAGCAAACCCAGCCCCTTGGCCCGTGCTGTCTCCTCCAAGACGGCTTCCAAGAGGCAGAGCAATCTGTCAGTGCATCACCATTTTGGGAGTAACCCAGGGTTGCTCAGTAATGACCAACTGGGAAGATCTTCACACATCTCTGCTGCAGGCAATTCAACAATTTGACAACAGATGGGCCTGTAATTACAGCCCATTTGAGAGATTATTAATGGACTGATTTGAAAGGCATTGATTTTTCTTCCTCGCAAGGAGAATAACAAAGAGAAGCAAAAACACCTCAACCTTACTGTGATTCCCGCTGCCTGGCTTTTCACAGCATATTCTGCAGGCAAAGTGAAAACATTCAGCTTCAGCCAGCCAAACTGTGAATGTAATTGAATAGAGTAACTGTCTTCCAGTTAGAAGCTGAGCTGAAGCATGTTTTCTGTGAGCTTCAAAAATGGTTGAGCTGAATGCAAGCCAATACTTGAAAAAAAAAAAAAAAAAGAAAAAAAAAGAATAGTCCCTACTGCATGTGCATGTGGAGTTCCCTGGAGAAGCAAAGATTGGAAACCCAACCCCATGGCCATGGCCAGGGCTCTTGAGGTGGAGGGGTGATAGATATCTGTAGCCAGTGTAGTCTGAAGCTTTGAACAGTGAACGGCAGAAAATAGATCCATTTATTTCTATGGTAACATGAATAACTCAGGACTACACTATAGTCCAAATCTCAGCTGGATTTGAAAACTCCAAGTGATGAGCAACCACTCTCATCCAGCAAGTCCGATGATTTTCTTTCAAGGTAACATACTAGAGCTCTTACCCCACACGTTTCCTTTTTCTCAAAACTGGTAAAGTTAAAAAAAATGTGTTTAAAATCCTTAGAGGAAAACATACTGTAACCTTCAGGCAGAGGCTGGAATTGAGTCTTGGCAGCCCCAGCTTCACTCGCCATGACTCCCAGTGTTGTAGCTTGCTGGGACAGGCATCTTCACAACATGACCATCCTGCACTTTGGGTAGTCTTGTGGGGATGAGGAATGGATGTGTCTCTCAGCCCCAACTGGTTATTTAACCAAGAACATACTTCCCTCTTTGCCAGGGCCTCTGACTCCCATTTTTTTTTTAAATAAAGATGCTCCTTCACCATTTGGGAAGATTTTGAAGCACCAAGGAGTCTACTTCCAGCCTGGCAAAGTTATGCAGATTTGCCTGCTTTTCAATACTGATTTCATTGGTTTTGACCTTAGTCCTCTTGTGGTTATGAAAAGTCTGGGTCTAATCCTTAGCACACAATCAATTTTTAGAGCAATGGCTCCAGAAACAAACTAGGAGCAAACCATACATCTTCTGCTCCTTCTCAGTTTCTCTATTCATCTGAGTTTGAAAAGTAGCTATGTTGCACTACTTCAGTCCTTCTAATCAGAGGCAATCCAACCCCAGGGTCTCAGTTTCAACACCTCCGTCTAGTTCAAGCCAGGCCTGGACCCAAGCCTATCACTGAGATGGTTTACACACATAATTCCTCCCTCGCCAGCAATCAGTCTCTGTTCCTTGCTGCCAGGTTCAACAGGAGAGGCTACTGACATAAGTTACCCAGGAGTTCTTCCTTCTAAAAATAATGATCACAACTCATCCTTTCTACTTCAGCTGAATTTTGACAAGGCAATTTCAAAAGCACAGGAGGAGTTTCCCATGCAACCTGTCTTTACAGCTCCCTTGGAGCTGTCACCTCCCCCATGTTACACATATGCACCATTTTAAAATGTATTACTACCACTACATTTGTCAGCAGTTTCATCATCATTCAACATTACAGTAGGAAATGCACTGTTCAGGGATCATGTTATGACACTGAATTCCTCTATGTGACAAGGAATGGCAAAATAAATAGACTTGTATCCAAGTTATGGCTATTTGAGAGGTGTTTTTACACCAAGAGTAGAACAAAATGAAATAACGCAGTTTGAGATTTTTTGCTCAATATTAGATCTCTTTCCTCTCTAAAACCCCAACATAAAAATGTTAAAGATATATAGATTATACATGTATAAAATATTACATGCAGCGAAAAGGACAGACCCAGTAGAATTAAAGAAAAGACTATGTCCCATCAACTTTGTGTGCTTTGTCCTCCACACATTTCATCTGCCTCACACATTGACCCTCACCACAACAAATCTGGGCCATCGCCCTTCCCACGCACCTCTGAAGGTCTGCATGCCCAGCCTGTACCGCCAGGTATCTGCGCCCACACTTGTGTGGCAGGAGTTATTTTTCCTCCCATGTTTATTCTATGGTTGGTGCAATTGATCTTTGGTCTCTGACCAGGGGCATTAGACATTAAAAGCATGACAAGGTAGCGTTCTCAGATAGCCTTTGTGTTCGCTTCATTCAACCCTGAAATGGAGCGTCACTGTTGACTTGAATGAGTAAAGAATTCGACAAGCCTTGAGTGCTTTTGAAAATCCTGCCTTTGTCATAGCACAGATCCTGGTAAAAATACTTTTGGCAAGGTGTTTAATTAGAAGAAGAGTGGCATTTTCTTCAGGGAAACTTAGGGACTACCATGTTTTCTTAGCAACTTTTTTTATATCACAAATGATAATAAAATGCTAGTAAAATATACGAGGGAAATTCATTAAATTAGCCCTATTTTGATTCAAGCTGATATTCACAGTGGGGCTATTGTATCACATTTTGCTTGGCATGTTTTCAAAGAAGGTAATCAAAATCTCCTCTTCTTTTCTGTTTATCATCCCAACTCTATTTTTAACAGATGACTCTCCCCATTGTCATGGCAAGAGCAGACTGGAGTCTTGGTTCAATTTAGCAATACATGACCATAAATACATCAGCAGATTGAATTAGAAAGTGACATGCCAAAATCAGCTTTTCCTTCTCTTTTTTGCTTTCACACATCTGACTCAATCACAGATCTCTAATTGAAAAGCCTCAGCAGTGGATTAAGATCATATACATTATTACGAAGCACGGTGCCTCGTGCATGCTGATGAAAACAGGAGTGCCTGGCAGGGGCTGGGGAGCCCTGCGCTCAGCTAACCACACAGCCGCCACTCGGGTCACCCCCTACTATGTACATGGGGGCAAGCAGTGGAGCAAAGGGGCTTAGGTGACATTGGTATGGGTGTTTATATATGTAATAGCAGTCGAAGGGTGCAGGGCAGAGGGGGGAGCTATGTATGGCTTTTATTCACTTCTTGCATTCAAAGGGCAAAATACTTCAGCCCCTTCCTGCCCAGCAGAACCTCAGTGAGGTGAATGGGAGTTTAGGAGGGAGTAAACCAAACACCAATATCCAGCCTGACAGCCTGGATATTAAGCCCTGCATATTTCCACTAGCTAGTAATTTTAGGGCCTGATTCGTAGCCAGCTGGAGTAAAACATCCCCACATGAGATTTTAGCTCCCACTCTCATGGAGAGGCGGGATGCCGAGTGCAACCCTGTTACTCAGTCTTCCCTTATGCTCAGTGCCCAGGGACAGTAGCGTAAAATAAACGTGATGAAGATGAGAGTCTCTTCTCATTGCCCCTGAAGGAGCCTGCACGCTCAGGTGCTGCGCTTTCGGAGGAGCAGCAGTGAGTCCCCTGCGCTCGGGGAGGGTCTCGCTCCAAACGAGCCTGCGGGAGTCTTTAAAAGGACTTCTCGGAGCTGGAAGGGAGCTAGACCAGGGGAGGAAATGCAGGTCTCCTGTGATACCCCTTTCTCTTCTCCGCGGGCACGGAGTGGGCGCTCCCAGCCCCTCCCAGGAGCCGCCGCTCTCCTCGCAAGGCGCAGACCCCGCACCCGTGGCAGGGGACTGCCGCCTCCTCGGGGTGCAGGCGGCCGGGGCAGAGCAGCGGGACCGGCAGCACAGCGCGGCGACAGAGCCAGGTAAGGGCCTCCCTGAGCTTGGGGAGGGGGGCACAGGCATGCCGGGGGTTGGGGGGGAGCAGAGCATCCCGGCGGAGGGCACCGACGGCTCCCTACCTGCAGCCCAACTTTCTGCAGAGTGGGTGGCCCCAGGCTGTCCCCTCCCGGGCTGCGGCACCCTGTTCCGTCCCCCGTTCCACCCCCCCCGCCGGAGGCAGCCCCGGCTGGGAGCCCCGTCCCTCCTCCCCGGGGGAGCGGCCGCGGTCCCCGCCCGCCGCCGGAGGGAAGCGGCGGAGCGCGGGGTGCGCTCCCGGCTCGGGGAGCGGCCCGGGGGGGCTGCAGCCGGAGCAGCGCGGCAGCCCGGGGGGCAGCGGGGCGGTTCATGCCTGCACCCGGCGGAGAGGAGTCCCTGGAACTGCAGGTAATCATTGCCGGGGGAGAAGGGAAGAGCGAACGGGGTTGGGGGAGTCTAAGAGGATGGGTGGAGAGGCAGGAGGGATGGTGACGGGGCAGGCTGGGGCTTTGCGAAGCGCACCCCGCTTTTGAGGGCTCTCTGGGATGAATGAGGCACCGGAGCGCTCGGTCCCGTTTGCGGCTCCCCCGAAGCAAGCGGTCACCCCGAGTTTGCCCTTCTTACGGGGATTTTGCTGCTGGAGAGCGAAGTGACCCCATCCTGGCTGGACGGATGGTGGGGAGAGGACCCGCTGGCCGAGCGGAGGATGCGGTGCTTAAAGCCGGACAAGCCTTAGCGTTGCTTCAAAGCGGCCGCTTGAAAGGGAGGAGAAAGGCACCTGCGGGAGGGATGCGCAGGCACAGCCCGACACACCACCCGCTCGGCGCCGCTTGAGCCCCACCATGACCCGAAAAGGTGGCAGAGCCCTGAATGCTGCCCAGCCTGGCGGGACGGGGGCACAGACGGCCACGGGGGGCTAGAGCTGAGCGCACCATGCCCCTTTCTGATAAAACACGGGAGGGAAGTGCAGAGGGTCGGATGTGCTCCAGGGTGGTCAGCAAAAAGCGGATGGTCAAGGTGAAGGCGGAGTCCTCCGAGTCACCCTGTCCCTGTGCCCCGCTGTCTTACAGCTCCCAGCACTCGCAGAACCGGGCATAACTTGTTCCCTCTGCTCAGACCTTTGCACTGAAGAGCAGGAAAGAACAACCCAGCTCTGGTGTTCTGAACTTGCAGGCTTGCGTTGGGGTAAACTAGAGACTTTTTATAGTTCTGTGGAGGAGGAGACACGCAGGTTACACCAGGCAGCCAATACTTAGGGTGCTGGGATCAGTCTGTTAGTGCTTGTGTTGGGAATCCCAACTCCTGGGGGACCCTGTCACCAGCGCTCACTGGCTGGAGTGGATCTACACTGCTGGTGTGGGGTGTGCCCAAGCCAGAGACCTCGCACCTTGAGAGGTGCCCCCCGAGGCTCCTGGAGCTGCTCCACTTTTTGCAGCAAGAGAAGCTGTTACTGAGCTCCTTCCAGCCTGGGGCTCTCTCCTGGAGGGGATCCCTGAGCCAAAGGGGTCTGTGGGTCTTTTAGCTCTCCCTCAGCCTGGGAGCAGACACAGCCCATAGTTAATTGCTCCTCAATCGAACTGTCTTTGAACCTGTCATGTCCCTGAAATCAGTTGATGTCAACAGATTGCAGAGGAGAGAGGGGCAGAAGAGAAACATCTTGGTAAAAACGCCTGGTTACAGTGGTGCGCCAGTGCAGCCGTTGGAGCTTAGCGCCAGCCACACCTGCCCGGGTGTGAGCACGGAGATGTCGGGCTCCACACTTTCCTCTGGCTGAAGCTGCTTAAATCAACTGATCTGGGAGCAAAACCAGAAGCATGTGATTTACACAACTGTTTGTGTGACAGGACCAGCTCAGCAAAAGTGAGTCAGCTCTGAGCATAACAGAGCCTGAAATGTGTTTGGGGAAAAAAAGTATTTAGCAAATATTTGGCAAAAGCAAAAGTGTTTTATGGACTGTTTATTTGCAAACTAAAAATAGAACCAAGTTATCAGGTAAGATCTCTGCAGAGTGCTCTAGGAAACACTGGGCTGGTCTGAGCAGGGTGGTAACAAAGTGTTGCCAACTTGAAAATATAGTTCTTAAAGATATTGAAAATGCTAAAAGTGGCAAGGCATTATTCAACTTTGACTTCAGTTGATCAGTGTTTAGTACCAATACAACTAGGCAAAAGAGAAAACCAATTAGTGCAAGAAAGTTGTTTCATTATGTCTTCTGTAGAGAAAAATCAATCACTCCAGTTTTTTGGAGTGAGAAACACACCCTGAGAAATGTCAAATGGCAGATTTTAACAAGGAGAAAGTTCCCACCTGAACTGAATCCTTTTGCTTTTTTACCCCAGGTGGTAGAACAGGGTAGGGAGTGGGGAAAACCTAGAATTCTGTATATGAAATGATGAGATTTCTATGCTCTCAGGGAGCTACTGGTTTAGTACAAGAACATTATTATAACTGTAAGAAGTTGAAGCAGGTCTTGGCATAATGCTGCATTTCCCTCCTCCTCATGCAGAGCCCTGCCTGGGTGTTTGTGTAATTTCAGAGCTGCTCTGCCAGGTCACACCAACTTTCACACCACCACCTCCCTCCCTTCCCCTTGCACCAGCAGCTCGCTCTCCCTCCTGCAGCAGCAACTCCTGGCTCTGCCTGCTCGATCCATGCAAATGCAAACCATGAGGCCCCAGAGGTTGTATCTGAAGAAGCAGGTGATGAACATTCCTCCCCAAAAGGGCAAATTTACTACGGGACCAGGAGAGTGTTTCTTCGCTTCATTGCAGCAAATTGCTCTGCTAACACATCGTGGCCAACTCCATAGGACGGGTGCAAAAAACATGAGGTTCTGCTGCTGTTAGATACTTCTTGGATACTTATCCAGGTGCTTTTCTTCCCATTACTACCAAGGGCATCTGTTTTAAAAGCATACCTGTCTGGATTACCGTTTTGTCTATTCCTGCTAGTTATTCTGCACCTGGAAGCAGTAATCTGCTGTTCTGTTGCCGTAATTCTCTTGCAGCAATTACATTCAATGCTGCACAAGAGAGTTGTGATTCCAGTGATAAACAGGCAGCGAGATCAAATATTGACTCATAAAATTAGGTTTCTTTATGTAATTCCTTCTTGATCCCAGCTATACCCAGCTTTGACTCTGATGCAATGTACTTTATAGAGTTATTTTTGCTTTGCTATTGTAACCACAGCCAGGAAGAATTTCAACCGTGATCTGCCTGGACAGTTTTAAGGTTTGTTCTTCCTTATGTTGTGGTGATGCTTCAGTCACTAATGGGCTGTTGTGTGCTGTTAGATAGGCTCTTGTGCCCAGCAAAAGCACGTTTGTTTAGGACACCTGCTAGAGAAGTTTTCACAAAGGCTAAATACCTTCTTCTGAGCAGAATGGTCTGTACCATAATATCTTTGCTATTTCTTCTCTCAGTTTTCTTGGGGAGGGACACAGACAGTCAGATATGTTCAGCTGAAGTGGATGCCTATTTTTTTTGTCAGGGTACTGCTCTGTAAAAGGAGAACTTGGAATTATATTAGTGATTATTCTGGACCTATGTTCTTAGCTCCATTGTCCTTTTTGGTTCATGTGTTTTGAGCAGAAAGCACATAATTTATCAAGTATACCAGTATGGTGTCTTGGAGATCAAACACCAAAGAGAAAAATATCTGGATGAGAGAAAGTCCCCTAGAGGTGTTTTTTTATTAATCCATTAATTAAGAATACCAAAATAAGTGTATAAGGTATCAGTCAGCATGCCTTAATTATATTTAGTCATCCTTTGTTGAGGTTCATGGTCATTAACTGCTGTAGTGGAAATATAAGTTCAGACAAAATTGTGCTGGTGAGGGGCAAGCTATCAGCTAGACAGAGGGAAAAGTCATCTATGCTCATCAGGCAGCCAGCAAAACATGCTTTTGCAGCTGTTCAGGTTTTTTTGTTGTTGCCATGCCACAATGAATCCCAAAATACCAGTGCCTACAAGGCAAAGGCAATGAGGTTTCAGTGGCTTAGTGGATAAAGCACTGAATGGGGGCTCTGGAGATCCGGGCTCAGTTTTCAGATCTGGATGACTCTAAGCACATCACATCCCCAGCCAGTGTATGGGAAACGTCCAGATGACGGCAGCTCCTTGCTGATGCTGCCAACCTGCAGGCTGTCACCAAATGAAGAGATTAAAGACTTTTCATGAGCGCCTTAGCAAATGCATTTCCTTCTGAATCCACCCACTATTGAAGCAAAAGGTGCAAAATTCATCAAATGGAACAAAAAACTGAGAGTAAAGATTAACGTTCACAGAAAACAAAGAGAAGAGCCCCAAAATACTAAAAGAGCAGACTGACAAACTGCTGAGGTATCACTGACTACTGGGAACAGCACAGCAGCAGGAGGAGACCATTACAGCTGCTGTTGAAGAAGGCTGGAAGAGCTGTCCCCCTCCATGGAAGACATGCAAAGGTCCCTCAAGAAAAACCTTTGGGTTCATCAGGAATGCCAGGAATGGATGGCTCAAAGAACCTGAGGCTCTTGGCAAGCAGGGATTTTGTGCAGTAGGTTATCCACATAAGGGAACTCCTCTTCCTCAGTGCTTCTCCCAAGGCTTGAACTCTAAATGTGGTGGAAGGAGCAACAGGCTTGAAGAACTTACTGTGTTATTTTACAGTCAACAATTTCAACGATATGTACTGTGGGGAAAAAGGAGGTAACTTTAGAAGAAAGATGTCCATCCTCATTTTTTATAGCACTAGGGTGAGAGCCACACATGACTACTGTCCTCCTATTTTTGCAGTCCCAGAACAAAAATTTTGCTTTTTGGCCTAGACTGCATGTTGCTGAGCTAGTCTGGGGAGAAGTGCCTTCCCAGTGTCAGCACCATACTCGATCCCAAAGATGCAGTTCCGTGAATATGAGTTTATAAACACCAACTGCCCCATCCTACCACCCATTTCCTTTATATTCTTCGCTTCAAAGATACTGGCTAACCAACTGGGTCACACAGCATCTGGATTGCAAGAAAATGCAATCTTCCAAAGATCAAAACTCTCACAGCCCAAGAGGAGCATGGTGCTGCTTTGACTTCTCCCTGATTTCCCCTCCAAAATAATCTGAGTTTTAATACAACTTTATAATTTAAAATTAGTGTCAGAACAGAATTTAAAAGTCCATTCTTTGGCCAGAACTGGAGTTTGCCTTTTCTTATGTAAGCAGTAAGTTTAGTCCTATTTAATTCACAAAGAGCATGGTCTCAGCTGACCTCTCCCTGCAGTGTGCTGTCAGGGACTGCAATGACTCTTGCAGGGAGCCCATGGCTGCAATACCTAAACCCCAAACACCACGGTAGCATATTCAGAACCTTCAGATCTGCCTTGTACCTTTCTCATCTCCATCTTCAAGCCATCATTTGTTTGAGCTTTGGCAGCTCTCTCAGCTTTACCATCCCAGCCACCCTGGATTTCTGATTTCTCTGGTACATCTCCTCCCAGCCACGGAGTTACATGTGAGACACCTACTTCCCATCTGTACATTTCCAAATCAGAACAGCATATTTATGATTACTACTGGTAGCTGCAGGGACTTCTACTCTCACCCACTGCAGTTTTTCTCACCCAAAGAGAAAGCACAGTAACCAGCCCGTGGAGGTGTTTGCATTCCTCTTGGAGACGAGAAGTCTCTCTCATGCTTATGATACTGAATTTTGCTTTTGTTTGAAAGGCATGGGCGCAATGTGGGCTGGGTGTTTTTGAATCCAGATTCATGCCCCCAGATTATTATGGAAACCCATCCATCAGGTGATGGGAACAAAAGTTGCTGGGCACATCCTCCTTGAGCACCTTTACCACTCTCTGCTGGCCAGACTTTGGAGAGATCTTGGGCCAGACTGGTGTTTTGAATCTCCACTCTTTTATAGCAGGTGCTCTAACTTTTTTATAGTGGAAAGCCTTATAAACACCTACTTAGACCATGTTCAGACAAAGAATGAAAAAATATTCATATGAATCAAGCATTCCACAGAAACAGAGCGTTGGAAATTTTCAGCCCTTTTCAGATTGTCTAATAAAACATATTCTGTCACCAAATCTGTTCAGTTGTCTGTCCTGAAGCTGCCCACTGCAGTTTGGATTTCTTGCAGAAGAAAGGTGTTAGACAAAAAGCACTCTTCAGGGTGAGAGGAGAGGGATTCAGAAACACTAACAGAATAGTCTTGAGAGATGTAACAGAAACAGCTTGTTCCTTTCCATCGCAGTCCTCATATCTGCGTGCACATGGCCTGACCCGACTGAAAAGTGTTCTCAGACATGGTCCTTTCCATCTCGGAGTTCATTGATTTTTTTTCTAGGGTTTTGTTGGTTGTTATGGAAGGTTTTGTTTCCCCACCTACACAGCTGCCGATGTTCCCTGGGGGTTCTCAATTGGTTCTGCCAGGCAGTAAGTGGCATTTGAATATATCAAACTGCGATTGTTTCTGTGTAAACAGGGAGACCTGTGAAACATAACAGTGGAGCTTCAGATAAGAAGAGCTGGGAACTATCTTTGGTTCTGGATTCTGAAAGCACCCAGAGCTTGTACGGGAGTGAGGTGGGGCTGAGTCTGTCCCTGAGCCTCTCCAGGCACCCTCCGCTAAGTGACAGCAGAATTGCCCTAAATTGGACTTTAAAGCTTTCGGCACTAATGCCAGGGTTCTGCTTTCAGTCTAATTTGGATGTGCTGTTCGGTCAGAGTCTTTCAAAATTATCTTCTAACATTTTCTATATCAGTTTTTAGACAGAAAGCTAGGAGGAAAGGTGGGTTCTGGATTTGCGTATTTTTGTGCAAGTTGGAAAGTAGAGAGTATTATCCCCCTTGCTCCTTGGTTTCACAAAAGAGGAAAAATGCATGTACGACAGGTTATGTAGGGTGAGACAGTCAGACAGTAAAGTTTGCGTGCCAAGTGGCACAGAGGCATGCAAGAATTAACATTTCGCATCAGCAGAGGAAGGACTGGCCTTAGTTACCAGTAGGTTTTGGACCCGAACGGCCCACATGCTGGGGCATTCGGACTCCTTTGCTGCAGGAAAGCTTCTGCCTCTAAGTGTGATGGCCATTACCCTCTCTTCTCTCGCTTGCTGTCCCCGGCGGGATGCATGCTGTATTACTGCCGTGCAGCCTCCCATCTTCCCAGTTGCATCCAGCCCTGACCCCACTGCATGGAGCTTGTGAAAATTAAGCAGATACCACCATCTACTGGGATGAGCACTTGGGCTCTCTCATTGTGCAGTTCCTTTGCCCAGGTATTGATCTCATCACATGTGCTAACTGCATAATTCAAACACAAATTCTGACTATAGATAGAAAATTAAATGCTGTGTAAAACTTAGTCTACTTTGAATTCACTCTTTCTTTCTCTCTTTTTCTTCCCTTTTTTTTTTTTTTCTTTCTAGGAACAAGATGCCCATGAAGTTTAATCTCTCTTAGCCTTAAAAGAAAATCTGAGGAGTAAAAGCTATGGATCCTTTATACTTTCCCAACGCATTTAGCACAGAAGCTAGTTCCAGCGATGTGAATTCCTCACTGCTGACGAACGTGACAGAGAATGGGACGCTCTCAGAGCAGCCCACATTCAAATACATCCACAAAGTCCTGATTCCCATCTGTTACCTCCTTGTATGTGCAGTTGGACTCAGTGGCAACACATTGGTCATTTATGTGGTTTTGCGCTATGCCAAGATGAAAACTGTCACCAACATATACATCTTGAATTTAGCTGTTGCTGATGTACTCTTCATGCTTGGCCTGCCCTTCCTGGCCACCCAGAATGCCATCTCCTATTGGCCTTTTGGCTCCTTTTTGTGCAGGCTGGTTATGACTGCAGATGGCATTAACCAATTCACTAGTATTTTTTGTTTGACTGTGATGAGCATGGACCGCTACCTGGCAGTAGTTCATCCCATTAAATCAACCAAGTGGAGACGTCCCAGGGTGGCCAAGCTCATCAGTGTGACTGTCTGGACATTCTCGTTCTTGGTGGTGCTTCCAGTCATCATCTTTTCGGATGTGCAAGAGGACTTTCACACCTGCAACATGAACTGGCCAGAGCCTGTCAACATCTGGTCAGCAGCATTCATCATTTACACATCTGTCCTTGGTTTTTTTGGTCCTTTGTTGGTGATCTGTCTCTGCTACTTACTGATCGTGATTAAAGTCAAATCTTCGGGGATCCGAGTTGGGTCTACGAGGCGCAGGAGATCAGAGAGGAAGGTGACCAGGATGGTGGTGATCATTGTGGTGGTCTTTGTGTTTTGCTGGCTCCCATTTTACATGATGAACATTGTCAATTTGATACTTATACTGCCAGAAGACCCTGTGTTGGTAGGGGTGTACTTGTTTGTGGTGGTCCTGTCCTATGCAAACAGCTGTGCCAACCCCATTCTTTATGGATTTCTTTCTGACAACTTCAAGCAGAGTTTTCAGAAAGTCCTTCACCTCCGAAAGGGCAATGGTGTAGAGGATGGTGACCCCACTGAACACAGGCAAGAGAACAGCAGCCGCTTGCAGGAATCAATGTTAACCCAGAGAAATATTGAATTCAATGGACATATGCAGACTAGCAAGGTCTAAGGGCATGGTTTGGTACTGCAAAGCACTTGTAGAGCTGGAGAACTTGGGGACTTAAAGGAGAGATGAATTCATAGCAAAGCTAAAATCAGGAGACTCACAAGCTCAAATAAATGTACATAGACTTCTCTTCACTCTCCCCCTTTCCCAGCTAAAATGTTATGGCCTATACTGGGCTGTGTGAAGCTCTTATGGTGTTTTAGCTGTCAGACATGTGTTATCACTTTCTGTACTCTATAAAGAACTGATTTATGGCACACACTGACGGCTTTGTACAGCTCTAGTGATGCAAACCAACACTAAACCTGTTTTAACTAACTTGTTAAGCTGAGTTTATGGCTGCTTTGCACTGTTGGGATCAGCTAATATCTTTGGAAGTCTTCAAGGGGATCTCTTAAAAGAAAAACACTATTTCTTAAGAGGAAGTTTCATACAAAAAAAGGCCACAGCACTGACCTTGAAATTGTGTATGAGCCATGGTTATAGAGTGCTGTGTACTCCATTTACATTGTTTTACTGTCATTAACCCATATATGAGATTCATAGTATTTGGAAATCTTTCAAAGACCATAAGAAAGAATAAAAACAAGACTAGGAAAACGTTGTTGAAAGGATTCAATGTATTCATAATACTTTCACATTCTAAACCAAACTGCATACAAAATGTAATGTAACCACTTTATCATTATGTAAGTGACGATGATTGTGAAGTCCTGGAAAGCTGTTGTGTATATTTATTGGTTCTGAATGTAAGTATGGACATGAATATAAACTGTATTTTCAGAAATTAAAACAAGTTCAATCCCCTTCTGACTATCCATTTCATGGCTTTGCCAAGGACTGTCAGGCACTGCATAAAAAAGATACAGCTGAGTCTTTGATGCTTAAATCATTGTAGATGCAATATAGTTTAGCATGGTAGGACCAAGGATGGGGACCTGTGGGGCTCTGTCCTGCTCAGACATGAAAAGGAAAGTCATTGTGCCTCATGGTGCTTGGGAGCTCAGAGACAAATAGAGATCAAATGACTAATGTAAGACCGTATAGCAGGATGGGGAAAGCAAGGAACAGCATCCAAACCTGATTCCTGCCTCGTATCTGATCCAAGCTACTTGCATGGTAAAGTGAGGACTCTTCATACACAAAAAGGAAGAAAGCAAGTTAGATATTTGTTTTAATCCAGGCAGAAACTATTTATTCTCTTCAGAAATTGCTTTCCACCACCACTGCCACCCACACAGGTCAAACAGTCCTTCTGTAAGGAAATTTTTTTGTATATAATAGCAAGCAGGGCAGGGGATACAAAAGGAGAGGGCATCTCAGCCATCCTTCCAACCTTTGGTGACCTTCTATAGCATCTCTAAGGGACGTGGCTGAGCCCCGGCGCCAGCAGTAAATACCAGCCTGGCATTTGTACAAGCAAGGCAGATTATTTAAATAACTGTAAACAGAGCATGATGCTGACATGGCTTCCCCTTGGAGTGCAACCCAGAGAAGGGTGGACAAGAGTGATTAGAGTGAGAGGCCCTGTGTTGAAATTACTAAAGATTTTGGGGTTTGCAGCCTTCCAAAATGAGATCCAGGTTGCAGTCCTCTCCCTCTTATAGCTTTGCAAAGGCTCGGCAAGTTCAGCAGAGGAGCATGAAGATGTTGTTTCAAAGCCAAGTTACTGTTATCAGCTAGTCCACAGCAGCTTGTTTTCATGAGTCTTTTTGACCAAGGCCTTCAGGACTGCCTAGGAGCAGAGACCTGTTGCTTCTCTTAACTGTCCTTCTGAGGAGTTTGGAGTTCCCACATCCTGACATGCACCATTCAAAATCTACTCACGTGTTGGGTCACCTGTGCCATAAGGTGCTAAAAGCAGGTATAATTTGTTAAAACGTGCCACTATGGTACACAAATACTTCTCCTTAAAATGCTCTGCAGGGGGAGAAGTTAAATCCCTGTTCAGAGACCTAGTCACTGGGCTTCTTAATAGGCTAAAACTGACTCTGCATGTACCGATATTACCATAAGCCCTAGCAGGCAAGTTCCTTTTTGGATTTGTCTTCATAGCTAAGATATTTCTAACTGACGTCTGTCTTGGGAAAAGCATGTGTTTCTGTTCAGTGATATATATTCTGGCCTACCATGGGTCGGTCTCAACCAGTCCATACATCTATCTTCACTTCAACAACCACAGTGGAGGAATGAAAAGAAGCTCTGAGGAGGGTGAAAACAGAGTAAAACCTGTCCATCCTCCCAGGCTGGTCCAGGAAAACATTGTGCATCAGCAAAATTGTGTATGTCCAAAAAATCAGCCTGGGGTGAGAGGCAGGGGAGGTCCCATGATGGACCATAGCGCTGCAATGGTCTGTGTATGAAGAATGGAGAAAGCAGGACAATAGCCAGAGCAAAATGTGTTTTGTCCTGTAGGCTGACTCCAGCCAGCAGGACCTGTAGCTCAGAGTGGACAGAGCCTTCGCTCCCACCCAAGGGTGTCCCCTTTCAGTGCAGGTGGAGAACAAACCTGCCTGCATGACCATCAGCCCTGAGGACCAAGCACACCAGGCAGGGCGATAGCCTGAGCTAAAACCCCTCAGGACTTAAAACTACTTACTCCTGATGCAACTATTTAGCTTGAACTCATAGGATGGACCGATTCCTAAGTAAGTTCTTGCTCCTGCCCACTGTTGTGTGTGTATGCACCATTTTCCTTCTTTGTGCCATCATATATGGCCATACTCACATTCCCCAAGCACGAGAGCACAAGAATTCACCAGATACAATAACAGACAATTGCAGGATGTATCGAGAGCCGGGTCCCTGGCTTGGGACATTAGTAGGTACATTTAGGTTTCTTGCAGTAGCAGGCTGCAGCCCACCTTCCACACACCTGTGCTATACCACAGCCATTAATTCAAAATCAGAGCACAATCAAGTTTACATTGATTAATTAAGCCATGCAATATCTATTATTTCCAGAATTATCGGGCTGTTCCAGGCATAAATCAACGCCCTTATTAGTTCTTGAGACATGTGGAATAATTAGTGCAGGCCTTTATGTCATCTCTGCCAACTCCATCTGCCTCCAGTTGATTAGCCAGAAGTTCTTCTCCAGTGACAGAATTAGAAAAAAACATTTTAGTTCACAGATCATTTTGCAAGCAGCAGTAATAATTAATGCTTTCACAGAGGGAGGGTGCCCTGTGTGTGCACCATCGGTAGCTTGCTTTGCAGCAGTGCAGGGATGCAGAATTCAAGTCAAACTGTGTTGCTGCATCTATGCCATCACCAATCACCAGCCTGATCCTCTGGAGCAGCTGATCTCTTAAGCACAGGGAAAATTAGCAGAATGAAGAAACCAGAGGGGTTTTCACAATAGCAGCAAAGCTGAGCAAGGCTGGTTGCTCTCACCAGCTGTATGCTATATTAGTATTTGCTATGGAAGTAGCAAGACATGGTTATGAACAGGGAATAGCTGAAATGCCAGGAAGAGATTTAGGAATTTTCCCCTGAGGCTGTGAGACTCCTCCTAAGTCACTTCACCCCTTGTACATCAGTTTATGTATCTGTAAAACTGGGAAGACCAGTACTGACCTCCGTCAATACAGCATTCAGGGCTGAAAGTCAGCACTGAAAAAAAACCCCTTGTAATTTGCTGTCTCGTACCAATGTACTTGGAGCTCCACAAAAACCAGAGCTGGCAGTCCTGGAGATAGGCAATGCATTGGGAACCAGGGGGAAAGGGTGTCATTGCTGCCAGTCCTCACTAGTATTATCCTAAGGCTGCCTGAGAGAAGGGCTGCTTGGGTATCTCAGTCTTCATTTGTAAGAGAAATCATTTCACTTGGAGATTATGAAGGATTCATTATAAACTTGAAGCAAGTGCACCCAATAGCCTCAAAACCAGCAGTCCAACAGAAGCCATTGATATGCTTGGGACTGGCAGCACCACCAACAGAATTAAAATGTGCAAGGAACAACAGTCTCATACTTAGCCTTTGATACTTTAAAATAAATTTATAGGTGGGGCAGAGACCCATGTATGATGTAGAGAGGTTGTGAGGTGGATACTGGTTTGCCAGAAGGATGCTCAGAATAGAGACGGAGGAATTTGGAGTCAGACAAAACTGTCTGCAGACTCAGAGTGGTGGTTTGAGGACAGAGGGTAGATAGAAAGCCCAAAATGTCCCTCCAGACATTTCGTCCCAGGACCGGACACCCCTTTTAGACATCTTTCAGGCTGAGGTGTATCAGACCCACAGGGACTGTGTGAGTGTTACTTTAACACAAAAATAAAACCACATTGCCAGAATAAATCACACACCTAGAGATTAAGCAATATAACAAGAAGCAGATGGAAGAATAAACTCCAAAACCAAAGAAAATAAAAAACCTCCTCAGTGGATTAGGTAAGAACACAGAAGAACTGAAGAATACTCACAGGACCAACACTTGAGTAAAAATTGGCAGAGTTGAAATATTGATAGTTTCTGGGTAACTTCTTATTTTCTCTTCAGTGAAAAAGCTAATATTAATTTTGAACCTCTCTGAGCATGGGAGAGAGCTAAAGAGGTGTGATAAATGAAGATCCAGAGTTTTATTGCTCTGTCACGTTAATCTGGTGCAGTATCAGGAGACACCAGTGTAACAATAATCTGGTGCATTAGGGATACTCTGTTTTTCTTTCCATGATGATTTTATAACACGCTGGAAAGAAAAGCCAACAGCATTTCATGCCAAGATGCTTTATAAACTTTAATATTGTGCTAACAAAAGCATCATCTTTTACCACAGAGGAAGAGTTTTAGTGCAAACTATAAGCTCTTTGTGTATCGAGCAAAATTTCTCTGTTCTTTTCTCTGACTCAAAGTCAGGTCAGCATGTATTGTGTAGAGTTACCATGCACTAATCACCTACCATGGTCTTCAGGCTTACGCTGCAGAGATTGTCTTCACTTTAATAAAACATTCTGGACAAAGTATACAATTTATGCATCAAATGAACCAAACCCAAAAATTGTTTGCATATTTTCTCGGTCTTAAAAAGTCTTTTTTTCAAGTAATCTGGCTGTTGCTATGATGGTAACTCTTAGGTCTCTCACCTGCTGTGAAAAGCCTGCCCAAGGCCACCTCACCGGGCTGTTATTTCAGGCCCCAGCTCATCTCCTGTGTGGAAGAACTGTCGCCTTGGGGACACAGAGGCTTTAGACCCTGAGGACATCGGGGCTGCTCCGCTGGCATGTCCAAGCTAGCCCTGAAGCTTACTCCTACATCAAGATTGAACAGAAGTGGTGCAAATCAGTGCCGATTTCAGTGTGAAATCAAATTTGCAGTCCATGATGAAGGGTTATACCTTGCTAATCACCCATTTTTTTCAATGGCCCATTTGATGCCTTGACCACAAGTGATTATCAGAAAGACAGAAAGGATGCTGAAAAGCATGATCTATCTGCTGATCAAGCCAGATATCCTCTTTCCCTTGATTTCATAGGAAACTGTTCTTGATAAAGCACTGAAGATTAACTCCTTGCAAGAAAGAATGGCACCAGAATGCAGAGAAACTCAGAAGTGTCTGAATCTCTTTCTGATTCCTCTCTTGACTTACAGCAGGGGAGCAGGAGTTAGCTTCTATTAATTTGCCATAAAAACCCCCAAGAAAACATTTTAGAAATACGTGCAGCATGTACCCATGAGATTGAAAAACGCTTTCCATTAGGCTAATGACTGATTTGTTGTCTAATTTAAAAAGAATCAAAACCAATTTTATTTACTAAGCAGACAGTAATGGTCACGCTCCACTGAATGAATAAATGTGCATTTCAGAAGGAATTCTTGTTTTGCAAACACATTTAATTTAATGCAATATATTCCCATAAAAACAGGGGAACTAATGAGGAAGAAATGACTCTCTCCTATCATGCACTGTCTGTGAAGAAGTGATGGGCTTGTGCTTACGGCGTCAACTTAGGACTCCACAGATCTTGGTTCAGTTCCTAATTTTAGCCTTACAACTTTGGTGTGAGGCAGGATGTGATTCCCACAGTTTTCCACCTGTAAAACTAACCCAGCGCTTCCTTTCTCACACCTGTCCTACCTGGCAGAGACATTTGAAACTCCCATCACAAAATTCATGTTTGGTGCCAGCACCATGGAGTTTACATCAGTTTTGTTTAAGTCTTGCAGGAGTAGTTGTTTTTTCTGAAAAGGATAAGTTCTGGTGCATTGATTTTGTGTCTCTCTGACATAAGTCTCCTTTCCCTTATTCAGGTGGGGGTTTTGCTGGTAAATGCTGTGCTAGATGGACAATCAGGTGGCTCTCGTTGACAATGTATCTCCAGAAAATTTGCAGCTTGCTCTGGGCACTGCGTGCCTGCTTGTCATTACCCTCTCCAAGAGGGACCACTTCAAAAGAAAATTGGGTTTCAGCGTGGCTCTCTTGGGGCAAAGAGGATTGAATAGATCACAGAAACCGGGCCATCCAACACATTAACACACCATCCATCAGTGGCACGGCCAGGATGATGATGCTAAACCATGCCAAGCAATATCCCCATGAAACCTGGGTAAGAGTACTCAGAGTCACAGATCCCAGCCATGTGCAATACTCGACAGCCACAATAGCAATTAGGCAAATGGTATATGAGTCAGATAACTTTTGCCAGCGCTTAGGGGTTATATATGTGTGTGTGGTATAGGCTAGAAATAATATTCTCACTTTATGGAGAAAATGCAGGTAATTTGTACACAGTGACAGAAGAGGAAGAATGAAATCTGGGTAAAGCCTTGGGAAATCACATCTCTGAAGCACATGAAGGAGCATTTCAACATATAGCATGAAGTAGGGTCTTTGATGTCCTGAGTGCTGAAATAGGAATGAAATACAGGCTGCCGGAGCCTGTCTTAGTCCTTCTGTAGTCAGACTTGCCCTTGATATACGCTCCGTCTTATCTGTCATGGTCCACGTTCGATCGCACTCGGCCTCGTCCGCAATTTCCCTCCCTATCTCTGAGCCACGGGCATATTTCCTGCCCTCCAAGCAGACCTACGTGAGCAGGGTGCTGCTGTGCTTCGCCTGTTGAGGCATTTCATTCAGACCTCCTCAAAACCCGTACACTTGTCTGAGTTAAAATTAAAAAGAAAAATGAATCTTTCCGTTCCTCCTCCCTGCAAATCACCAGTATAGCCAGGCGCTTTTGGCTTTTATAAGAGGTTTGGCATCCAACATCAATGCAGGTTTTACGCTTCAGCAGCCTGTTTGGAGATTTGCTACCATCCTGTCCGTCGGAGCAAGATAACTCTCACCACCAGGGCCATAGTACCAGAGACCTTCAGTGGGTGAGTTATCAACCTGCATCTGCCAGGTTGTACTGATGACTAATTTCAAAGTACAGCCAGTGGAAGGATTCTGCCAGCGCTTTATAACCAACCATGCCTTATCTAAATAGTATTGACTGATTTTATTCTCTGCTGGTTGCTAATGACTGGCAAATAAATGACTGACTGTGCTGCGAAAATACAGAAAGGATTACAAAGCTGCAGCATGATCTATAAGAAATATGTCATTTCTGTTGCTAAAATAACATTAAAAAAGGCAGGGAACTATTTTTGCCAAATTCCCTTTATATAAATTAAAAAATTAGGCATGGTCCTAATTTGGATTAGAGCAGAGTCTCTGGTTAAATAGATTGAGCAGAGGACACAGCAGGTTTTCAGCCTGACTGACTCATTTCAACCCAGGCATGCCCGAAAAATACCGAGTCAAACTGTGCTTTCTCCTGCCCTTGAGACAATCCAGAGTCACTCTGCTCAAGACAGCAGTCCTTGGGGTGCCACTGGAAGCAAAGTCTGATCAGCCTTAATGACCATCATCAGCTCTCCTGGTCTACAGCAAACATCATCCCTCCTGCTGTTAGTGTGGTTTGCTGTGGTACCGCAGCTGGAAAAGGCGGTGTGTCATTTCTCTGGATGCAACCCAATCCTCTGCTTTGGACAAGTCCTCAAGTGCAAGAAGAGTGTCCACACCATCTTGTTTGGTGTAACATGACTGTTGCTATTGGGCCAACTCTGGAATTGCCGGTGCTGTAAGCCCAAATTTTTGTGGAGTGAGCTGGAGGAGATGCAATACTCCAAAACAAGATACATGATGGTTTGTACTCCTACATCCAGAGTTTTGCTGGCTGCCTGATGCACTTTCTCTCCTTAAGGATGTGAAACACAGGGAGGAAAGAAGAGTATAAGCTGAAAGAGTTGTGTCTTGCTCTGGCTAGACCTCAAGGCAGGGCTCATAGCAACTTCACTGGCAGCTGCAAACAGCAGGAATTGCTGGCATGCACTCACTGAGGAGCAAGATCAGTCTTGCACTGCAGCCCAGACACAGGAAGATGATGTTTTCTCTACGTGGCACAGTCCCTCTTACCTTCAAGGGATCAGGAGTGTGCTGGGAAGGAAGAGAAGCAGGGATCAGCTTGGCCTCAGCCTTGCTTTGGTGTCTTTCAGTGAGTTACAACAGCTACAAATCGGCCCCAGTTGTGGCACTGGGGTGGCACTCAGGAAAATAGAAGCTGACAGCAGATAATGACTCTAGATGTCAAAAGGCTGCAAGTATCAAACAACTTACATAGCAAAGCTGAAGTCTTTTAACTAATGCCAGGGACTTCATAGGTATCTGGTTTCTGGGGCAGGCTGCTGGGGAGAGAGGGCTGCGATGCCTCCTCCGTGCAGACCTTTCCCTGCCATTGTGACCTCTTTGCCTTTCAGGTATTTCGGCGAAGGCCAAAGGTACTGGACATGATCAATGACTCTCTTTTCATTTGGCAGAGGGGTGGCAGTGAAAAAATGCTACCTGCAATTAGGCCATCCCTTTAATGACTTAAACCATTAAGGAAACAATTAAGAGAGGGAAGCTTGGTTTGAGGGGTGCGAGACAACTGAGACTTGGAGGCCCATCTCTGGCTGGGTGACTTCTGCCAGCTCATGCTTCTAATCAAAGCAATTATGCATAACTTGATGAGGAACAAAAGGGCTTGCAAAATTAAAGGGATGGCAGCAACAAGCAGGGCCATGTCTGCAATGATGGATTAAGGGGGAAGGGTGTTCTGGGATAAAGGGAGGGTTCTTGCAGATATTTTCAACTGTTGAAACCAAGGAAGAAGTGCTTTCAGATACATCTGCAATCCAGTTCAATACTGGGAAGAGACTTGGCTTTACACCTTTCCCTTTTCCCCCATGATCTAGTTTCCAGCCAGATGAAAACTAAAGAGGACTTTGACCCAATCTAGCCATTTCCTGAAGTGGATGATGGGGGTCAGGACCCCTCCTATAAGCTCAGGCATGAGAGATGACTGTAAAAATTCAAGCCTGGGGCAGTCAGGCAAGCTAAGAGCTGGGCTTCAGGACTACCTGCTAAAGCAGGCTTCCAAAGGCTGCCTAGTTAGGAACAGAAATAGATTATTAAGTTTTCTTCTCCCCCACAATGACAGAACAAAAGAGAACATATTTTTTTTCCTTGGCCACCATTAACTGTTTCAAGCTGAGCCACAGCACTGAAATGCCCCTGTCTGGCCCAAAAGCATTTATATGCAGCTGTTGTTCTCTTCAGCCTTTCACTCCACTGCGAGCAAGATTTATGGTCTGAAGGATGATGAGAAGGGGCATATTATTAATCATGAAATCCATCAGCTATCCCAAGAACCTGATGGAAGAGGTCCCACAGAGATGCTAACACTGTATTTGCCAGCTCCTGAGATTGCTCCCAGGAGCCTGGCTGATTTGCCTTTGCCAGTTGGCAAAGCATGGGCATGTGAAGTGTCTGCCTTGTACTGAACACACCTGCAATAGCAGAAGGACAGGGCTGTCCTGCTGGGACCGCAGCCCCACAGCCACTTGGGCCACCTACAGCTGCCAAGAAGTTGGCCTCAGTCCCACCTCACCTGCCCACCTCTGGTTGGCAGCAGGGTGATGCAGCTCCCTGCTGCTGTAGTGGCTCAGGTGAGCCCTCCCTAACCCATTTCAGTTCAAATCAGACAAGTTAGCAAAGACTTGTTACTGAAACACTCACCTGAGCTAAAACAGGCTTGCAGGTTTTTGTGTTTTGGCTTGCACAGATTTTTTGTGTGTGTTACTCTGAATGTTTAGCAGTTGATAAATCAGTGCTATAACAGCTCTTGTGTGACACAGTAATGGTGATGGATAGCCACTCTTTCCCCCACCCTTGTTTTGTTTTTTTGTTTGGTTGGGTTTTTTTCAGCCCATTTCTGAATATTTTCTTGTTTTCTCTCCCTTTTGATCATGCACTAGAGTTTGGCTGAACGATCAAAGGTGGTGTAGTCTGTGCATGGTGAATTAAGCTCTGTCCTCGGGTTATGGCCATGCAAATCAAGAGGAAAACTATCGCAGACTTTCAAGAAGGGAGAATTTGGCCCTGAGGTCAGTGAAGGGGAGGTGATCACAGGAATTTTAGCAAAGTTTTTTTGGTTTTGCAACTTGGAAGACTCATGGTCTGACACTAACTTGGGTGCCAAATCCATCCAAACAGGTAGGGTAAACACAGATGGGGCCATCCCATAAGATTTCAGCCCACAGAGACAACATGATTGCACATCATGTGTGGTGTAACAGGAGGACAGAGGAGTAACAGGAAAGGACAGAGGTGCAAACTGGTCTGGTATCATCGTACCACCCTATCTAAAGCCTAAATTAGCCCTCACGCAAGTACAGCCATGTAAATCCAGCTTGACTGCCCCATGACAGCAGTCTTACATTTCTGGTCAATATTGGTATAACTACTGAGTTACAGTACTATTTTTCACTAATATTAGTGAAAAGCCAGCTAGTACTGAGCATGCTCATTTCTGTAGAGCCTGCGCACCAAGAGTAGTTCTCCTTTGTGCTAGGAGCTGCACAAATGCAGAGTGGGGCCCCTAAGCAGCAGGTGATGGAAGAAGCAGGGCACCCCAGGAGAGCAGACCAGTGCTGCTGTATTTGTGCACTTAGCCAACATAAAAAAGCATTTGGTCTTTACCTGAAAAAGATGTAAATGAGAGAGCATGGGATGAGGGATGGGGGATAGCAGTGAGACAGGCAGTTCTGAGGACTCCTGCGGCTTGTACGCATTTCAGGTTTTCATCTCTTTCTTCTCTGTCTCCACACAGCTTGTGATTAACATCAGTAACCTTCCATCAGCTCATTCTGTATGTGCATAGTTTATGATGAGGCATGTCTTGAGATTCTAGGTAACAAAACAAAAATGACTGAAGCCCTCTGCCTCACAACTCAATAACAAGGGGGCTATTTTCCATAGAGATTTGTGAGACCTGGGGCAGTGGTGTGGGAACCAACATTTTAACAATTCCCACCTCCTTATGAGGATATTTGCAGACTTCAGGATTTGACCCATGGGGTGCAATTCAGTTGTCATTTTGGGATGTGTCCCCCCTTGCTCCAGCATCCCCCTTGGTACATACGTGCCTTTGCCCATCCACTCCTCCCACAGTGCTTCCCTGCACCCTGGCCCTTCTTTCTCCCTCCCATGCTCTGCCTCGTGATCCTGGATTTTGCTGCTCTGTAGGGAGAATAGGTGCCCATGTTGAAATTTTTTCCCAGTCCCTGCTGCTGCCTCCTGCCTTGTCCCAAGCTGTACCATCCTACACCTCATCTGCACTGGTCTTTACTAGGAATCCCCCAAACAGCCTGCCCCTCCTGTTTTCACTGATACCTTTCTCTGACCTCTGGAAAGACAGGGGGTTTGCAGCATCTGGACACAGACTGGGGCAGGGAAGGCAATCCTTCCCCACTGGTGTTGCCAGAGTGAGCACTTTGCTGTTGAAGGTGGTGTTAACGTGGTTCTAGATGTTCACAAGTGGGAACTGAATCAGCAAACTCCTGAGTTTTGGTATAGTTTTTGGTGTATATACCCAGCAGTGAAACCACAGACAGTTCAGCATCCATGGGAGTCATCTGGAGAGTGCAGTGTGTGGCTGGCCACATGATGCCTGAAAACCCAGCTTGGAGAGAGCGACAGGGCTGTTTCACTGACATTGGTGTGTAACTGCTTGTGGATTTTACCACCCGCTTATCCTGGCTTGATTTATGGGTTCAGCCAGGAACACTTTCTGCCTCAGAAAGAAAAAGGACTTTAATAAATGAAGATGTATGGGAAACAATTAAAACCTGGCATTGCATTAGCAGAGCAAAGATTATTTCTCTCCTTCCTCCATAGGATTTGATCATATTTTGAATTAACCAAGAAAAGTTTTACCTGAAGGGAATAGTGAGACACCTGAAAATAGGCTGATAAAACTGAGATCAAAGCAGGGAATGCAGAAGTCATGTTGCCCTGTGCCCTTGTGTGTGCACACTTGCTGGCTTGGTCTGTCTGACCCTTGTGTGGGGCTGCCCCCCTGTAAGCTGTTGTCTGAGGCAGGGGTGCTTGTGTGCCAAGGTTCCTAATTTTGCCATTCTTCCTACTGGCAATCACAGCCTTGGGGAAGCATCAGAAATCAATTGGCCAAAGAGCTGTCTCCCCGTCAACCCAAAGTGTGAGCTTTATTCCAAACCTGCTATTGCCTGAGCTTTGAGTGTGCAAAGCTGTTGTGAAAACAGCTGCCTGTGCAAGGGCTGAAAGCACGTTTTGGGGAACAAGAGGAAGAAAGCCACTTTTTACCCCTTTTAATGTTTGCCTTCTAACAGAATAGGGAAACATAAGCAGGGTTTCCTCCGGCATAGCAATGCACCTGATACCATCCGCTATTGCAGGGAGGAAACTCATTCTTGCATTATCCTAATGGTGGAAACTGTCTGCCCCGCTTTGATTCACTTTCAGCCCTGTTTCCTCTGGTCCCAAGTCAACATTAATCTTAATTATGTCTCAGCTAACAAGCCTCTAAGAGTTTATTATACAGGCTTTTGTGTTCCCTAATTGAAAATCTCAGTGCAAAGTGTTTCAGTGCTGCTTCTGACTCTCATGCTGCTTTGACAAATTGCTACGAGAGGCTGGAGGAGGGGAGAGGGGACGGGGGCACCGTTCATAACGCTGCCGTTTCACTCGCCAGCTGCTGCTGCATCCAGGAGAGCTGGGAAGTCAGTCTCAAACACAATGGTCCTCTTGGGAGGGCAGTGGTATCTGAAATGCCAGTCGTGAAAATGCCTGATGTACACACACAGCTGCACACGACTGCTAAATGACTCTAAAAAAGAAGGGCAGGACTGCCAGGGACCACGTGTGGGTTGGAGGGCTGTTCACATCATGAAACATGCCCCAGTCCCCGTAGTTCCTGGCAGGAGCAGTAATGTCCTGCAGGGTGCTGAGGTCTTTCTTCTAGGGAAGGAGATTTCTTCCCGATTGCACTTGCTTTGCCTTTCCTTCAGGTCAGGCCCAGTCCTAGAGACACCCACAGGCATTCCCACACCTTCCCCCGGCTCCATCATCTCTCCTGTGACTTTGACATTTTGTTCTTCTATTCTTCTCATCCTTGGATCTATGTACTACAGGAATTTGCAAAGAAGGTTGGTCTGAAAAGGTATCATTTTGGGTCCTAGTTTTGAAGTGGGGCCAGACCTACCCTGCCTCTGCTCCCACTACCCCTGGGTCAGGATTGTGACCATGGTTGCCAGAAAATAGATGTTCCAGTAAGAAGCCTGCCTGCCAACATTTTTGTTGATAATGTTGCAATGCATCATATTTAATGAGCAAATTTCGGAAAGCTTTCAATGCATCAATTTTCAGATAAGACAGCCAAATGACCTTTCCAACAAACAACTGTCTGGGGAATTTGGTTTCGTAACGAATGCCTGTCCCCAGCTGGGGTTAGAGGAGGAAGCACAGTGGAGCTGCAGCCAAGAGCACACGTAGGGTCTGCTTCCCACCCCCAGGGAGAATCCAGTCCCTGGGTCAGCCCTGTTGGGTTCTGAGGCATCATCTCCCCAGCATGGCCCAGATAAAGCAGTTCAGTGTAAATTTGGCATTTCTTTTCCTGGCCCAGCGCTTTTTTTCTGGGAACGGCTGTACTCCTCGCAGGTATCCTCCACAGCTCCTGCAGACCATCTGCCCCGGTGCCATGTAGCCGTTGCCCCACGGAATCCTCTCCTTATCCCAAGAAGACTTTTCTCAGGCTTGAGTTGTGCTTTCTAAAGCTCCACTTGCTCTTTCTCCAAAGCCTGTACCCTGCTATTGGGGAGACACGGGCTTCCCCAGTAGCTTGGCGGTGGATTTCTGAGGAGCCAGGCAAGCTGACAGCATCTCTGAACACATTTCATCAAAACATGTCATGCTTTGACAAAGACCGACAAATTCAGATGAAAATCTGTCCTCCCAGCCAGCCATTCCCAGAAAGCAAGAGACAGAAGTGACACTCCCCAATGCAGTTATTTTTTTTACACATTTCAAATCCAGTCACTAAGCCTGAGGGACTGACTGACATTTTTAATACCTCGACAGACAATTCTTGAAATTAAAACTTCCCGTTCAGCTTTAAATACTCTTTTCTTAGCCAACCCTTTGATTCATTAAAGTATTACAAATGTTAACTCTCCTGCTGCGCTACTGAAAACACACACCCACCTGCACATGAAGGTCAAGGAAACCTTGCCCTGTGCCCATCTGACCTTCACAAGGTTGAAAAATGTATTTGCTTCTTGCCATTTCTGTTTAAACCCCCAGTTACAAATATTCATTGAGATTCATGCGGACCTCTCAATAAACAGATTTTCAACTGCTGGATACCAAAGTGCTTTGCTGAAGTACGTGTGCAAACGTAAAACAAGCAATAGCTGGGATAGAGGAGCACCTGTCTTAAGTGTACCACCTTTTATTCCAATAAAAATGGGTATAAGTGAGGGGAAAAGTCACATATTCAGTTTATACAAGTGGCATTTGCAGAACGCAGCAATTCCAAATGGCAGCTTCCAGGTGGATATCTCAGAGAGGTCAGGAGTTACCTGGGATTAATGTGCTTCTCCGGTGACTTCTGGCCTCCTGGGCTTCAGTAGGGTCACCATTGACTCCACTGGCATCAGGAGCTCTCTCTGGTTGCTCTCTAAGGGAGTCGATACCCAGGCATGTATCTGAATTGGGGCATGAGGCAGGAGTATATAGAGAGACCGATGGATTTACATCGGAGTAAGAGCAGAGACTTATTTTTACTCCTTCCCTCTTCGAGTTGCAGCTAAACATAGTCTAACTTCCAAAATCAATATTGCTTACGTGTGCCTTAATGCAAACCTCCCTGGGACTACCACAAGCCTAAGAGACCATGTGTTAAAACCAGATTTCCGTTCCCTGAGGCTTTGTGTGCTGGTGGCCCCAAGGACTGGGTTAACACTGGGATCTAAATGTTTCCTGCGATGCATGGAACAGCCTTGATACCTGCAGCAGCACCCTTAAAAATTGCAAGGCCATGTTGCTAGCATGTGTTAAATGGTGCCTTTCCCCTGGTCCTCCCAACTGCCCATTACCATCTTCAACCAGAAGGCAAAAGTTGCTCATTTTATACTACTGTGGTTTGTTCCCAGAACAGCTTATCCAGCTCCACCAACTTGGTTACCTGAAATGTCTTGGTCACCTCAACATGCACTTCGTTTCCATGTCACATTTATTTCTGCACATTTTTGTATTGTTTGAATAACTCCATCTAAATCCAGCCTTGTTGCTATGAGATGGATGATGCTCTGGGGTTTCTGTGTTCTCTTGCTCTTTCCTGCTGTAATCTTGTAACACTTAATCCTCTGTATCTCTTCATCTTCCCCTGAAAAGTCACTAAAGGTGAATGCTTTCTCTGTTTGCTCTCTTACCATCTATATCTTGAGCCTTTAAGCTCTCGATTCAGGTTTCTGACCTCGAGCACCGAGTCGTCCCAAACATCAGATGAGTCCTGTTCCCTTAGCCTACTCTCCATTTCCTGGGATGAACCTTCAGAGTTGCTGTAGTGTTTTGTTTTTTTCCAACATGGGTAATGGAAAAGCAATATCCCTTAAAAGAAATGGGTGCTACAGGGGATGTACAGTCCTGTCCTCTGGTGATGTGAGGTTAGGTGATGTGAGGTTAGGTGTTGTAAGGTCAACAGATAAGTTTGCATCTGAATTTGACTCGACAGCCCCCGTGCCGCAAATGTACGCACAGCACAGCCCTGAACCTGCAGCACAGCAATGGTCTGGGAATTACCATCAGGGACAGGTATTTTACTATACCTTTTCATATAGTTAGGCTGTCCCTCTGCCAGGCAGTCTAAGATGTAAAATGTGGATCTGGGTTTTATAGTCCTTGTGCAAGTCAAGAGTGTTTGGATGGGAGGTCCGGGTGCGCAACCATCACTGGTCCAGAGCATCTGCCATTGGCTTCCCCGCCTCAAAACTTCAGAGAAAGATTTTGGGCTTCCCCTCCCAGTGCTCCAGGGGCAAGTCCCACCACGTCTTTCTGTGGAGAGTCTGGAGAAAAATATTTTTTCCCTCCCAAGGTCTCAATTAACTTATGCCTCTCCTGGCTTTTCCCAACATAACATTCTCTTGCCTTCTTGAAATTTGAAATAAAAGTGTGCTGTATTCCTGGCCTGGGAGTTAACAGCATGCCCAGAGAGCACAAACAAAACCAGGGTGAAGATGAAGGGCTCTTAGCAACGCCATGTAGAAGGTCCAAGGCTTCAGAAGTTCAGGTCCATCATCTGAGTTCACCATTCCTCCAGCAGACAGCACCTTTCAGTCTGTGTTTGGCTGTCATGAGTATCTAGCCCATGAACCTATAGCCACCACAAAATAATAACGAGTGGGATCAACAGAAACACATTTACTCCAGTTAATAACATGACACATTGCGCGGGCTCTTCCTACCAGTCTCAGATTGACGCATATGAGTCATGGCCATCACTAACACTTTGGGGCTGCAGCAGCTCCGCACAACAGAAGAGATCGTGCATGTCGCACCCTGACTTCTCTGCAAAACTGCTGCTTCAAACAAGCAGAACAAAGACAGGCAGCACACGCCAGAGCGGTGTCATGTCATGAGAAGAAATGCCGTCTCTAAAGAGACGTGATGACAGTAGCTCCCATGGGCAGGGGGAGTTAATTGTGCGGCTTCCAGAATTAATGTGATCATTCTGCTTTCCTGTTTGCACTGCTATTAAGCCTCACACCACAGGCTGCGTTCGCTTTCTGTAGCCACATGTGTGAATCCAGTCCCATATGCCAGGTGATAGACAGAGGTCTGATGAGCCTCACATCTCAGCCTTGCAAATATTTTATTTTCTGGCATGCATGTGCCTGACTACTCCAGACAGGAATCAGCACAGCAAAGTGTAATTTACATAGAATAAATTCATGTCACCAAATTGTATTTGGGTTTCTCCAACACCTGTAAAATCTTATGTAGGGAAAATGCAATTGCATCCCATGTCTGACCTGATGTAGCCGTGACATAAATGTGGAGCTGAGCTGGAATTTACAGACCAAGCCAAGCAATGTGAACAGGGGGGTTCTGCACCCCTGAAAAGGACAGGTTTATTGGCAGGGTAACATCAGCCCTGCCTCCTTGACCAGGTTCTGCAATGCCAGTAGCGAGCATGATAGATACCAGCTAAAACCAGCATGGATTTAGTCTCAAATCACTTCAGGCAGTTCATTTAGGTGAAATTCACTGCTGTGCAAGAGGCCAGAGTGAAGTTTATGAACCACTTACGTCTCACAATGACGGACCTGGTGCTGGCTGGCTGCACGGGGGTGGATTTCATCCTTTGTGAATCCCTCAAGAAATTTTCCAATACGATATTAAAACACCTCCATATTGTTCAGTGAGCAGGAGCCAGCATTGTTAGAGATGCACTTAGCAAAAAGCATTTGCAATTTCCAGAAAGCACAAAAAAAAGTGTGAAAAATGGAATTGTATGAAAAGCCCATATATGAAGGTGTTTCTCTTCCTTTTTTTTTTTTTTCCCCCTTTTCCAACCATCCTCCTTCCCCAGCCTTTAAAAGGTACAACTTGAAAGCTGAGGCTGATCCTAATATCTAATTAAAATGCTGAAAAATTTCAAAGCACAGCATATCCTGCACATGAAGATGAAAAAAGTACAATATTCTCAAGATTTTTGATCATGCATCACCAACTCTCCAATTCACTCTGGGACTGAGGAGATCTTAGTTTGAGGAAGATCATGATAAATCATAAAAAGTAACTGAGATGTGTCTGACACATAGCTGAAATGTTTAAATTCAGTCTGGCTGAGACAGAACAGAAGGTGCAGTTGACTGTGGCCAGTGCCTTGGGGTACATACGTGTCACCCAGGCCACACTGGGCACTGGATGCTGTGGCAGCTCAGCTGGCCCAGCCTGGAGGGTGCTGCTGGTCCAGGGATGGGCTTTAGGTGAGCAGAAAGCCTGTATCTCATGGGACACCTCTCAACAGCTACAAGTTATTTTATTTTTAATGTGACAAAACCAGAAAGGAAAGATGTGGGTTCTGCAAAATTTAGTTAAGAACTGCTGTGAATTGATTTCTTGATGTCGCACCAGTTAACCAGGCTTGGGACAGTTCAGCACAGACTCGCACGTCTCACTTGGGCTTAAATCAGCATCGGGAATAACCTGCTCTGTGGTCAACTGGGCTTCACCAAATGTGGGGCAGGGGCATGAATTACACTGTGAATGTTCCAGTTTGCACACTGTTTTTTTGGTCTTTTTGCCAATAAATCAGCGTAGCCTTTTTCGTGTCAAATACATCATTTTAGCTGGGATATTTTGTCCTGTTTGGCTGCACCACAGGTCTGTGTCTTAATAGTGATAAAGAATAAAACTCACTCTTATTGCTAAGTTCTCGTGAGTGTAAGCATCAAGGTGAGGAGTACAGCAGGAGCTCGCAATATACACGCTTTCACTGATACATTTCCAGTCAAACTGAATTTCAGAGGGAAATGAAAGCACAAATTTGTGGCACTTGACAATTTAGCAAGTGTCATTTCCAGTGAGTAACAATCACAGCAAGATCAAGCAACCTGAAAGAAACTCCTCCCACAGCACAAGGCTGGGAAAGTACTGCTTTGCTCTGCAGCTTGTGACGTGCTATCACACCTGAAATTCTAAGGGCTTTTTTCAAGTAGTTCTTTGCATCAGGACTTACTGTGCACAAGCCACTTTGCACAAAAAGTGGTGCTATATTTAATTTGGTTACAAATGCGAACACAAACAAACTCCTTTTACTCAGCAACTGGCTGAGGCTGCAGCCCCGTAGCTGGGAATAAGAGATTACAGGACACTTCGTGAGGACCCAAAACAGATTCCAGGCAGGGAGAGATGAATTCTGCAATTAACTTCAATAATAGCAGGATTCTATTCAACTCATAAATCACTTTGTAACAATATTTTATCTAGTGCCACAGGGTATTGTTCAGTGTGAAACTAAAAGCATTTGGGAATTCTATATTGAGTGCCATGGCTCGCTCTGCATTTTAAAGACCTAATACTTGACTTGCAAAGCCATTCTGCCTCTGACAAATGCCACCTAATAATAAAAACTTTTAGTATTTTCCTTTTCACCAGTTTAGCAAAGAGACAGGCTATGAGTCAGTGCAGTAATTCAGAGGCTGTTGCACCACTGCAGGTTCAGCCTGCAGCACCGCCACAGCGTTTTCAGCTTCACACGAGAGAGTCCCAAAGCACGGTGAGACAACGGCTCCTGCCACAGGTGAACAAGCCACAGCAAAGCGGGAGGGATGCCTGTGGCGCTGCTGATTTTGGGGGCAGATCACCTAGTTATTATTTACCCTGCCCATCACGGAGTAGTCCTGAGATGCTGTGAATTGACTTTCAGCTATCCAGTTCTCAATGAAGGCAGGGGGTGCTGAGAGGCTAAATTGCTTTGCACAGGAAGAGCAGCGTTGCAGACCATATGAAGTGGGTGAACTGCTTTGCCCAGAGCATCAGTAGGGAAGGTGTTTTTTGGCTTGGTGGAGTATGTGGTATCTATCAACTCTGACCACCCACTGCTTTCTTCCTCAAAGCCCCTAACAAATGACATTGTGAGTAATTAAGCAAATGCAGTTAGCGATTTTATGGCTGATAAATTGTAACTGCTATTCTTAATGATCAGAGAGACTCAATTAGATTAGGTTAATATACCAAATAAATGCTATTTGCTCCACTTCAGAATCATCCAAGGTGAAACTCCCCAGCACGGGGAGTTACTAAGCACAAAATACAGAGACACTGGTAATCGAACATTTGCTAACATGCAAACCATTAGGAGACCTGTCACTAAAAACCTGAAATCCCCAGGACACAATAAATTGAATCATCTCCAATAACAGGCCAGGTCTGATCAGTACAGGCAGTGCTGACTTTACAACCCAGGCTCCATGAACTTGCTAAATTCAGGCCAGATTCCCACTATCTGCTTGATTTTACTTCATTCTGGTCTCAGGGGTATAGCTAGGGGAACATCTGGGGATTATATTGGGTTGGGCTGAGTTACAACTTCAAGTATCTTAGCTGTGTAACCTGCACCAGCCATTCCTTCAGCCTTCACAAATGGGAGCAGGGCTGGGGAGGAATCCTTGCCAAAATCCTGAGTGCACCAATACCCTTTCTTAGCCCTGATCTACTTTTCACTTTGGGTCTTCAGAGAACTAATATTTTCCTTTTCTTAAGGAGAGAATTTAATACATTAGCCGCTCAGGTCTATTTTAAGTGTCCCAGCATGGTGGAGAACTAAAGCCATGTCCACTGTTAGAGCTAAGGTTGTGCAAGGAACCTCTATAACTCAACATGGTTGTTGTAGCATCCCACATTAAATGTGCCTGGTAGGTTTTTTCACATTTCCTGCATTACATACTCCTCCCAGCCCTGTATTTCCATTCCCAGGAGAGCAGCAAGGGTCACTCTCTCTCTGCAATGAGAGAGAAGACATGCAGCACCACTGCCAAATGGGCACAGAAAGCATGGCAGGAGAGAGCAAGGAGGAGCTGGCATCCACATGGCCTATCCCAGCAGTTCCTTTTGTATTTTATTAGATCTTAAAAATAGCAGATGACAAGTCTTGCACACAGCAAGCATCACTGCAGCAGTGTTATGCTGCTCTCAGCTCATTTCTCCACCCTGGGGAGCAACTGCCATTACTGTGTGGTCTGAGGGAGCATTTCCTATGGAGAGGAGCAGATTTCAGGGCCAGAACCTGTGTTTGTTCACAGTTGTGTGTTTTCAAAGCTTCTTACTGAAGTTTGAAAGTCTTGGCATTTTCCTTCTGTCCAGAGCACTTTCTGAGCCTTTCCCTCCTTGATTTTACCCAGGACTGAAAGCAAAAATGACAGGGGCTCCTGCCCAAGCCACTTCAGAGAAATTCTTATCAATGGGATCCAGGCACCACAAATAAGAGTGGCAGACCCCCCAAAAGCAGGCAGACACTTTTTAATTCCCTGAACACTAATGCTTGTCTGGACCTGCCATCCAAAATCTACACAGCAGCATGTGATTTACACTTCTCTGTACAGGTGCCTTTTCAATCAACAGGAGAGTCAGAATTCTGCCTTAAAAGGGATGAAAAGCACAGACAGAGAAACAGAGGGAAGAATGACCTTGTCAAGTAATTGATTTGCATTCTTCCTTGCTGGGAAACAGGGCAATACGACTCCCTGGGTACGCACAGGCAGCCATGCAGTGCTGGCATTTTGCATTAGCACAAAACCAAACCCCGTGGCAATTCCTGTTTCCTGCAACAGAAGTTTTGCTCCTTCAATGCTCTTTTGGTGGCAAAGACAGGAGGAGATCTGCCACTTGCTCACATTGCAGCGTTTAGGTCCCTGAGCCAGCAAAAACGTATGTTCCCTCCACAGCCGAGGGAGGAAGGAATTTCTTTGTAAATTGACTTTAATGCAATTTTCCCTGGAAGAAAGGAGTTGCAAATAGCATTAGGTTGTCATGCCTAATGTATGGCAGCAATTGTTGGAGTGCCCAGATCCTCTGCAGCAGCTTTTGGCTGGAACATGACATGCAGCTGCTGTCAAGAAAACTTCCCCTGATCTGGGAGAGGGAAAGCAAAGCCCCCATCACCGCAGCACTGCAGGGGCTCCACCAGCTCATCCTGCCTGTTTGCCAGTCCCTGAGCTGCAGCCAGTGCTGGCAGAGAGGATAAAGCTCTGCCCACACTTTTTCTGTGGCCAAATCCAGCACTGCAAGGACACAAATAACCAGCTCTGAGCTTTTCCTACAAGAAGATAGGTCCTGCCCCATTATAGTCACAGTGTGTGAACTGTTCTACCAGGGGACTTCTGACTGAAGACCTGGTTAGGCAGAAAGCATGTAAAAATATCACAAAATTAGGCAAAGAAAAGGTGCTGAGGAGCCAGGTAGCACGAAACAGCAGATAGAGGACACAGGTTTGCAGTTTCCAGACGCTGTTGCTTGGAACCTTGCCACGAAAGCCAAAACCACCATGGAACACGAGGGTGCAGGAGGAGAGAAAGGCATCACCAGGCTTTGGCAGGGACAGCCATCATGCACAGCATGGAGCAAGAACAGGGAACCCTACCTGCCATGCCCCTGAACTCATGGTGGGGAGGATGGGGGCACCCCAGCCGGTCCTGGGGCACCCCTGGCTGCTCTGTCTGCAGGCACAGCCCAATGGTTTGGGAAATATCGTTCCCAACCTCCTACCCAAGCAGACTAAAGGGCAAGGGTGGGGAAGCAGCCGATGTCTGCATAGCATGTGCAGGCCAAAGTCTCTGGCCTTTTAGCTATGTATTGCTCCCTGGCTTGTAAGTGGTTTCTATTTGTTTTAACACTTTCCTATTCTATCTCCTGCATTTTATCTGCTACTTTAAATCTTTCTTAGTGAATAGGTTCTTAATAGAATCATTAAGTTCCATTCAACTCGGCCAAACACAACCCATTAGCCTTATTTGTTGCCTGGTTTCCTTATCTGCATTGATGTTATCTGCCTGTTCCTGCTGTAAAATAAAAGTTTCCTTATTGAGAGGAAGAAAGTAGTTTGCCGAAGGCAGAGGTTCCTCTTGTTCTTACCCTGACCGACAGACAGGTGTCCTTCCAGAAAGCCAGGAAGGATGAAACCTCACCACAAACAGCCTCCTTACCCAAAAAAAGGCTGCAAGATGGGAATGCAGTGTCTGTTGGATACCCCCGCTGCAACAGATTGTAGCATCCCCCTGATAGAGGGAGGTGAGCACCATAAGCAGAGCAGGCAGGAGACAGGCACTGCATGGCAATGCATGTTCGCAATATTAGCAAATCCACTGAGCAGCTGACATTTAAGCACCAAGTGTCAGAGGCGCTGCAGACCTGCAGAGCACACCCACACCATAGATGTTCTCACACATCCCCAAACATGCTCAGGATGAATTTTACAGGTTTTAGTTTTCATGTGATCATTGCTTTTAAGACTTGGTTACCTGAAGAGAGGTTTCATAAAGGGATGGGGAGGGTAATTAGACTTCCAAAA
Source organism: Nipponia nippon (assembly GCF_047370975.1). Classification (NCBI taxonomy): domain Eukaryota; kingdom Metazoa; phylum Chordata; class Aves; order Pelecaniformes; family Threskiornithidae; genus Nipponia; species Nipponia nippon. The sequence goes on along the minus strand of NW_028262369.1, from coordinate 16,527,008 downwards.
GTGTTCGGCCCATCCTCAAAGCAAACTGCTTAGTGCCTAAACAGGCTTATGGCACAGCACACCTGAACACAGCATGCCCAACAAGGGATCAAAGGAGCAACACTAAACTGCTGCTGGGGAGAAGCATGTTTGCTGTCAGGTCCAATTCTGAATATGTACAGACAGAAAAAGCATGCAAAGAGCTAGATCTTAGAGGAACTGAACATTTTGAGTGAAAGTTGGCAGAATAGGGATTTTACTAGTCTCGTTTGGCTGGGAAAACCCTGATTCATGCTAACTCACAGCCCTTAAGCTTATGATCAGCCAGAAGAGAACTGTGATTACAGCAGTTACTAAGGGATGGCTTATTACTGTAGGCTGAAATCAAATCAAGGAATCAGGCTATCTTTGAAGAGCACAGTTGAAATACTGAACACAGAGGAAGATTGCAGGTTTAGCAACCCTAGGCCTGGCTCAGAGAGCTGCTGTAAAACAGAGAGCAGCAGCAGGACAAGCACATCCTCACTCCAGGACAGCACAAGGACATGGAGAGCAGGAGAAAGCACAGGAGCCAGATTGCTTTAGTGGTTAGCTCAGGGCACAGTGTCAGTCCTCCCAGGTCCTCCTCTCACCTGGCTTTGACTCCTCATTACCACCATAGGGGTGCAAGCAAGGCAATTAACTGTGCTTCAGCTTCACTGCTAAACCTACAGCAAGATGAAGACCTAATCTTCACCTGCTGCTCTATTTATTGAGAATTAGAAAGCACTATAAGGGCTCTCTTAAAGAAAATTACTTTTACTTTGAAGCTTACTAGAACAGTCTGAGAGAGTCAATGAACTAGTTGAGAAGTTTAATCAACTTAGATGAGGCTGACAGTACAGAGCAGCAACATTTGATAAAGCAAGCATACAGGAACAGAATAATTAGAAAAGAAAACAGGGAGCACACAGAGGTTTTAGTTTCCTTGATGTCATTTGGCATCAAAAGCACTAAGCACCAGCCCAGTCACCAGCTCTGCCAGGTATAACAAGCTCTAATAGTACTGTAAGAGCTATTAACCTGAACACTGGTTGGTTGTCACAGCCAGGATTATAAACCCTTTAACACCTCTTTCAGGAGAGTATTTCTGAGTAGTTATAGCATTATTTAAAGGTGGCACAAAAAAGGTACTAAATTCTTTAAGAGCAAAGTTATCTTCTAGGGCAGTGAAGAAATTGCAGGACCAGCAATAGGGTCAGCAAAGGTCCTTGTAACAACACCCTCACACTCAGCACTGCTGCAGCTCATCACAGGCAACAGAAACAGAGAAAAAAGCCAATATATTCAGAGTACTGTGAAAAAAGAAAAACTCTTATCTATAATGTTTTCCCCAGCACCTCACTTATTAAACCTACATGAAACTCACCTCCCCCAGCAAATCCAAAATGGGCCAGTCTTTCCTGCTGCCTTATATAGCCCCTCTGCTTGTTAAGGCAGACTCAGGTGGGCTCCATGTAATTTACTGTTTCTCCATATAAAGAGGAGTTCAAGCACCACCCCTAAATTCTACTTCAGGAAAGGGGAAGGGAAAGAAGAAGAAGAAGAAAAGTCTATACTATTTTTAAGCTTCTGAAGAAAATAGGGTCAGATCTTGTTAGGTATTTCTGTGTTTAAACTCAGAGAAGTGGTGTTTTTAGGTTAAGTCTGTAAGTGGAAGGATTTTTTTTCCTGTCTTATATCTGCAAGGTAAGAACTAAGAAAATGAGCAAAAGCAAGTTATAGAGCAATTATGTAGCTAAGTAAGGACTCTGCAGAAACCCTACAAGTCATAATGCAATGCTTCATTTAGTGCAATCATGTGAGGAAGAGTAGTGAATGAGCACATTTGGAAGTCATAAGATAGATTTAAGCACAGGATTTAATGGGGCAGATAGATCCCCAGTAATTACTGAGCTGTGCTGCAGGATTTCTTATGTGTGGGATTGCGATATTAGAAATTGCAGCTGAAGCATACTTAAAGCAATGTGAAAGCAGGCCTGTCTCAGCTTCTTCATATGGGGATTTTTAGTGGGAACTATTTCTTGTGGCTTTTTCAGGCTTTTCTCAATTAAAAAAAAAGCTGAAACTTGAATATACAGGAAAAGAAGGCTAAAGGGGTGTTGCGCAGCTATGTAGTGCATTCCTCTGCTCTAAGCTAGAGCTGCCCTTATGGTCCCTGGCAGATCCTAGGATGCTATTGAAGGCTTCCTGGGGTGGAGAGCTTGCCTTTCATGCTGCTGCTACTTGTGGAGTCTGATTCTCCTTCTACTGGAAGGGTTTTTTCCTTACATTGAATATAAATCTGCCCCTCTCCCAGTGGATGTGGGCAGGTGACTTGCTTGCTCTCTTCCATTCATCATCTTTTTTGGTATGAGGACAGATGCTGTCCCAGCACACTCTCTCATTGTGAGGTGCTTTTCTGGGGCTCTGATGCCAAAGAAATGAAGGAGAGGATGTTAGATGAATTTATCTCCTCCTTATTGCCAAATTTTAGTCTAGTAAATGTAAATCTCATATAGGTTTGCAGTCGGAAAACAAAGGGTATGTTGTCTTAAAGCGTTTTAATCTTCCTATGCCAGCCAAAAGATATTTTTGCGGGGTAGATGCTTCTCATCTGATGTTTTCCATAATCTTTCTGTTGTTATAGAAGGCCCCCATTATCCATTTACAGCTCCTTGTATAAGATCTCAACAGGTTCCTCTGCTTCCCCTATTTCTGGCCCTGCCCCAAGGACAGGGAAGGTTATTTTGGCAAATTGGTTTATTGGTGCCTTGTACCATGGGGGCTTCATCTCCCACAAGGATTCTGTCCTGAGAGGGACGTACAGGAGAACTAATGTTCTTAATAAAATGCACCTGTGATTTATGGCAGCTGAGGCAGTTTTGTCATTTTTGTGTAATATTGTTCACTGAAGGATTTGGAAAAAAGATTCTGACAGATCCCTGATGATATTTCAAAGCATGAAATACAAAGTGCCAATTTAGGGAAATAATTGGAAAAATAAATACGAATTAAGGTTTTTTCCTTTTTATTTAGATTTCTGCACTTAACCCCCCCACTTTTTTCTCTTCAAAAGAGAACTTTAGAAGTTTTGTTCAAAGTTTGGTTTCCAAGCCACATATTGCTGGAAAAAAAAGGGATTTAAATTCTGTTCCTATAAGAGAGACCCTGGCAGGCTGCCTGTATGCTGATGAGCAGATCTCAAATATTTGTGCCTTGGATTTAGCTCATTAAACTTCTCTAAACAGGGATGCTTGTCCCAGCCCTTGAAGTTGGAAAAAAAACTTGATGGATACATTCAAAAGGCTGCAGTAAGAATGTCAATTCAACTTGGCAGGTTGAGACTTCTAGTGCTTTGATGCAATAAATGACTAATTTGAATAATGTATGCAACCCAATAAGCTTTTTCATTATTTGAAAGGTTATTCTGCACCTGAAACCAATGTGGCTTTAATGATTTACCTGCTTATGCCACTGGCATATCAGTCATGAGCATTTTGAATGTGTCCTATTGCCTCAATAACCAGAGTCTCTCTGTGTGTCTAGGTGTTAAGGAGATATGCATATATAGTGATATAGATGGATGGATTTTTGCTTGCTTCCTGGTGGAAAGTAACTTTTCCAAAGTCAGTGTGGATTGAATATGAACATGTTCTGGATGTGTTTTTTTCCAGTGCTGGATTAAGCACTGTCAATAACCCCAGCTAAGCATGACATTTTAAGAGGGCTGGATCATTTTTTCTTTTTAATTATAGCCAATGCAGCAAACTGCAGATGGGGGTGAGCCGAAGCTGTGGTGATACTGCTCAATATGTGAGGAACGTTAGACAGCTCTGTGACCACATCAGCCCCAGCAAATAATCCCTGCTCTACCACAGGCATCTCATGAGGTCCTCTGCCAGCAGTATCCTGCACCCAGAGTATGACTTTCTGTAGCTGCAAAATCTAGGTCTGGGTGGGGAATGATTCAGAAGTAGGGATGGAAGAGAGGGGGAGGGAAAGATTTTGAGCTCTCAAATGTGGTACATGGCTGGGAAAAACAGCCTGGAAATACCTTCACTGAGTCCAGTGCAGTGGAAAGGTTTCTGCTTGTGCATGTGTTTGTGCAGGGCTGGCATCTCCCCATTAGTGCTCTCAGCACTAAGTGGTGTGCTGCAAATAAGCAATGCAGCCATTAGGGCTTTTACCATCATCCTAATGGAAACAGCTGATTAGGAAGCTTTTTTAGAAGGAGGGTGGGGAGGAAATGCTTTGCAATGGCCTGGCCTAAGCAGTTGGAATAGCTGACAGCAGATCAGTGGAGGATCTGTATAAAATGCCTTTGGAAGTGCTTTTTAAAGTTTTGCAAGTTTCCCACTTTTCAGGGTTGCAGGCTGTGATGGAAGCAAGAGCAGACATGATGTTTCAAGGCTTGTAGACCCATTTTCATCGTGCGTTTACTTAGCTGATGGGCTACTTAAAAGTTCCTGTCTTCATGAAGATTGTGAGATCTCAAAGATGTGGTATTTACTTTACAGCAAGGGGTCATTAACTTTTCTGTCTCCCCATCCTGATACTTGATGATGGCTGTTTACTGGCCTGCAAGGAAAGGAGTTGGTGTCATAGAATCATAGAATGGTTTGAGTTGGAAGGTACTTTAAAGATCATCTGGTTCCAACACTCCTGCTATGGGCAGAGACACCTTTCACTAGACCAGGTTGCTCAAAGCCCCATCCAGCCTGGCCATCCAACATTTCCAGGGAGGGGACATCCACAACTTCTGTGGGCGACCTGTTCCAGTGCCTCACCACCCTCATAGTAAAGAACTTCTTCCTTATATCTAATCTAAATCTACTCTCTTTCCATTTGTAGCCATAACCCCTTGTCCTATCACTATGCTCCCTTGTAAAAGGTCCATCTCCAGCTTTCTTGTAGGCCCCCTTCAGGTATTGGAAGGCTGCTATAAGGTCTCCCCAGAGCCTTTTCTCCAGGCTGAACAACCTCAGCTCTCTCAGCCTGTCCTCGTAGGAGAGGTGTTCCAGCCCACTGATCATCTTTGTGGCCCTCCTCTGGACTTGCTCCATCAGGTCCATGTCCTTATGTTGGGGGCCCCAGAGCTGAATGCAATACTCCAGGTGAGGCCTCACAAGAGTGAAGTAGAGGGGGAGAATCACCTCCCTTGACCTGCTGGTCATGCTTCTTTTGATGGAGCCCAGGATATGGTCAGTCTAGTTTCTGGAGTCCTTTGGTGTTAAAGTAACCAAAATTGCCACCTGAGATGATTATGTGGGTCTGTATGTTCAGTCTAGTGCTTTTAGCCCTATACTGTGAAAAAGTTTATGGAGATAAGATAAACAAAACCAGGATACTCAAGCAAGTGTACTCAAAGCAATATCTTTATTTCAGCTGCTTTTCCAAACAGCTGTGGATAGGCGAGGTACAGCAGTGAAGCAATTTGCCTAGCAAGAACTTTTCATATATCCTTCATGCAAATGGCTTGGGATACAAACAAGAGACTGGGGGAATGGGCAAGGAGGAACTGGGAAAAACGTTTCTTGCTGCTGCATGTACCATTCCGCTGTTATGTCAATAAAGTTTTAGGAAAAAAGAAACCAAATCCCCTAAAATATCCCTGGTTGCAGTAAAACACCTTTTTTTTCTTCCCTGGTTTCTTCTCCACTTTCCCAAAATGAGGGTGCTACAGGATGGTAGTTTTCAGACATGAGCATGGCCTCAAATTCCAGCTTGGGAATGACAACTCTGAAATTGGATCCTAAGGCAAGGCCCACCATTTTCCTTAAAATGGGAAATACACATGTTCCCAGCCATGCTGGATGTTCTTGTGTGAGAAGTATTGCTAGCAGTACAGAAGACTAGCAAAGTTACAGCATATGGTTACAGCTATACTTAAAACTATGTGCCTCTGAAAAAGTTTTGCCAGATCAATATCCTGTTATTTATCTAATTCTAGCATTATGATCTCATAATGTAATACTACATGAAATGGAACAAGAACATATTTTAGGGTAAGTGTACTGTGCAAAATATTGTTCTTAGCACTGGTGCATTCTTGCAGACCTGGTGTAGGTGGTGAGTGTGGGCTCTTATTAGCAATACTGCCCACTGCAAAGATACCCAAGTATTTTTGTAGGAGTAAGGACATTCCTTAACTAGCACCCAGATAACCGGTATCTGATGACCCTTGGATATAATTAAAATGTCTTCTCTAAAGCAGAGCAAAGAGGTTAAATTTTTGCTAACAACTCGGCAAACTCTTCAGGGATATTACTGGGGATCTATACAGGGCTGCAGAACTGAGGCCTTCTGTGTACTTCTCCAAGGCACATAAGGGCCGAAGCCTTCTCGGTACTTGTGTAGCTTGCATCGCCTTGAAGTACGGTCACCTCCATCCACACAGGTGTTCTTGGCATGGACATACAACCCTGTCAGCAGGCCAGGAGGCCTGTAATCCTTCCAAGTGGAACTAGACATATGCATTTCTAAGAGGGAACACAAAGCTTTGAGCCTAAAGCTGATGCATGGCTACTCTACAGCTGGCTTGATTAAATGGCCATTGAAGATGATGTAAACATCAGACTCCTCACTATAGATGGCATTTTCTCGCTCCCGCTTGAACATCCTCACCCAGACCTCCTCTCCTTCCTGCAGGTCCAGCATCAGGCTCTGGCTCTGCATGATGCTGCGATCGCTGGGCTGGGCATAGAGGATGGCCACCTCTTTCTCATTCTTCATCAAGTGCAGGTAGGTCTCCTTGAAGTTCCAGGTGTGGACATTGAGGCTGAAGTAGTAGATTCCTGCCACATAGCAGAAGAACTTCCCCGAGAACATGTTGAAGTGCTTATAGAGGTTCACAAACTCGGTGTCAAAAGTAACATGCTGGAAGTAGTCTGAGCTATGAAGGGGTTTTCTCCGACCCACTGAGAAGGCAGCATAGAGCTGCTTGCAGGAATGGCCTTGTGGGCCAGGCTGGCCTTTCTGTCCCTTCCGTCCATTAAAGCCACGTAGCCCTCTTTCTCCTTCCTTCCCAACTGCTCCAGGGTAACCTTTCTCTCCCATTTCACCCTTCTCACCTGCGAGCATAAAGGAAAACCTTGTCAAACGCAAGCGTGCAAAGCCCAAGCTGCAGATACATCCTGCTGGAGATGACCAGCAAAGCAGCTGTGCTAAAACACTGTTTTCCCAGGACAGATATCTAGAAGCATTGGTCAGACACCAGCACCCTCCTAATTCTCAGAAGGATGAAAATGCCAGGTGAAAGCTTGGCTCTGCTGAGCTTGTGGTGCCAATGTCTAATAGTGGAACTCCGTGGCCTGACTAGACTGGTTACATGAATCCAGTATTCATGAACCCAGCCCCTTCGTGCAGAGGTTTGGGCAAGAAAAGTTACCGATTTTGCTGAGGTCTGATTTGGGCCTGGGAGAGGTGGTTGGGTTTGTCTGGTCTCCGTATCCCCACTCACAGGACTCCCTGGCATGTCTCCTGTATTACATGCTTAATTTTTTTTGCCTGCCTTACTGAGACAAAAAATGTACAAATGAAAAAGTGACTGTCTTTCCTAGTTTCTAACTCTACCGTTCAGTAATTCTGTGATAACATTTTCATCTGGTTTTGAGTGTGACCTGACTTGAGCTTCCAGTGATTCTGGTTTTTGATGGATTAGAGCCTTTGCCAACTCTTCTCACTTGCACATGTTTACAGTCTGTACCATGTCACCCCTTGACCTTCTTTTGGGTAAATAAAGTGGATGAGTTTCTTAGTGTAGGGAGGAGCACAGCTTGCAAAATGAGGGTGAGCAAGTAAGACAAAGGATGTTATCACAGTAGTCAGCTTTACCCACCTTTGAGGATGGTGATATCTATAGTGGGCTGGACTTTGGGTACTGAATAGGCAGGGTCGCTGCTCATCCTTATGTATCGCGAGGAGATGATGGAGACGGGCTGCTCTGAAGGCCCGCAACATCGCACGCAGGAGAGGCGCCGTGGTTCCCGTCTCGGCAGACCCTTTTCCAGCATGGCACCGATGTTTGCAGTAGACACCAAGAGCAGGAGAAACACAGCGCTCATCTTCAGTGGAGCCAGCTGGACCGAGCAAAGGAACAGAAATTATTAACATGGTGATTCAAATCAGAGCTTCTGATGGGCCATCTGTTAATGTTACCGCAAGGTGCATTTCTTCTATTAATTATTAGCTTATCTTGTAGTGGCACCAGGAGACTCCAGGTAGGAAGGGTGCCCCACTGCATACTGTTTACAAGCAATAGAAAAGGTAATCTCTGTCTCTCATTACCTACAGTTGAAATATCTGACAAGAGACACCAGGTAAACAAAAGAAGAAGAAAAAAAAAAAAAACAAAAAACAAAAAACCAACGAACCAACAAAAAAAAAAAACCCTGCTGAGATCAGAAGCTAAGGCTGAGATGCTTAAAGCAGTCATAGCAAGCTCTGCTCAAGGCACGCTTGCTGCCTGGATGCTGTTGGAACAGCCCTAGCAAAAGGTGCTGGGTAAAAGACTCAGTGTTGCTCTGTTGGTTACTGTTTCTTGCATTGCCATTCTGAAAAAATCAAAATCAGATGCAGAAAATGAAACTTTATTTAAATATAGATCCTAAACCTGTTTTTTGTTTTGTTTTATTTTTTTCAGGAAAAACCTGAAGGAAAATGAAACTAAAAAAATCAAAAGCATTTCTCTTTAGGTAGTCTCTCTTAGCCTCTTGGTGGTAACCTCTTTCCAAGGTGACCTAGCCAAGCAGTTTGTGGCTTTGACCACATCCATATGCTGTTCCTAGCAGAATTTCTGTGTACGCTTTCAATTTTTATTTTCCAATGTGCAGAATGGAAAGCCAAATAGCTGCAACAGACAGACTGAACTGGGATTTGCTCTCCACAAACACTAGGCGGTTTTTTTTGAGATCATCTATTATGTTTTCATCTTCTACTGGCAAGCTCCAAAGGCCCTGAATACTGGGTGAAATGAACAGAGAGAAAATGTTTCAGGTGGTGCAAAGGAGGCCAGTTTTCTCTAGCTCCCCATTGGCTTCCTTCCTAGGGAGGGATTGGAGCCGGAGACAGGCAACTGCCTCCTCATACCATGTACAATTAGTGTCATTCTGCTGATTGCAGTGGTGTTTCATACAAGACAGATTTTGGACCAATGCCTTTTTGGACCTTATCCAAAGTCCAATTAGTTGGATGGACTCTTGTTGACCTCAGGCTGGGAACAGCTTTTACAGCTCTTCTACCAGCTTTAATTCCTGGAATAGTTGCGGAAGGTAGTAGCTAGATGCCCTGGCTTTCAGAAATAGTTCAATGAACACAGATTCCAGCTGCAGAGTGAGGGAGGGGATCTTGCCTTGGAGCTCTACAAAGGATTCACTGGGCACAAAATGGACCAGTTAAGAAAATATGAAAAAAAAAAAAAAAAGTGTCAGTCTGGGGCAAGGTACTTGGATTGTACCAGCATTCTTGGGAGATGCTTTCTTCTAGTTCTTACCTGCCCCAAAACAACTGTCATTCACACCTTTTATTACTTGATGTAATCCAGCTTCCTGGAAACCTGATGAATACTTATTAGCAGCAACATAATAACTTTTCTTCTGACAGCAGTGAAAGTTCTTTCATCAAATCTGTCATAACTTGAAATGATCTTTTTATTCATAATTGCACCTTATTCTTGGTACAAGTCTGAGGGGGGATTAATACTCCTTTTATATCAGTGTTCAGGGCCTGAATTTCATTTTCATTAAGTTTTTTTAATTTTCATTCACTTCTTAAGCCATCTTTGTGCTGCTGAACAGGAACAGAAATGCAATGCAAGTCTAAATGGGCAGCAGGTCATAAATAACCAGCCCATACATGACCAGAACAAAGTTTGCACTGCAGAGAGCATTTGGGGTCCATGTAATATTTCTGGGGTCTCCTCTGCAGTGATTACAGTTTGTGCATATACATAATGGTCTAAAGAAGACACCATGTTCACTCAGAGTCCCAGGCAATAAGGGCCAGTATAGCCTCTTTGGGATTAAAAGCTATTTAGCCCTTCTCAGGAGTGTGGTTTGTCAATAACCTGGGGATAAAGTATAGGGCATTTGATTGCATTATCAGAACATTAAAACTGGAGGACATAATTGCTTATAATACCTTCATGAAGGAGAAAGAGCATTCATTAAGAGGGGTATTCATAATGAGTAGAAGGGAAAGGATTCATAAATATGAAGAAATTACTTTACATTTTTATAGGCCATTATTCTCCCCAAGATGAATGACTTTCCTATATTTAGAAGTGACTTAAGGAGGAAAAAAAAAGTCTGGGTGAAAAATTAGTGTTCAGGTTGTGCACATTTTACATTACTGTAATCTGAGCACCCATTGAAGAAATCATGGCCACTTGCATGATTCATGAAGACTGATTACTCAAGTTATTGGCTAGAAATTGCATTTGGAAAAAAAAAAAACAATGAAGCAAACGATGCAACAATCCAGCCAGTTCAGGGCATCCTAGAGTTGGCACCCCCACACCACATTTTCCTTCAAAAAGTTAGTGAAGTTAGTTCACTAAAGTGGCAGAAACATGTATTTGGTTGCAATATCTGTGGCTAGGTGAAACCTTAATGAAGTATGTGAATAAACAGAGTTTCAGATTTGCAGTTTGCTCATAACATACAAGAAAAGCACAGGAGAAGAAGTAAAATAAGAAAGAGATGGAGAGAAAGCAGTCTGAGATGACTGCAAGGACAATGAATTCAGCAGTATGGGATTATATTTGCAACATATCCAGCACAAAACCAGAGATCAGGTGAAGGAAAACTCCCAAACCAGAGAAATCAAATGTGCAACAGGGAAAGAAACAAACCTGATAAGGATTTTCTTATAATAAGATCATGTCAATCTGGAGAAAAGAATGATTTGAGCCAAATTTCAGAGGAGAAGCAAATACAACTCTTGTGGTGGTGGGGAAGTCAAATCTGACACCTTAACAAAAAAAAAAGATACGAAAAGGATGAAGCTCAATTTAAGACCTGTGAGGCAAATGAGAGGTTGTTTTTAGCCATTTGTTTTTTCCCTTAAAGATAATTATTGTGACCTTATTTTGTCAAATGTGGCGATGATGGATTTGACTTCAGCTGCACAGGTTTATCTTCTTGAGAAGACAGCAAACAACAACCTTGGCTTTGCTCGGCTATGGCCATGACTCACTAGAGCACAGGTTGGGAGGCTCCCTCTCCCGCACATCATTCAGATCCCCACACGGGAGGGACATACGTCCTCCTTTCCACTGCGATCCAACATGCTCATTAGTGCCTGAAATGATGCATTACTACCACACCAAATCCCCCAAGGCTGCAAAACTGAGTATGTTACTCCTTGTCATCCTTCATGACACCACTCTAGAGATGGACAGAAGCACGCTGAAAGCAACAGATTAAAACTGGAAGAATAAATTATTGTCTTTGTCTTCTGTACAGGGAGCCTGCAAATCACAACCTGGTTCGATCCAGAAATCTTGTTTTTCCTGTCAGGTAGAAAAATCCACAGATGATGACAGACACACAGGCATCCTAATGGCTGGGAGGAAAACTGGTCTCACGTCTTTGGAAACTTTAAAGTCCATAAATGTTTCACCTGAGGACAAGAAGATGATCTCAGTCCTCCCTGTCTCAAACCCATTTTTTTAGTTCAGCTTCTTTGGCTCTGCTTTTAGCTTGGGTTCATTTTGAAACAGTTGGTTGACAACTGATGAGTTTGAAATGTTTCAGTTGAAAAGCTTGTGGCGATGTGTAGAAAAATGTAAATTGTTTTGATGCTTCTGACTCTTCTTGCAAAATGCTCACGAAGCAGAAAGCTCACCAGAAGGCTGAGCGCAAGACCTGTTTTGTTGCAATAGCTAATTTCAAAACAAATGACTTGTTCTTTCCATAAGACTTTCAAGCCTCCCCGCTCCAAAGCCATGAAACACAGCATAGGCCCCAGCCTCTGCAAGTGGAACCAGGATGAAACCCAACAACCAAGTGTGAATTTAATCTGATGCTAAGGAAGAAATTCTGTTTGTGCTAAATGGACAGATCTATCTTTTGGGCAATATTTTGGCAAAAAAAAAGAAAATTTATGAATGATGAAATGAGACATCTGAACCTGATGAAAAGGCAGTTAATTTCAGTGAATTTTGGTGATGCGGATGGCTGGTGGTTGTTTGCGTTCGTTACATTAGAATATATATTATTGTTGGAGAGCTGTTTAAATGTAACGAAAGGTTTCTTTGACTGAAACTACCCTTTAGCTAAGGTTTAAAAAGACTGTTTTCTTTTTCTGTCCCTTTTCTTCCTCCCTGAACTTCTGAGTAGAAAGACAATATTTAAATATTACCAAAAGGGATTGTTTGTTCAGGTATTTCTGCCTGGCCCAAAACAAGAAGAAAAAGCAAGTGAAAATGTCAGTCTCCTTGCCTTAAATTCAAGCAGTCCCGTTGTTCAAATGCTTTTGAAAGGGTGTGTCTGTCTTTCTAACCAGAGCTGGCGATACGAACCCTTTAATGGGTGCTGCACTGGCAGAGCCCAGGCACAGTGCTGGTGAGGATGCTATGCCCAGACCAGGGACACTGTTGTCTACCATGCTCAATCCAAGGCAGAACAAATGATTAAATAATGTATTTTTGCTCTGCACTGACCTTGGAAGTACCCTGACTTAAAATATAATCCATCAAGCTTTTTATTTACACATTTTTTACCTGCTATGAACAACCTGCATCAAACGTGCTGGTTTTCCAGTGACACCTGGCATTCCCAGTGTCTGCCAGCAAAAAAAGCCAAATTTCTCCATGCAGGGCTTTAGAGATGCCACAGACTTTGCTGGGGAAGGGCAGAAACCATTAGTTCCAGTTCAGGGAGTTAAATGATGTGATTCTTTCTTCTTATGTGCAACTTCTTATTTAAATATATTTTCTTGACACTATTACAGCTGGAGAGAGCACTTTGATTGATTTTTTTGGTTCATGATTGAGTTTAATCTTATAGCTCAAGGTAGACAGCTTATGTATGAGGCGCATTTGCTCATGCAAAGCTTTTTAATGATTCTGTGTACCTGAAGAATTTTAACACTTTGATGTAAAGTAACACATCTGGGTAATCGAAATGTTAAGAAATTCCCACAATATCTGCAAAAATAGCTTACTTGCTCTGCACACAGAGAAAATAAAGCAAGGATGCAAAGCAAGTCAGCCTGGAAGCTGGACCAAAAAGTTTTCCCTGTGGTTAGCAACATAAAGTTTGCAACCTGAACTGTAATCTTGGCCAAACCTTGTCTGGTCCATTGGCACTGCAAGTGGCCCCTGTGGGATGTATAGGTCATGTCAAAGGTACAGCTCTACATTAATCTACCCCAGCCCATGTTTTTACTAGGTACAGTGGAAGTATGTCCTTACCTTGCAGGGATGCTCGAAGAATAAATCCCACTAATAACTGTGTTGAGCTCACACGCTGCGATATTGAGAGTTCACAAGGCAGAAATTGCTCTTGGATCCTTGAGCTGTGATTTAAATTTCTGCTAACATTTTCCTTCCTGTTATTCCTAGGGCTTCACTCAGAAAAGCAATCTATGACTCTCTTTGCTTTAAATTCACAGTGCACAGGACAACGCCAGCCACTGCCCATTTTAATTAGTGACAAATCTTGACTGAAAACCCAAGAGGGCAGTTGAGACTAAAACCTTTCTTGCACCGCAGAGATGGAAAACACATGGATGTGTCAGTCTCGAACCTCAGCATCGTTCCAGAGATGGAAAATATTCCAGTTCTGCTTTTTTAGCTTTTGTCGTGTTTCAAGGGTCAACCTCCTCACTGCTCCAGACCTCCTTGCATTGCCAGCAGCAGGAAACGAAGCATCGTTAGGGCCGGGTTTGTCTGGACACTGGACTTCCTCTTGGAAATTATTTGTTCGGGATTTTTTTTATTTTCTTCCCCAGGAGGATCTAAAATTTCTTTATGAGTAACTTATTGCAGAAAAGCCCAAAACACTGAAGGAGCTTGTGCGTTTTCCAAGGCAAAGCTGTGACAGCCCAGTGGTTCCTCTGGCCACGATGCCAGAGCTGAGCATGGGGCAGCTCCTCTCTGACACGATGCTGCAGAGATGCTTCGCTCGACCTGAGCATCAGGAGCCCATCTGCAGCCATGAAGTGACTTAAAGGCTTACAGACAAGAATATTTGGATCCCAAAAAGCAACATGGTTTAAAAATTTCTGCTGTCTGCAGTGTTTTGCAGATGACTGATGTTAACGCCCTCTTGTCCGCAGTGTTTATACAACGCCCTGGGGTGAAGCAGAAGAGGGGTTGGGAGAGCTGCTAGAGACAGCCAGGTCAGCTTGAACCCTGTGAGTTGTGAGCAAGGTGGGAACAGAGGCAAAGCCAGGATCCAGCCATGGAGAGGTCCAGGGATGTTACCTGCATCCATATTTGTAATAGCCTGGGTGAATGTTTGGTCAGTGAGTTTGTAGCTCCATTTTAAATTACTATCTGGCTTGTTTTTTATTTTCTGGTGCTTTTTTAGCGTGTGCCTATTTCCAATGTGGACGAATTGCCCTAATTCATCTGTCCCAGGAGGACCTGTGAAACACCTTCACCCCCACTAGTATGTGCCCCTGAGCAGCAGCAGCTCGTGCGGTCACCACGCGCTCTCTGCAGCTGTGATTTCACCTATCAGGGATGTGAAGAGGATCCCAAGCAAATATCCCTTCCTATTACCTGCACACACTTAGACCTGGGGGATTGTATGGATTTAATGCAGTCCCCTGCAGGCACTATGGGAGGAGAGGCTGTGCCTGTAAGGAAATGTTCTCATGCACCTGGGCACCTGCATCTTCGCATGGTACTCCCTTTCCTGGTCTGTGGTAGGGGCTGTTATCACACTTAGCACAGACGGGGAGCAAAAGGATGTTTGCTGTTTCCTAAAGAAACAACTTTTCCCTTGCTCCTTCTGTTCTTCCCTGCCTGCACCTCCGACACCAGGAACATGCCTACAATATCCTGCAAATGGCCCTGCTCCGGGCTAGGCGGCTCCTTGAAAGCACTCCCATCTCCATAGCAAGCCCAGACAGTGATTCAGCCTGGCGCTGCCGAGGCACAGGGCAAGTTACAGTAAGTCATTCCCAGGGCAGCTTCTCTGATAGAGTAAATCACCCTGATGAACTGGACGGCACCCAACTCTCCTTCACCCTTCCCAGCGGAAAGGCAGCTTTCCCGTGGCTTGCCACCACTGACTCAGCTGCTCCAGGAACTCAGCTTTCTGTGTGCCAAAATAAAGCAGGCAGACATGTCCCTGCAGCAGGTCCGGTGTGGTGTGCTGTGCTGGGTGGGTGGGAGCACCAGGGCACAGGTGCTGACAGCAGCAGGACTGTCCTGGCAGGGCACCGCTGCAAAGCCCTGCTTGTGGTTCAGGAGCAAGTAGCACATTTCGAACGGCTGCAGTTCCCTGGTGAGGCTGGAGAAGCAGAGTCCCCTGAAAGTTTCTGCATCTGCGGAGGATGCCAGAAAACGGCTCTTTCCTGACGTGGGCTCCCGTGGTGGTGGGGGAGCCTGCATCAGATTGGGCACCATCCCCATCCCGCTGCTCAGGCACAGCTAAAAGCAAAATCAGACTATAGGGAAGCATCATTCTGGAGTGCTAAGGGTGCTTAATGAAACAAGGAGTGTTAGTAGAAACAAATTAAAGCCAGCTCGGCAATAACCTGGCCTTGCACTTTTTTTGCTTGCTGTAGTGAAGCTGAAAAAGTGAGACGGAGCAGCCCAGGCAGAGACCACCTCTTTTTATGACTCACCCAAGCAACCTGCTTCTGCAGGGTGGGAACACTTTGTTCCCTGTAGCAATAGCATTTTTTTCCCCCAACTTATTCAGATCCGTTTAACTTACCTTGTGACTCAGAACCCTCTGTCTTTTACTTTCTTTGCTGTTGCTTAGCAGGATGCATAATATGAAAGCTGCTGTTCATTCAGGTTTTTCAGTTCTCGGTGGCTGCTGCAGCTTCCTAGCTGGAGTCCAAATGAAACACTGAAAGTCAGTCTGGCTCCTTATGAAACCCAGCAGCTAGGTTGTTTGCAAAAGCAGGGTGTTTTCTTGTTTCTTTGCTTGCATCAACTCGTGCTGGGTTCCTGTGCTTTTGTCCTGCTATAGTTTCCTTAGGACTCGCAGCCAGTCTGTCGGGTTGCACGGTGCCTCTCACAATGATGGAAATGAAGACCAAAAAATTTGTGAATATAAAAAAAAAAAATATCAAAAAACCACAGACCCAAAACCACATCCAGTGTTCCAGCCAAGAGAGAAAGTGCTGGGATCACATGGAAATAATTTTTCTTTGGGAGATTTCAGCATCTTTTTAGGCAGGAGAAAGGAGGAAAAAAAAAAACAAAACAAACCCACAGTAAAATCTCTGGCTTTTGTGCATGAGCTGCACGAGTAGCAAAAGCCTCTTGAAGGGGTCCAGCAATGGAAACTGCCCCTGCAGTGACGCTGAGGGAAGGTGCAGGTGTGTGTCCGGGTGCCTGGGGACAGGCCAGCACCAAGGGAAGATGTCACCCCCACTGTCCCATGCACCTCTGTGCTGAAAAACAAACCGGTGGCTCTTTGCTTCTGTGTGAGCACATTTGGGGCCAGTCTCAGGAAGGTGATGTGCAGCAGCAGTATGCTGTTTTCCCTCCTTGCTTCAGAGGTTTAGGGGATAACGCCTCATGCCGAACCATGACAGAATGCGGTGAGTGTTAGCATCCTACGAATGGGAAAGGAAGGGGAGGTCAAACACAAGCACAGGGGTGAAACTTCCTCAGTGTGTGTTTGCAGTCTTGTCCCATCGCTGCCGATTGCTGGTGTTGTGTTTTGCACTAACTTTTCCATGACACCCAGGCCGCTATTTCACATAATTGGGACTGAACTACAGACTCCTCTGGCTGACTGCAGCAATGACAGCCAGGGTGCCACAAGGGCCTGTGTGGGACGGGAGGCATAGAGACTGTCTCTGAAGGAGGCTGAGCAGAGGGCATCTTCAGAGAAGCTGGCCGGCCCTGTCCTGCCCAGGCTGGCACATCTGCTGAGGAGTGCACGGTGGTCCTGGCCACATCTGAGTCCCTCGGGAAGGCTGGTGGCTCCCACAGTCCCTGTGCTCATGGCAGCAACGAGGCTGCAGAACTGAGCACAGCATGGCACACTGCTGCGTGCTGGCAGGTTCACCAGGAGACATTGTGGGATGTAGCACAGATTGCTCTTTTCCAAGGGACTGCTGAGACAAAGTCTCTCGGGACAGCAAGAGCAGACATGGGGGTTTCAGAGCACACTGAACATCGCACGCCTCCCTGGCTCCGGGGCAGAGCAGCACTGCACCAGTGCTGTTTGATTTTAGCGCCCACACTTTCTTAGCTGAAATTGCAAACTTGGTCATTTCCAGCCCTTGGAAAAAAGCACATTGGTAGTTTTATTTAAAACCAGGTTTGGGCTCTACATTTGTTTTTTTTGGTTTGGGTTTTTTTCCTTTCTTCTTTCTTTTTCTGTTTTGCAACCGCCTCCCATTAATCGTAATAGAGGAAGTTAAAAGAGATGGGTATCCTATATAGTGCAAGCTCCAGCATCATTCCTGAACTAAGACTGAAAAAGAAAACCAATGCTTTTGGTTGTTCTGAGAACATCAGGAGGGGAAAGGTGTTTTGTCCTCTCGCAGTGCCCTTCCCTACTTCAGTCTCTGCCTTATGTAAGGGAGGAGGAGATGTGAGAGCACCTTGGGAACCTCTCTGCTTTTTCGAAACCCCTTCAAAGCCTCCCCATCCCTCCCTGACCCAGCCATGCAGGGGACATCTCAGCCAAGGTCCTCAGCGATGTCCTCCATCTCTGCTCCAGGTGCTGATGTGCCCCAGCTCCTAAATGCTCTGCACTGCTGTACCCACCGCCTGTCCCCCATAGCTCAGAGCCCTGGATCAGAGGCAGGAGACAGCTGTCACGATGGAAAAGGGGTTTTGCACAACTTTGGAGAATTAAATAAGAAACAAACCAACCTTTAAAGCTGTAGGTGGACCTGGGTTATATAAAGGAGAACTCAGACTTATGTTGGGAATGTTTTTATATTGGTGGTGTTAAATAAAACTAGCAGGTGATTAAAACAGACTGCAACCAGAGTGATGAGGAGAGGGAACAGGGGCTATTGGGGAGTGAGGGCAGCCCCCATACCAAGGGGGAGGGAAGATTTACACGTGCTGCCAGTGCTGTACTGGAAGGCTCCGTTAGCAAGGACCAGTGAGGAGAAATGTAGAGGTTTACTGCTGTCCCGGCACGAACCCGAGCAGCGTCCAGCTCTCCATGAGTCACCCTCCGGTGCAGGGCTTCTCCAGCCCAGCCTTCCTGGACCCCTCCCGTCGCCATCCCCTCCTGCTGCAGCAGTGGTCCCCATCACGGCCCTGCATGGATGGGCAGGAGCAGACTGCACCAGCCAGAAGCCACCTGGAAACGGGCACATGGAGCCCCATGCAGCAAGGGGTGAAATGCGGCTGCAGCCTTTCCAAAGCTGCCAGGAAAAGAAAAGCCTTACTCATGCTCTTTTTGGAAGGACCGCAAACAGTCTCTAAGAAAAGAAATGACTTTGCCTCAGAAATGCCAACCAAAAGCCTTTC
The DNA here is from genome assembly GCF_047370975.1 of Nipponia nippon. Classification (NCBI taxonomy): domain Eukaryota; kingdom Metazoa; phylum Chordata; class Aves; order Pelecaniformes; family Threskiornithidae; genus Nipponia; species Nipponia nippon. The sequence goes on along the minus strand of NW_028262369.1, from coordinate 16,508,377 downwards.
CTGTCATCTTCTCTGTTCTGGATTAAACATCAAATTTGTGTAATCTTTTCTCATCCATCGTGTTTGCCAGGTATCCTGCTCTCTCCTCTTGGTGCTGGTCAGCACCTTTCGTAGAAGGCAGAGGTTTCTCCATGTGTCCTGCACTGGTGCCTCCAAAGCCAACCCGCTAGAGTTGCTGCATTCATTTACTTGGTCCCACAAATCATCTGAACTCCAGAAGCAAATATTCTGAATTAATGCATTTGTCACTGTCAGTAGAGGCACCATATAGGTGACATCAATGCCTTTTCAGGATTTGGGTCTATCTGCCTCCCAGAAGCAGATCAGCAGCGTGTCCTGAGCACCCTGTGCACGCTTCACACAGTTTCTTTCCTTTCTTTGTCATCTGTCAAATATTTATAATTAGAACACAATTAATAAATAACATCTATGAGCCCTGCTGAGACACAGGAGCTGCTTTGCATCAAGTACGTCCTTGCAACAAGAACCAATGCAAACAAAAGTGTGAAGGCAAATGCCAAAGCACTTAAAGCAGAGTGAACGGCGCCCTGGAGATTGAAGTTTTGTTCCTGACTCTGCTGCCAATGGCGTGGGGTTTTGGGAAAGTTCCCCTCTGCCCTCCTGGAGATGGCATGTCTCTTCTCCCATTCTTTGTGGCCTATTTTTAGACTAAGTTCTTCAGGGCAAAAAAAAGCATAATCAGAGTGCAACTGGGCAGAGCTCTGGTTTCACAGGGGGGTGTGAGGCCGCCACTGAGAGCTTACTTGCATGGATATAAAAATAATTTATAGATGTAACTCAATCAAAAGAGTGTTTGGGGCTCTGAAAATTATCTTAGCTGGTCAAAAACTGTCCAAAACCAGTCTATATGAGAGATTTTTGTTTTTACTCTGAAACTTAGGACATAAGGAAAATGTTATGGTAACCAGCGCCTGGCATGAGAGCTGGCGTCTCCAGATTAAACAGGTTTTCTGCCTCTTAAAATGACAGCCTCCTTTTTTGAAATAATAATCACATTCAAGGAAGAAGGATATTTCTGTTTACACAGTTGATTTCTAAAGCTTGGCTTTTGTCCATGCAGGGAGCAAGGGAAAAAAAAAATCAGTTCTGCACACTGTTGAAGGCTTGCAGCAAATTAGTAAGAAACTGTGCGATAGAGCAGCGAGTTCAGGGCATGCTGAGCCTGTCTGCCTCCTCTCTGCTAGAGAGTGGGGGCAGTTATTGCAATGAATGCAATAAGAAATTAAGCAATACTCAGCTAGAAAATGAACACACCCATGGTAAATTTAAGGGACATAACAGGTCAGCTGGCAAAGCCATGCTTTTCTTTGCAGCCTTGGTGTGCTGAAATTGGTCTGGTCTACAGGGAAGTGAATGCTTCTTTCTAATCAGTTAATTGATAAAGTGCCTACGTTTTAGGAGGGTGCTGGCTTCGTGCTGCAGGAAGAGGAGCTTTGCCTATTTGGGAACATGTGCTCAAGGGCAAGCATTTATGGCTTGGAAAGGACACCCAGAGACAGGCACATACATGAGCTCTTGTTCCAGGTAGCCACTATCGGTGACCCTCTGCTGAACCGGCGATGTGGGTCAGCTGCGGCATGCTGGGATGCTGGAGCCTCTGTGCTCTGCAAACGCATTTCCCTACGTGGTCAAGCCGCAGTCACAGCTCTGCTTGCGTAAAAAGGCGTTGGAAATGTCTCAGCCAGTGTCCACAGGCACGCTCATCCTTTCTCCTGCTTTTAAGTGAAGGCATATCTTTTATTTTTTTTTAGCTTTCAAAGACACTATATATAATGGCTGAAGTTATTTGAGTTGTAACCAGCTATTTAAATGAAAAGGCATGTTTTATATGGATTTTTCCACTGCACTGAACTCAGTGAGAGTGATGTGTGTTTGCTCTCCCCTCCTGCTCAAGGCTGGGGCTCTGTGCCATGGCAACGCCTGCACCGCGTGGCAGAGACACACAGATGATTCCTATGGAAACATTAAATATTAAACTAAGTTTCCTCCTGGCTTTCTGCTGGGGTGTCATTTGGGATCACAACAGCCCCCTGGCAGTCACAAAATGCAGCCAAACCTCTGTGGTGTTTAACTAACAGCCCAGACGATGCATGGGGAGCTGGGAGGGTGTGTGCAGAGATATGATGAATGCAGTGGCTGTACAAAACTCCAAAGCAAAGTGGAAAAAGTGAAGAGCAACTCTCTATGCTCTGCCATGTCAGCCAGGCAGCTCAGGAAGAGTTTTTCAAAGCCTCTGATATACTAATCCCCAACCAATAATATAATTTAATGCAATAAAATGTATACATATATGAGCATGTGTAAGTGTGTCGTGCTTTCAAGTGGCCAATTGCACAGAGCCAAAAATAATTATGAGCTAATTGGAATTTAAACAGCAGCATGTGAATGATAATTGGGAACTGCTTAAGAATAATTTACTAAATAGCATGAAAGCTGTGATTTCACAACAGAGTGAGAAAACATTTATGGCTAAAGCCTGGTTCTAAGGGAGACTGAAAGCTTTCTGGATGAGAAGAAATGCTGCATATAATAGGTAACGAGGAGAAGTGGGTGGCTTTCTCCAGGCTGCTGGAGCCTTCCAGGGGTGCTCATGCTGAGCAATATTTGCAAAGAGGAAACGAAACAACCTGGATAAATATAGGTTAATCAGCCTTACGGTGAACCTGTCAAAGTAACAGAATCGCTGATGATCTCTAATGAAGAGGTAATGGAAGGTAACGCGGCCAATGCCAATCAGTCAGAACTGGTGGGAAACAGATCTTGTAGACCTAATTTCTATTATATAATCCAAGTTTATTTGATGCAGGTATGCAGACTTTGGCAAAACACTGGTCAAAACCTTTTAATTAAAAAATGAAAGTGATACTAATTCAGGCTGGCACAAAGATATGGGCGAGCATGTTTGCAGCAGCGCACTGGGGAAGGATGATCTCTCCTGCCGTCCAGGCTAACGAGGCACAATGCCACGAGGCCTGATCACGATGAACCGGGTCAGCTTTGCCGGGAACCTGCTCAATAACCAAGTGGTACTCTTAAAATTGACTATAACTGCACTAAGCTGCAACATCAATTCATCATTAAACCTCATCTACAAGCTGTCAAGCTTTAGACATTTAAGGCCTTCTTCTGAAATCTAAATTTGGAAATCCTGAAAGATTTGAATCTTGGTTTTGAGTTAAGCCTTTGTTAAATGGAAATGGGAGTTCACAGTGGTCATAAATAGCATATCCATCTCCCCTTGTATCCACCTTCCCTTTGCATAATCAGCAGCTTTGTTTTGCTGAATAACCTCTTAGGCAGGACTTAGAGCATAAATTCACTTTAAACCCTAGGTTTAGTGTGATTAACACTAGCTAATCTTACAGGGCTTCAGGCATGTGTTGAGAATGCTGCCTAAGCCCTTTCTGTGCATCACCTTTTGGGGAGAGGTTTGTAGCCATTCTCATACCTTCTGTCTGATGGTGGGAAGAGTGTTTGCTTAGGTCTGTGGCACACATCGTGGAAGTTTCACACCATACATGACATAAAAGGTGGCTTGACTTATTCTGTGCATTTTCTCGAAAAACCCTGTTACTTAGAGTAATATTAGGCAGTGGGCACTGTTCCTGCCTTTAGACTCTCCAACTCTCTTACTTTGCTCCGGTATCTCATAGAAAGTCCAGGGCATCTAGCTAGCTGGTAACCTGTTTCCCATAAAATGGGAAGAGGCAGATTAAACCAGGTACACAGATTCACCTAGTAGCATTTCATGTCCGTGAAGCTCAGATCCCATTCCCCAGCTGTTTGGGACAGACTCTGATACAGGGATACATGAGTGGCTGGACACTTCTCTTTAACTGACAGGGTGTTTTTGCAGTTGCTAGCAATTAGGTGACAGCATGGGCAATATCAAACGGTTTGCTTGTTCCATCCAGGATCTAGTGCCTGCATGGGCTCCCTTGCTGTGAGAGCTTCTGCACCTTCTGATCCGATCAACCCATTATCTCCATTTCATATGCAATTGTGGAAACTGGATGAGCAAATTAAGTATGCAGTTTAGAGACGTGTTATTTAAAAATCCAATCCGGTGACAGATCCAAATCAAAATAGCTAAACCCAGGAAGAAGTCCTTGGCACAGTACCAGCATTCAGTGTTCAGATAGGTTTATTACACTGACTGTATTTGTACAGAAACCAAAATGAGCTGAGAAGGAAAATATTTCTCTTTGTTGTTTTGTTTCCAGGACAAAAGAGAGTTTTGATTTTTCACTTTCATTTCCTTTCCAGTTTTTAGATTACTTGTGATTATATGGTGCCGAGCAAATAGATGGTGCTCTACCTTTTTGTAAATGACTTGAAAGTTTTCTTTAATCCCTTGGTAGGGCTCACCTGGTATGTCATTCATCACACCGCTGCTCTGCATTCCAGCAACTGGGCTCATTTAATTTGCTAGGCTGAATGAAATAGCTTTACCATGCCTGCTTATACAGAAGTAATGATGGGTAGAACCCCGTAGCACATAATAATTGCTATTTTCCACAGAGATGCATGCATGTTCTCAGAATAATCTTAAAAAAGTTAAAACTCATGAGAGTGAGACGGGCTGTGGACAACAGAGTAAAAATGATGGAGGGTGGTTTTCTTCCCAGGTTCTTTTTTTAAATCTCCAGTTTTCAGCTTCAAAAGGGTATTTTCTGGTTGAACCACTGGGCTGTGAGACACCACGATCTCCTTCCCCATGCTTGGCAAGACCAGCTGCAGGTCCTGTGGGCAAAATGTCTCCACATCTACATCCCCAGGAACTGTTTCAGCATGTTCTAGGTTTGAGCCTCTAACACACTCATTCCCTCATAAAAATGTCAGTCTGAAACCCACCTTTTACCTAAAACTTTTCTGTTGGAAAAGGAAACTGAAAATAGATTGCAATAATTTTTCACAGGGGAGATAAATGCAAGGGATGGGCCCAGACAAGCCCTTTTGTCTGAGGATGCGTTGCCTGGCCAGCTCAGCTCAACCCCACCGATTCTGGCCGCGCATTGACATGTGTCGGTCACCCCAGCGCAATCAATACACTGACATTTCAGGTCGTCCTCGCAGACCTTTCCCCAGCACAAAGGAGCTCACGCTGCCTTTGCCCGGAGGGTTTTGCACTGCAGCCCACCTCTCCCTCCCCTCTGCTCCCCTGCCTGAGCCCGGGCAGCTCAGGCTGCTGAGCTCTGGCAGCGTTTCTGCTCTTGGATGGCTCACAGCTCCTCTTGTAATCTCCTATTAAACACTCCCCGGCTATTGCTGCTCAGGCTTCACACTTATTTCCTGTGTCGTGGCAGACAGGGCTGAAGCTACGGGTGAATTTTGATTCCCTGGTGACAGTTGCAGAAGCAATGTTGGCTGAGATATCAACAAACTAAATCTGTCCCCTCCATTCCTCTGAGAATTATTCTTCATTTCTTAAATTGAGGCTATTTTAAGAAGCCATAGATTTTTGCTCTTAACCTTTAAAGAATACCCAGCCAGAGAGTTTTCCAAGGGCAAGGACCTGTGGTTTAAAAGTGGGAGCAAAAATCACTCATCTGTGTGAGGGCATCAGAGATAAGGCAGTTTGATAATTAAATAAAAAATTACAGAATGTGCTTTATAAACAGATTCAATGCCAAAACTTTTGCTGCCCTCATGTTACTGCTGAGTGGCCACAAAACCCAAGAAGAACGTCTTTGCTTTTAAGAACTTGTAATTGAAGGAAACAGAGAGAAAAATCTTCAGGCAAATCAGGGGCAGAGATGGGCACAGAAAGCTCAGGACAGCCTGGGCAGAGCGTGAGCTGTCTCCTGCAGGAGCTGTGCTCAGATACAAGGCTGCTTTACCACCATGAGATGTACTCCTGGCTCACAACAACCGCTGAGCAAAGTACACAGACTTGAATCTCTCTCCCTGGGATTTAGTTTAATGCTTTCAATGTTTCTTACCTGCCAAGGTACGAGCACTCACACAGACAACTCATATGGCCCCGGTGCCACATCATTCATCGAGCCATGAATGCATCAGACAGGAATCCACATGCCCGTGCCGGCAGGGAGTGGTGATTTCAGATGGTCTGGTATAATTTTGGAGACCATTTTTTTTTCATATTGATTTGGGTCTCATTTTTAAGCAGATGCAACATTGTCAGTCATGTAAGACCTGGATGAGAAGAAGTCTCTGGCCGTTCAGCTGGAGCAGTCTGCTAGGGTGGACCCGGCAACAGGAACAACCACACAGATATTTTTTCCATTCTGGCTGCCAGACTGAGGATCTCAGCTTGACGCCCTGTACCCGCAGCTAGCAGTGGCCAAAAGCATCATTTTTCTTCTTGCATCTGGAGAAAAAGAAGAGGAAGGGCAGCATGTAACATTGATCTGCAGGAGTGCTTGACATTGACATATACCATAAGTATTTTTAGCATCCAAGCACACTTTTTCTTGGCCACATCATGACACCTGAGACCACTCCTACAACATCAGTATAAGGGTAATCGTTTTATGATGGGAGAGGGGAGGCACAGAAAGGTTAAATGATTTCTCTCCATCCGCACAGCAGCAGATCTGGGAATAAATCTCAGGCTCTCCCTGCACCTCCCCACAGCAGCGTCGGAGGCTGTCAGCAGACCAGCGATGGTTCAAGGGCTAGCTGCCACTTCTGTCACTCTTTAGCAGGTCTAATGGAGAAACCTTCATAAGGAAGGCAGGCAATGCATCACTTCCATGACAGGGGCATTCCCAGTGCCCTTCCCAGCTTGGCCAGCACAGCTCCTGTCCATCATCAAATGCATTTCAGCAATATACTTCCAAAAGATGTTGTAGTACAATAGCTTCTAGGCACATTAGCAGTAATTTCAGAGCAGTCCTAGGTAGGAGGTGACAGAGAGCACCAAGAACACTCCCACAGGGCAGGCAACTGCTACAGAGAGGTCTAATAAACGTGCAAAATCAGTTGAGTTTTTGGCAGAGAAGGGCACTGAGCTGGAGCTCTCCCATTCCCACTGGCCTCTGAGAGAGGCTATTAATAGCTGGAGAACTGATAAGAAGCAAAGCAAAGAGTCTTATTCAGACATCCTGATATGGAGAAATTGGTCTTTGATGGGAATTCAGTCCTGTGAAATGCTTCTGGGAGTGGCAATGATCTCCATTCAGGATCTCTCAGGTTAATTACTTCCAGGCTGGTTCGAATTGGGTCAATGTGACAATTGGGGGTTGATTTTTCTTTTCTCCTTGGCAATAGCATAAAAGCAAAGCTGCTGGCAACGCTTATCAATGTTATTGCAACCGAAGGCCTCCTATGGACTGCCCATGCATTTTAAAATCCTATTCTTGCACAACCACCACAGATCAAATGAGCAATTACAGTGAGATGCTTCCGTGCTGACCCTACCTCTTCCTTGTTAAATAAAAATCACATCTCTCTGCTTTGACGTTTCACTGTTGGACACAGATCAAATGCATAGGATGAAGACAAAGCTGTCCATTTGTGTGACCAGGAAGCAAAGTCTACGACTGATCTTAGTGACGCTCATCATTAGGCTGGGTTCCTGTCTCAGGGTGGCCAGCACTGATACGGAAGCGCAAAGAGGAGAAAGTATCTGCCAGGGGCATAATGTGGAGCACAGACCGAGCCAGAGCAGATCTGCCTGACCATGAACAGCAATTGCCAACAGACAGATGTTTGTCTGGTCTTAAATTACATTGCCTGCACGCCTGGAAAAGATACTGTCTTATAAATAGCAGTGCTTCGATCTCCTGTGGCTTTGCATATTCAGGTCCCACCGTAAGGCATACGGGTGTTAGACAAAACTAGCTGGAAATGGGCTGTGGGTAGAAAGTGTCTAGGGGTGTCTGGCAGTGGGGTGTCTTGAGATTCTTCACGGGAAGTTTATGGTGAAGACAGGGGGAGTGATTCATCCTTTCTGCTCTGCACTGCACAGAAGGAGAAACCCTGGGAAAGCACCATGTTTCTGGCTGGAAAAAAAGTTTTTAAGGTTTTTGGCATTGAAGTGTTTCAACAAGAGTCCAAATTCTCCATGAAAAGCAGACATTTACCATGAATAGACGGAAGATCCAGGCTATAAAGCAGCATCTCCCCCACTCCAGCACTGTCTTCATTTCCTGGGCAAGGTCTTGGAGACCTTCAGCTGAGTAACAGGCCCAAAGAGACGCCAAGGACTGAGTGCTCATTGCGGACTAAAACCCAAATAGAGCCAGATCCCCAGCCCTGAGTGGTGCTGCCAGTGGACTGTCCCCTGGGACAGGGTGTGGATGATCCTGCGCAGTGCTGCATCTCATCAGCTCCCACTTAATTCATGGAGCAGGGCTCATGACTTGCAGGGTTAGCCTCTATCTCTATGAGATCCACCTACTATCACTGTCAAACCACTGATGAGCATGGACCCAAAACTTCATCTGCGTTTTTAGGAGGCAGATGATGGAGCTGTGCTGATGCAGTGGACTTGCACAAATGCCTGGAGAAGCAGGACTGCTTTCTTCTTCCCCAACCTGCCCCAAGCTCTCTCCTCACCAGGCGGCAGGGCTCAGTTCTCCTCCCATGCGTGCTGGCCCCAGCGATGCTGTAGCTAGGCTCAGCACTAACAGGGGCCATTTGCCACATACAACGGGCTCGTTATGAGCTGCTCCCTGTTTTGGACCTCAAAGCATCTTGTCCATGCTGCTTTCTGTGAGCAGCCATTTCTTCATATTGTACAGGCAGAAGAACAAATGTCATCTAACATTTTGGGGAGAAGGAGGGGGACAGCCAGTGTGACTCACCCATGGACTAACCTGAAACATTCTGCATTACAATTTAATGTGATGGAAAGCTACAATTAGCTCTAATTAAGGCAGCCTCATTGCCTCACCAAGAGCAGAGCTGCTGTCAATTCCATTTTCTTACCTTTCCGCAACACCGACACACTGCAATTCAGCAGATTAATACTCCCGGCACGAAGTACTCCGCATGTAACACTGATGAATGGGTGCTGAGGATTTATTACTAATACAATGTGGTGGGGCCCCAAGGCACCCCCGGCAATGGGTTCCCTTGGATAGGGAGTGTATTTATTCAGGGTAAAAAGTCAGAGCATACAGAGTGCAGATGCAGGATGTGCCTGGGGTGACACAGTCCCTTGGCTGGGCTGGGATAAATCCACCTTTCTCTGTGTTACAGGTAGTGATGGACCCATTAGAGCACAGAGCCAGTTGCCTCCAGGCATTGCAAACTGAGTATCATTCGCTGCTGTATGTCCTGAAGAGTCTCGGTGACATTTCTGAGCTGCATCTCAGAACACCACTAATAAAAGGATAAAACCCAGAAGTTATTATAAAGCCTATATCTCATAAATTTTTGTCTCAGTCAATGAGCATCACTGGGCTTCCTGGAAAGAGATTTAAGACCCCTTTCACATCCTTTCTTACACTGATCTCTTTGCAAACTATTTCATGTGCAGATAAGGCATGTAACTTGCACCTCTGCCTTAGGATGAGTGAGCATTTCTCTCCTCTGTTGTGCGATAACAGCCGGGGCTGCTCTGCTCTGTATTCAATGCAGTTGTGAGCAAAATGAATCATTCTAATCTGTGATGCACCGTATTCAATGAGCAGAGATGTTCTATTCTTGCAATTAAATGTAATTTCTCTGTTGCCCTAGAGTATATGGAACCTTACCTCATTAGTGCAGCCAGTCTTTTACTGAGGCCAGGACAGGATTCTGTTATAGCTGTGTTGCACATGATATTGAGTCAAGACTTGTGCCATTTTGGGTCATGTTATTAACTGAAAAAAATCTCTGTTACAATGGATGGATTCACATCAGCAGGTATCTTGAATCTTCTCCTGAAATCAATCATCTTCAGGGATTAATACAGCTCTTGTTATGAGTGTGTCAAAGCCTCTGACAACCACACGGTATCTGTCTACACACTCTTGGGCTTGGCCAGGAGCTGAATTCCCCCATGCAGGAAATTCCACCCCATTTTGCTTCTTATTTTGAAGCAGAAAGGAATTAAACATAAAGAAATGTTGTGATTCAAATGCAATGCTTTATGTGAATTTCAAACTTCATAAAATGACAGAATAATAGAATCATAGAATCATGGGTTTGGGTTGGAAGGGACCTTTAAAGATCATCTAGTCCAATCGCCCTGCAATGAGCAGGGATGTCTTCAACTAGATCAGGTTGCTCAGAGCCCCGTCCAACCTGACCGTGAATGTTTCCAGGGATAAATATTGATGCATAGAAGGAAACCATTTCATTTCAAAATAAGAAATGTATACATTCCCTCCTGGGAGGGTTGGAAGAGGACATTTTGATATGGGGTGGCTTTCTCATCTCCTTCACAGAGCAATGCCAAGACTTGGGGAAAGGGTCCCAGGTGCTGGGCAGCACAAGGAGCTCAGTGGTGACCAAGACATTCGGCTCCATACAGGTAAAACATCCACCTCCCATCTGCAGGGAGATGTGAACAGCAGAGGGATAACTAGCTGACACCCAACAATTGCACGTCATTGTGGTTAATGGCTTATTGATGGGATTACAGTTTTTCTTTCCGTCATTAAGATGCGAGATCTGGTTTTAGGTTTTTACTAATTTGTTTGTTCATAACTGTTCAATAGATCTTTTCTGCAAACATGCTTCAATCTCTGAGTTGTTCACAAACATGTTTGCTCAATGTATTCCTGTTCGCTAAATGAATTCCAGCTGCTCATTAGTATACCTATCATGTGATATTACTTCTGTTTCCTGAATGGGTGCAATGAAACAGATACATTAAATAAAAAGTAAATTAAACAAAAAATGAAGGGTGGAGGGAAAAAAGTTTCATCGATATTTTCAGGAAGAAGAAGTGAAAAAAACATGGACTTTACATTGAAGAGGGCAATCTTTGCCCGGTGGAGGCAGAGCAGTGGAGCAGTGGCGAAGCAGTAGCAGACATATACTGCATCAACCATGGTCCAAAGCCATAACCCTGAGTCATGATGAGTCAAAAACATGGGAAAACAACAAAGTTTCAGTGTTCACACCTCTAGTAAAAGCTAAACCTGCTCTGTATAGCCTATTTCACCCTGCACTGCCATCCTCACCATATAAACTTCAACCACAGTATAAAGTTTGTATCTCAAGCAGAGCAGAATGGAAAGCAGATTTCCTATTTCCCCAAGGAGCCTTCAGGATTTCCAAGTGGTTTTCCACCCTGAACCTGAGAGAGGATGGAAAATCTCAATTTTTTTGTCAACTGGAATCAATGAACTTTCTAATTTTGGCTTGGCTGGCAAGCTGTATTAATTTTCATTTTATTTTTTTTTTCCCTAGAAAATTACTTCTATTTCACAGTGGAAACGAATTCAGTTAGAGAAAAAAAATGACCCAGCGTGCCTCCTTTCCCAGGCACCATTCTGACTACTTTGACAGGTCAGTCACATTTTCTCCCTTGGGCATTTTTCAAAATGGTATATTTGTGGACACAGATTCTGAATCCTATCATGCAATCTATGTTGGCAAATTTAATTTTGTAATAAAGATTTTATTTTTTATTAAATAAATCTATTCAAATACCAAAGGATACCAGGCAGATGTGGGACTCATCCCACCTCAGTGGAGCCACCCATATCCTAGCCACCCATATCCCAGTTGGGCTAATCAGGGCTGCAGACTGGGGAGTACTTCAGCAGGAGCTGTCGCGTTTTGGCACTGTCACACAAATGTGTTTGGAATGTATTTTCAGTTCCTCAGTGCACCTTGTAATTGAATCAGATAAACACGTGGAAGGTACAGTAATATTCAGGCGACGCTAAGTGCTAGTTGTATGATTACAACAAATCTTTCAGCTCCTCTGAGCTCGCTGACAGTGACTTATTTCTGTATTTGTAAGTGCTGCTGTTTATGATGAAGGAGCTCGCAGGGCAATAAACAGGATAAAAAGCCAGGCTGAAGAATTTGATTACTGTAAAATCTATTTATTTGAAGTATACCAGTTATTTCTATTATGGGACATTTTAGAAATAATTCTGTGTCTTGAAGTAGTTTAAAGAAGATTAGTCTTCCAAGGAAAAAAGCCTTTCTCAAATCCATTTTATCTGCTTCTCGGACAAAGCGTGAAAGTAGAAGCTTATCCTAAAATCTCTGAAATCAAAGGCAGGTCTTTCCCTTGACTTTAGAGGGTTATAAATCAAATTGGATGTGAATAGCTGAGCAGTACCATTGTAAAGGATACCTGGTGCACGGAGGAGTGATGGGACTGGAGGTGTGCAGTACCAGTAAACATATGGGTGTCATCTGACAAAAGACAGGGTTTCGCTGGGCTGGGTGGCAGAGATGCCACCGGAGAGCTTCAGACTTCACCCAGTATGTTTCTGGATCAAGATTATTTTTCCAAACGTGGTCTCTTGTCGTACTTTCTGCCTAGCTAAATGACTGTAAACCTTGAAAAGTGGGGTAAAAAGGAACAAAATGGACAAAGGCTCTTCTTTTACTCTGAAAAAGGAAAATATGAGGGCAAACCCCATATTCTGGGAGGTGACAGTAGCATCTTCCAATGCTCCACCTGGATCCAAAAGACACCAGTTGTCCCCACCCCTAGAAAAATCCAAGAAACTAATTTTCAGGCTTCCTTACAGTTTCTAGCTGGTTGCAGGAGGCTGATGCTGAGACCACTTAGGCTGTACTCCTACAGGCAGGTTCCCCATAGGCTCTTCCCAGGTTTACTGTACAGCCCATACCTCAGCTGGCTGCTGTCCAGTCCCAGGGAGGGCTGGAAGATGCTGAATATATGCACCAGGAAAAAAACTCTTGGGCTTTTCCATCCCATCATGATCCCTGCTGAGGACACCTCTCAGGGGTTTCCCACAGATCTTGGGACTGTTCTCCTGTGTCTGCTGCCAGGAAGTAATATAGACTGTATCTGAGGGGGTTGAGCCCAAAATCAACAATAGCTCAGCTGTAAGACTGATCCGTTGGGGTCCTGTTGCTCACAAGGACTACTGATGCTTCCCAACAAAAATTTTTGCATTTCAGTTCATCCTTCCTTTCCAAATACTCTTGCTAGTTTCTGTTGAATTTATGAGGGGTTTTTGTCTGAATTCCCCATGTTAGTCCTGAAAAGTGTTGATGTTTTATCAGAAACTGCACATGGACTAAAACTTCCCTGGATTTCTGATTCTTTTTGATTCTCTGCTCTATTGTTCTTTATATTAGAATGACCCTTTTGCTCAGTCTATTCAGTGCACTTGTTTTTCAGCAGCTGCCTGGAAATATTCACAAAGAAACCACAAAAAAACCTCAGTGCATCAAAGAACACTTCTGTGGACTATTTGAGAAAGAAATTAGAAGTAAAATAATCAAGAGGCAGCAATTAATAAATCATAAACATGATCTTCCTGCTAAATGCTTTTCAGTTACATTTTAGAAAGCGAAAAACATGGTGGCCTTTGCTCTAATAATTTATCTGATGGAATGGATTATTTTGTGTATAGATTCAGATTGCTGTTGTTGCTGCTGCAGCCGAGTTAATTCTAGCTGCCTGTCAAGGAAAAAGGCTACAATTACTTTCCTACTGCTGCAAGTGTCCTGTTCTGTATGTGTAAGAGATGGTCCTATTTAAGCAGGTCATAATAATTACTATTGCCTGGAAGGGCTGTCCGGGCTAGGTCCATAACATAACAATGCCAGTGTTTTAGATCCTCTTGCAGATCTAAGGGGTTGGTAAAAATAATTTCCTGGGGCAGCAGCAATCCACGATACTGACTCTGCCACCCCAGTCCCTTTGGGTTTTCCCACGTTGTCGCTGCTGATGTACCACAAGCCCCCAGGCGTGCACTGGTACAGACACGGGCAGCTCTGTCTGTGTTTGGGGTCTGTGGTCCCCGTACAGTGTGTAGCTCCTGTTGTATCTCACCTTCAAAATTAACCTACTATGCAAAAGACTTTATTTCTGTTAAAGTTAACGGAAATGCAGGGTTTGATCCCAGCCTGAGGGAATCTTGCTCCTTTGAAGTCGGTTTATAGTATTGGTCCTCAACAGCTGAGATTTGTCTTGTGATGGTCTGACTTCAGATTACCAGGGATGCATCTTCTGAGTGTGCTGTGGAAGGTATTGCCTCCCATATCAGTGCATATTAATTATATCCTCCAGCTGAACAACCCACCTTCAATAAACACCAGTTTTTAAATACATCCCTGTGAGGCTCAGCTTGATACGAAAGGATGAGTGCTTATGGGTAAAGATCAGAGGGAAGGCTAATAAGGCAGATATCCTGGTGGGAGTCTGTTATAGACCACCCAACCAGGACGAGGAAACAGATGAAGTATTCTACAAGCAGTTGGCTGAAGTCTCACAGTCTCTAGCCCTTGTTCTCGTGGGAGACTTCAACTTACCAGATATCTGCTGGAAATACAACACAGCAGAGAGAAAGAAGTCTCGGAGGTTCCCGGAGTGTGTGGAAGATAACTGCCTGACGCAGCTGGTAAGCGAGCCGACCAGGGGAGGTGCCCCGCTGGACCTGCTGCTTACGAAGAGAGAAGGACTGGTGGGCGATGTGGTGGTCGGAGGCTGTCTTGGGCTCAGCGACCATGAAATGACACAGTTTTCAATTCTTGGAGAAGTAAGGAAGGGGGTCAGCAAAACCACTACCCTGAACTTTAGAAGGGCAGACTTTGGATTGTTTAGGAGTCTGGTTAACAGAGTCCCTTGGGAGGCAGTCCTGAAGGGCAAAGGAGTCCAGGAAGGCTGGATATTATTCAAGGAGCAAGTCTCAAAGGTGCAGGAGCAGGCCATCCCCATGTGCCGTAAGTCGAACAGGCGGGGGAGAAGATCAGCCTGGCTGAACAGAGCTTTGGCTGGAACTCAGGGAAAAAAGGAGAGCTTACTACCTTTGGAAGAAGGGGCAGGTGACTCAGGAGGACTACAAGGATGTTGTGAGGTTATGCAGGGAGAAGATTAGAAAGGCAAAGGCCCAGATAGAACTTAAACTGGCCGCCGCTGTTAAAGGTAACAAAAAATGTTTTTACAAATATATCAGCGACAAAAGGAGGGCCAGGGAGAATCTCCCTCCTTTGTTGGATGCAGAGGGAAACATTGCCACGAAGGATGAGGAGAAGGCTGAGGTACTTAATGCCTTCTTTGCCTCAGTCTTTAATAGTCAGACTGGTCATCCTCGGGGTTTTCAGGCCCCTGAGCTGGGAGATGGAGATAGGATGCAGAATGAAGCCCCAGTTGTCGAAGAGGTGGCAGTCACTGATCTGCTCCTCCACCCGGATGCCCACAAGTCTATGGGGCCAGATGGGATCCACCGGAGGATACTGAGGGAGCTGGCAGAGGAGCTTGCCAAGCCACTCTCCATCATTTATCAGCAGTCCTGGTCAACCGGGGAGGACCCAGATGACTGGAAGTTAGCAAATGTGATGCCCCTCTACAAGAAGGGTCGGAAGACGGATCCGGGGAACTACAGGCCTGTCACCCTGACCTTGGTGTCGGGAAAGCTTATGGAGCAGACCATCTTGAGTGCCATTACGCGGCACGTGTGGGACAACCAGGGGATCAGGCTCAGCCAGCACGGGTTTATGAAAGGGAGGTCCTGCTTCAGTAACCTGGGCTCCTTCTATGACAAGGTGACCCGCTTAGTGGGTGAGGGGAAGGCTGTGGATGTTGTCTACTTGGACTTTAGTAAGGCCTTTGACACTGTCTCCCACAGCATTCTCCTGGAGAAGCTGGCTGCTCACGGCTTGGATAAGTACACTCTGCACTGCATTAAAAACTGGCTGGACGGCCGAGCCCAGAGAGTGGTGGTGAATGGAGTCAAATCCAGTTGGTGGCCAGTCACGAGTGGTGTTCCCCAGGGCTCAGTGTTGGGGCCAGTCCTGTTCAACATCTTCATTGATGATCTGGATGAGGGGATTGAGTGCACCCTCAGTAAGTTTGCAGACGACACCAAGTTGGGTGGAAGTGTCGATCTGCTGGAGGGTAGGAAGGCCCTACAGAGGGACCTGGACAGGCTGGATCATTGGGCCGGGGCCAACTGTATGAGGTTCAACAAGGCTAAGTGCCAGGTCCTGCACTTGGGTCACAACAACCCCATGCAACGCTACAGGCTGGGGGAGGGGTGGCTGGAGAGCTGCCTGGCTGAAAAGGACCTGGGGCTGTTGGTTGACAGCAGCCTGAACATGAGCCAGCAGTGTGCTCACGTGGCCAAGAGGGCCAATGGCATCCTGGCTTGTATCAGGAATAGTGTGGCCAGCAGGATCAGGGAGGTGATAGTGCCCCTGTACTCAGCACTGGTGAGGCCACACCTCGAGTACTGTGTTCAGTTTTGGGCCCCTCACTGCAAGAAGGACATCGAGGTGCTGGAGCGTGTCCAGAGAAGGGCAACGAAGCTGGTGAAGGGTTTAGACACAAGTCTTATGAGGAGAGGCTGAGGGAGCTGGGGTTGTTTAGTCTGGAGAAGAGGAGGCCGAGGGGAGACCTTATCTCTCTCTACAACTACCTGAAAGGAGGTTGTAGCGAGGTGGGGGTCGGTCTCTTCTCCCTAGTAACAAGCGATAGGACGAGAGGAAACAGCCTCAAGCTGCGCCAGGGGAGGTTTAGGTTGGATATTAGGAAAAATTTCTTCACCGAAAGGGTAGTCAGGCCCTGGAGCAGGCTGCCTAGGGAAGTGGTTGAGTCTCCATCCCTGGAGGTATTTAAAAGATGGGTAGACGTGGTGTTTGAGGACATGGTTTAATGGTGGACTTGGCAGTGCTGGGTTAATGGTTGGACTCGATGATCTTAAGGGTCTTTTCCAACCTTAACGATTCTATGATTCTATGATGGGATACCGAAAGAGGAGGGAGCGTCTCATTTCAAGGATATGCTCACGTAGGAACGCACTGGGGAAACTGAGGCGGATAAATGCCACAGTTAAACTTGTGCTGAGCTGTTTTCTTAATGAGTCCTACCATCTCCCTTTCTTGATCCAGTGGTTTAGTTTAGCTTCTGAGTTTAACCGATCAAAGGACAAAGTGAAGCTGAGTAGGATCACATTTACTGGTGGAAGGAACAATCTATTAAAGTTGATACATTTAGAGATAAAATGACTGCTTTTTTCCCCAAGAAAACACAGTCATTCATTTATTATGTTTAACTTTAATTTATTAATGCATGTTCTCTTTCCTCAGAAGCTCTAAAATTCCTTCTCAAGAGCAGCCTTCACTGCTATATTGTACCTTCCCCTCTGCTTTTCTCCAGTTTGTGTATCTTCCTGTGTACTTCGAATCTGTGCCCTGAAATACTGATATGCAAAACTGCCCTATCAGCAGACCCTGTGTAATGAGCTCTGCACAACGAAGCACAGACCTTGGCTACGAAATCTGGATTAAGGCACCTCACTAAAAACATTTTGTTTTTCATTATTAGGAAGAAGAACAACGTTTGGATTAGTGTTCAGGCTTGGAGTGAGGGTAGGGAGAATAATTGCAGATAGTTACTTTATTCAAACTTAATTCCTATTCCTAGTTACTCCCAAATAATATTATTGATATAAATCTCCCTTGAAGAAGCATAGGAGATACTATTTCCAATGGTCTGACAAAGAGGAAGAGCTTGTAACAAAGTACAAGTCTGCTGATTCTGGCTAAAAATTAGGGGAAGCCAAACTAGCCCTGAGAGCTAGGAAGGTGCCCGTTCTTCCTCCAGCCTTCACCTTGCCCCAGGCACCAGCCTTGAGCTCTGCCCTCCTGGCTAACACTAACCTTGTGCAACGGAAAAGCACATATGTGATGTGAAAATTCGTTCTCCTGGCTCCCACGCTGGAAGGAAATCCCTTTTTTTCCCTTCTTTGGGATGGTGTGTTTTAAGGTTGGATGGGGGCTTACCTGTCGGGTGGAGCCATTCTCCAGGGCACATTCACATGTTGCTCCAGTGGCTCCCATCTCCAGTGAAGCAGGTTGCAAGTCCTGCCCTTGCCACCTGGCAGGACTTTTCCTGCCCAATACTTGTGTAGGACTTTTCCTGCCCAATACCTGTGCAGGCAGGTTGCTGATCCTACTAAATCCCTGCAGCTTGCACAGGCAGCTAAACCCCAGGACCCCACCTGGCAGCTTCTCAGCTCCATCACAAGCCTGGGAGGACAACGCTGCTGTCACCTCAGGGCCTGTCCTCAGGATGCTCTCAACTCTTCATCAACAACATGGCAGTTTCTTGCAGGTTGAAGTGTCATTGCTCAAACTCCTGACATTTACTTACCAAAAATGCAGGTCCAACCGCACCATGCAACATGTTCCTGGTGGTGGTGAGCACTCATGGACTTCACTGAGTCAACATTGGGGTGGCATCAGCAAAGGGTCAGGGATTAGATGGATAAGCCTCCAAGCACACACTTCAGACTTAAGCCAGCTAGTACCGTGGTAATTAAAAGCAACTTAGTTAAATGCTTTCCCTCTGAGTGCCTGTTTTTGCTGTATGTGGAAACCAGAGGCCGAATGAGGGTCTCAAGCACCACTCTGATGCATGGGAAAGGGTTCCTGCTGTCTTTGCAGCCTCTGCTGCAAACAGTTCATGCTCTAAATGAAAGGAAAGCAGCAAGGGAAAGCAACCAGATGGCAAGATTTGCCTGTGGCTTCAAAGCTGGTGATTAGCAGAACTAGGAGGAGAGCCCTGGTCCCTTAACCCTAATCCCAAAGCTGCTCACCCCTAAGGTTGTGCAGGGTTTTCCAGTGCATGGCCAGTTTGTCATTACTTTTCCTGCTTGACTTTTTTATTATGCCAGCTGAAAGCTTCTCCCTCTTGCTGATCAAGTCTAAAATAATTATTGTAATCTGAAAAATTGTGTCTGTCTTCCTGGGAATTAAATATTTAAACTCTTAGACAAATAGGCCTTGCTTATTTCTGTTAAAGGTTCATGCTCTCAAATGTCACAGTAAGTTAAACGTACCTTGAAAAATAATCACATTTCTGGTTACTTTACTTTTCATTCCATTTTACCTCCAAATAAATTACCCACACTAATTCAATCAGAGGGTTTGACACTGCAGCTCCCTGGGTGGACAGCTGGGAAAACAACTGTCACTTCTGATAGGGAAAAAAATGAAAATGGTTTGGTGAGAAAAGCTGAAGGGGGTGAGCACCTCCCTTTGGGTCACACACTGACCTCGCGATGCTTCTCAGGCTTCCTCACATCATTGCTATTTTGTTATGAGCGTCTTCTCTGCTGGGGAGTTAACCTCTTACCGACGATGGAATTGCAGAAGTGTCAGCACATTACAGTGTTCCAGAAGACAGAATAGTTAGGAATATGCTCTTTGGGTTTTGCTTTTATAATTTAATGAGGAAAATTGAAGGCCATGTGTTGTAAAGGCAGTTAGGCTGTGCCCACTGCAGCAGCTCTGCGGGTTTTCACAGTTGCACAATCTCAAGGGCTGGCTGGAAGCTGCCAAGCCCCAGCCATGAGCTTTCTAACCAGCAGCTCAGGGCTGGGAGAAACCTCCAAATGAGAAAGTCACTTCAATCACTGTCACAAGGTGTGACTTCATGGCCCTGAAGGGGCTAAAGAGGTACTGGCACAGCCCGAAAGCTTGTGCTAGGTTTGACTTCTGAATCATTTCATAAAGCACAGCTGGAAAGTCTCTAGTTCAGTGAAAATTGGCACATGGCTGGAATGGAAAGGAATGGAATGGAATGGAATGGAATGGAATGGAATGGAATGGAATTTAGACTAGACTAGACTAGACTAGACTAGACTAGACTAGAATATTTCAGCTGGAAGGGACCTACAACAATCACCTAGTCTAACTGCCTGACCACTCCAGGGCTGATCAAAAGTTAGAGCATGGTATTAAGGGCATTGTCCAAATGCCTCTTAAACACTGACAGGCTTGGGGCATCGACCACCTCTCTAGGAAGCCTGTTGCAGGGTTTGACTGCCCTCTTGGTAAAGAAATGCTTCCTACTGTCAAGTCTAAAGACTCTGATACTTTGGATACTCTGAACACTCTGAACACAGCTGTCTTGAAGGAGAAGGTGTGCTGCTGTGGCCTGCTATGTACATTTAGTGTATCTCAGTGTACAAAGTCTTGTTACCAATGGTGTCTGTTGGATCTGGCTATTTATTTTGTTTACAGAAGGAAGGATGCTGCCATTCAGCCATGTCTCCTGGAAGCTACCGTGGCCAGATTCGGTGAGGCAGGATTTGATCCATCAGTCTCTGGCACTGCTGCCTGCAAGAGGCATCCAGGCTGGTGGCCCATAGCACATTAGATATCATGATTGATTTGGACATACTTTGCTGGCAAAGAGCCCCTGGGAAATGCTTTTGTTGTGCTGCCGCACGATGCTTAAGGTTTGCTGATAACAGATGTGTCATTGCTTTGATTCTTCAGCTGGTGATGTGCTCTGTTTCAGCTTGAAACACTGCAAAACGGCAAGAGAAGCTCAGTTTTTAGTGACAAGAAATGATCTTCAACCAAAGTCACTAAAAAAGCAGAGGAATCCTTAAAAAGAGGGTTTTGCAATCCTTACTCCAGCAGACCTGCCAGATCCAGAGTCCTCCACAGGTTTTTCCCTTCTGGCAGTGCACAGCTCGGCACCTTCAACCTGCCAGTCCTACAGCATGGCAGCAGTGGGTAAAACTGATCCCTCCTGCTACCAAGAATAGGCACAATGACAAATTACCCATTGCCACAAATTACCCATTGCCACATCACCTGCTGCTGCTGCGGCGGGTGCTGAGCTCCTTGGAAGTTGCTTTCCCAGCCCGGCATGAAGCGAGGAGCCACAGCTAATTTTAGTCTCACCTTCCTTCAACTTCCTGGGGAAAGGGCAAAGCAGACAAAAGTTCATTTCTGTGGGATGAGAAATTGGGTTGCAGGTGGCTTCCCAGCTCGGGGGACCTTGGGGATGTGTTTTAAGCAATGATCATGTTGGGTCCCTGCACAGAAGCCTCTGGGTGCTCTACCTGGCTCTTCTCTCCGGCCATGTGGCTCCAGGGATTGATGCCAGAGGTAGGAGTGCTCCTAAAAAAAGTCTTCAGAGAAATCCTGTTCGCAGCATCTGAGAGGAAAGAAACTCCGGGGGGAGTTTGTAGACAGAAAACCTCATAAGAACCCAAACTTAAGAAAAAAAACATCCATGATTAAAAGAGATTTTGAAAGTGGTAACACTTCACTATTTCAATCAATTCATTTGACACCCACTCATTCGAAGTAATTTATCACAATTAAGATAGGCATTGTAACACAGCGTTGAAAACTCTGGCAAATTACATACCATTATGCCATTCAGTGATGTTTGCAAGCCTACTTTTTTTTTTCCTTTTTGTAATAAAAGCACCACATTTACATAAATCATTATTTTTAAGTGCTCGGAGCCAGATCTCATCTTCAGTCAGGGATGTGGGCTCCGGGGAGGGGACAAAGCCCTTCGGCTGCTGCTGGTCCTTCCTGGGGTGTAAAACCGGGATCTGAGGTCAGCAACAGGGCAGTGGGGAGTCATGTCCCCCCTCTCATCTTCACCCATAATCACTTCATGGCTGCTAAATGCCTCTGAAAGCCCAAATCCAAGCCCTGAGGTCCCAGACCAGCACTGGAGGATGTACTCAAACCAATTCCCATCAAGGTCCGGTGACTGACATAATTTGATCCATGCCAGGGCTACTGCTAGACATAGAAAAACCAGAGGGAAAAAAACCTGATGCATCCCCCAGTGCTATTCCTCTGCTAATATGCCCAGGAGTCTTTCTTTTTAACCAGTGATAAGAAAATCCACTTGTTTCTTGAATGAAATTATATTCTGGGGGGGCCAAGATGGGGAAGTTTAATAATTTCTGCTAAATTAAACAAAGCTGCAGTTCCCCTGGCAGCTAGAGTTATCTGTGAGTGAGTGATTGCAGAGAAAAATTGAAAGAAGTCAGGACATTTCATTCTGGCTTTTTCCAGAGGAAATATTTCCATCTTGAAAATTACCAAGTATTATTTTTTAAGTAGTGGGGGTCAAAAAGGGTCAGGATCAGTAAACAAACCAAGCCATTTCAGAGCAGGTCACACAATGTGTTTCACTTGACTTGTAAAACAATACTTCCCCCCCTAACTTTCATTTCACTAAGGCAAACATGCTGTGAAAAAAAAAATTTCATATCAGCAGAGGATGACAAATGTGTTTTGATGTTTGTTTTTTTTTCCCCAGACCATTTTTCTATCTTCCTTTACATATTATTAATTAAAGGCAGTGGTTTACGGCTCTGTGGCCCCACCTTTCATGCCCTGATGACTGCAGGCATGGGTAGGACCAACACTTCACTGATTGCAACCATGGGAGAGATCGGGCAAATTTTTCTGCAATGTTTTCCCTGTCCTATCCATAAAAGCTTGGAAAATCCTTGTTGAAAAAACAAAAGTGAATGTGTCCTGGAGTTTTTTCAAACTGTGAATTTGCTCCTTTCTTTAAGTATAAAAAGTGCACAGGAAGGAAAAACATAGCTGGACTTGCAAGTTGTTGCAGTTCTTCGTTTGTTTGTTTTTTCTTTAATTTAATTCCTCTTCATCCACTAGGACTGTAAGCAATGAGAGTGGATAAACCAGGACAACAGGATCTCAGTTGCTCCATTTCTCTTAAGTGCTCCTCAGCTCAGCACTCAGTTCGTGATGAGCTGTCAAGGAGAAAAATGTAACTCTTGTTCAGCATCATAACCAGACAAACAATTTGTAAAAAATAATCTTTCTGACAGATCATATTCCTTTTCCTGCATGAAAACAGCTTGTGGGCTTTTTGTTCCCCTTCATCAATTTTTTTTTTCCCAAACGCTATAGATGAGTCGAGTGGATTTCAGTGCAGCGATTCAGAGATTAAAGTAGAAAACTGGAGCTGTTTCGACAGGACATGTTGACGGGTGCTGGGTTCTCTGTTCCCAACCACATCGGTGCCTGGCCATTGCTAAACACGGTGCCAATCAGACCTGAATGCAAACCTCCACTTCCCCAAATACCATCCAGTGTTGGCCCAGCCCTGCCCCGTTGCTGTGAATGCACCATCGCAACAGAGTACTGAAGGAAAGCTGATACAGGAGCAGTTTTGGCCCGGGCAGGCTGAACGTGCTGCATGCTGTGAGCACTTGCATTGCACCTGGAGATGGGATGGCACATGGTGGTGGCCCTTCTGCATCCCTTGGGGATGGACAGAGGGACCAGAGGGCCAAGACAACACCAGGGTTTGACTGTGCACAGTGCAGGTTGTAGGCTTGTGCTTTATATGTAGTGTTTTGCCTGGGGAGGCTTTGAGAGAGCTTTCTTTGAGGCTGAATGGAGCAAAAAGCCTCCTTCGTGCTAGTTGTTGTCCATGCAGGGCTGGGGAGTGGGGCTGAGTGCACGGGGTGCATCCCCCCTTGCTGGATCCAGCCCTGCAAGGAAAAGCTGGTGAGGCTGAAGGTGGAGAGATGCCTCTGATCCTGGTAATAAAAGATGAGTGGAGTTGAAAGGAAAAGGCTGAGACTACTCTGGCTTTAAAGAGAATAGCTAATAAGTGGTTTCGGCACATCTCCAGCTGCCTCTGGAACAGCGGGTTAGAAAGCAGTGGGAAAGGGTTTGCACACCGAGAGTTTGCTCATTAATAACTCAGAAATGGGCATGTTGGTCAAGCGAGGCTCTCCCTACTGCTGTGCAAAGCTTCAGCCCTCCAACAAAGCCCAGGGAAAACTGCCACGACTCGCTCTGCTGACTGCCTCTCTGCGAAGTTCAGAAAAGCAAAGCTCAGGGTCTGTCCCTGATGCGCCAGGGAGCAGGTGAGGTTCCCGCCAGGGCTGGGGGCAAGCATTCGCTGCGGTGAGCTAAAAACCAGGCTCATGCAACAGATGTCTTGCTCCCAGAGGAATATTTTTAGGCCAATTTCAGCACAGGAGTGGGAATAAGAGAGAGATTTTTGTGAGCTTTCGTTTCCCTCTTGTCTGCACAGAAGTGTCAGCTGGGGTTGATGGTGTCCAAAGGTCCCAGAGCAGACCCAGGCAGCCTCAAACCTCAGAAATATGCTCAAAAATCTTCCTCCAGAGACTACAAGTACAGAGCAGCACCCTGTGGTACCTGTGTGCTGAAAGGTGTTCAATGGGAAGGCAAAGTGACAGGGAAAAGGCCACGTCTCTGCTACTGTTGGAGGATGGCAGGGACAACGCAGGGTGCCCTCACCCAGGGCCAGGTGCCTCGGGGGAGCTGCCACTCTCCCTGATTTAAGAAAGCTTCTATTTCAGGTAAAAGTGGAGCTGAGCATTCTTCATTGTGAAAAATAATAGCTGAATCAATCATTTGAGTCAGCCTCTAGGCCGCAGGGTAATGAGCCAGGGTCAAACACTTAGGGAAGAGTTGTGTCCATTTTAGAGTAATGCTGCTTAAACTTCTCAGAGCCATAGGAATTATTTGGTTCAAACTCAGGGCAAAACTCCAGCTCCATCTTTCTTTGTTTCCCTTGAAGCCATTTGCCAAAGAAAAATACTGTGTATCTAAAACCCACTTTCATTTGCAAGATGATTTTTAGCTTTTTCCACTTACCATGTCAGTCTATGAAAAGCGTTAGCAGCAATTTTGATTTAAAGAAATATTTCTTTTTCCTGCCAAATGGAATGTTTTGAACCTGGAAGAAAAAGATGGCTATGACCACTCTGAAGTCTCCCTCCCCTACCGTAAAACCCAACTGGCAGTGCACAGAGACGGAAAGATAGCTGGTAAGTCAGTATGGGTAACTAATGAGGATTTGAAGACAGTCTCTACAAAGATCCTATTCTGGACAATCCCAAAGCTGACATTTATTTACATAAAACATATAATTGAAATGTCAGAAGAGAACAATTAAAAGCATGAACTGACATGAATGTCAATGGAAGCAGTACCGTGACTCTGCTTTCTGTGGAAAAGGAAAGATGGGTCTGGGGTGATTTTCCCTTTTCATTCATTTCCTTAATCTCTTTTCAGTGCACCAGACGTTGTGATTTATCAAATACAATGTGTGGCAGAAGAAGAAGGTTTTAGCCTCCAACACCTCAACAGATCTTCCTCCAGCAGTGTACCTATTAGGTAGCGATGGATTTTTTAGAGTGTAAATGACATTTTCCCACGTGTTCACAAAGGACAGGAGGCATCAGGGTGATGGTCCACGGGATGCCCCATCCCCTGCAGCCCCATGGAAGGCAATGCACAGTGGCAGCAGTTAAAAAAACATTTGCAAAGCGTTAATGCCAGAGCTGGCTCCCTCCAGGAGGGATTTCTGCAGCCCGAGGCTGAAGCCAGTGCAAGGGCAGCTCCAGCCCAACCTGGGGCTGCACACCCAGAGAAGGTTCGAGAGGTGGAAGACAAGCAGAAAGGACCACAAGTAGGAAGGCTGCACATTCGCTGCAGGATTTTAACCCAGCAGAGTTGTTTTCAGGTTCTTCTTGATTTTTGTGGTTCCTCCTCACCTTATTCCCTCCTCTGTAGCTGGAAGATCCTCAGCTGGCCTCGCAGCAGCTGGCCAGACAAGGTCACGTAAAATAATTGCAGCCTGTACTCAGTCCCTGGTCTCCAGCCTGTTTCTTTGCTGTAGAACATCCTTTTATTGTACCTGAGCTTCAGGAGGCAGTTGCAATTCTATGGCAATGATAGCAGTATTCAAGAGATGATCCTTTTGGCATTTCTGGTTGATTTTCCACACATATCGGGAAAAAAAAGAAGCCATTCTTACAACCAGCATCACGTGTTCCCAAAGAGACACCTAATGAGAGCGTTAGTGTGAGTGGTCTGTTCGTTTGCTCTATCACATAACTCCACACCAGAGCCTTCCCATCATTATTGTGGTTTCCCTTATTGTCACACGGAGATTTGCACCAGACTGATCATCAGAGGGCAGTAAATAGGGCCGAAGGCGGATGTTTCCCACAAAACTCTTTGTTCATCGCAGTGTGCAACGAATGGCGAGCAGAACATGACAGTAATCAGAGCTGGCAGCAAGCAGTGGAAAATGTATTTGTAAGAGCTTTGATTAAACTGTCAGCTGGAATTTTGGAGCAGATGCAAAGCATTTAAACATAGGCTGTTTAGTGGTGGGAGGCCTAATTCTTTTAATTTAAATGTTGGTTTAGGGGAAAAGCTATGGAATGTATTTACCTCTCAGTGCATACACACATCTTGTGCTGTGACACAAACTGAGAATTAGGAGGCTGTGTGTATAATCACAGAGGCTCGATGCTCGTGTTTCTGAAGGATGCTCTCTTGCATGCGTTGAAAAGTTTCCCTTTCTTCAGCACCAGAGTACAGCCACGGGGAAGCATTAGGGTAACAGGAGGAGGTGACATTTGTGACAAACCCAGGTGGTGGCTCAGCCTGGGCTTGCCCCCAGCCTGTGGACAAGCCTGGTTCAAGGTTGGAGCAAGGTGTGAACTAAGCTCTGGAAAAACTTGCACCAAGCAATTAGGAAGGTAATTAGAAATCATAAATGATTTTACAAGGGTTTAGCCAGGTGTTGTCCCAAGGAAAGGCCAAAATTAGAGATGATGCTTCCAAAGAGTGCTTGTAGTCGGTGCTTGCAGCAGGAGTGTGGCTGGTGTCTCTGCAGGCTGGTCCCTGGGCTGCAAGTGGCCAGTGTGGCTCAGTATCCCCAGGGCCAGTTGTCTTTTTGACCCCAAAAAACTGGGTGGGGTGCCAATTTAAAGGGTTATATTAATGGTAATGAACAATAATGATTACCAACATATTGGCACATAAGGCTGTAAATAAGTGTCCTGTTTTGAACACCCTTAGAACAAAAATCCTCACCCCCTCTGCCTTCACAGATGTGGCCTATGCATCCCAGGCTGGGCATGTTAGATCATTTAGTCTGGTCACTTCTTTATAAATAAAAAGAGAAATGGGAAATGTAATCTCCCTGCTAAAGAAGGTTACTTCCAAATATTTCTGCTTTCTCAGTGTATGTGGATTTTTGCTATGGTTTTCACCTTGCAGGGAAATCATTAGAAGAAAGACACTGAAATAATCCCACATTGCTGCAGCACTTCACGGGAGGTGCTGTGCCACTGCCAAGCCCCCTGCTCTCCTCCCTTGGCTGAGCACCTCAGCTGGGCTGTACCGCCCGTCCCTCCCACTGGATGGGATATTCAAAATTCAGGAGAGCACTTAATTCCCAGTGATTTTGGTGAGACTTCAGTGCATGGTAAGAATTAAGCCCATGTTAAAGGACACTCCAGATAAGGCCACATAATGCAGTAAATTTACTTACATTAGTAGGGGATGCTGATGCAGACAGGAGAGGTTTGCTGGGTGCCTGGCCTGGCCCGAGGTGGGGAGGGGAGGGAGCAGCACGACGCACACGGGAGATCAGGATATGGCACTGGCAGAGTCAATTTGAGCTGCGTTTGCTGGGTGCCTGCCTGCTCTGTCACAGGCTTCAGCTTGGAAAGGCTTCAGATTTGCCTACCTTTAATTCTTTATTTTATTGAAGGAGACAGCTGGATATAGTTTTGCATCATCAGCTCCAGAGACACAAAGACCCTGTAAAAATCATTCTTGCCTGTAAAGCAAACTAAGCATGTAATGACTACAGTGCCCAAATAGTATTGTCGCAGCCAGGAGGAGGACAGAGTAACGGGTGCGGAAGGAGGGTGAGGTTTGATCCTTCCCAGCACAGGTTTCAGGGCAGGGAGCACAGACCCTGGGGAAGTTTGTGTTTTAGACCCACGAGTCCCATGAGGTAGGAAGCAATAACCTGAAATTAATTAAAGATAAGAGCTTGCTTGCTCAGCTTTACCATCTCCCAGCATAAGCTGAGCTGCACAGGCAAAGCTCTGCCCTCCTCTTCTCTGGAAGCCGGTGGAGGCTTAACACAAGTTTTTATAGCTGCTCCCTTGTTTTTATATGAAGCTTTCCACATTTGTTTGGCCAGGGGGGTTGAATGAGGCTGGTCTCCTGGGAGGACAAGCTGTTTCTGTTATGTGAGGGATGAGGGAGTTTGCTCACTCCCCCGCACACAACCTGCAGCCCATTCCCAAGCAAAGCTGCCACTGAGCCGCTCGGTAGCGATGGCCCATGGAAGGCAAAATTGCCCCTCCTGTGCTTTGGGCAGCTCTCGTTAAGTGGCTGTGAGGATATTCCTCAGCCTTGGTGCCTTGGTCCATCTTCTGCTGTGAAGCCTCCGCAGCTCTGCAGACTCCGCTGCAACTCTGCACTGTTCCCTGTGCCAGAAAGAGCATGAGGATGCTGTCCTGCGAACAAGGAATCCTCTGCTGAAAGTGTAAAAAAGCTGTTTGCTGTGTTTGTCAGTCGTGTAGACGCTACAGCAAACCTGCCAGCTCTCTGATTTTTGGCAATATGCTTTCGTCGGCTTTTAACGCTAACCTATTGCCAGGTTTCCAGACAAGTGACCACTATGCATGGGCAGAGAAAGTCTCCCAGACTTTCACAGCAAGCACAGAGCAGTTTTGCAACCAAACTGGCCTTCACAAAAATAAATTGGAATTTGCAGACTGAGATAGATGCATGCAGCCCCACATTAATCTCTTACACGCTTGAACCCATTCGGATTTTAAAAGCCTCTCCTATGAAAAGCTCATACACTGCAGCAATCATAAAAATGATCTTCTATTTACAGGCCCTGAAGGCAATCCTTAATCATGAGCCCACATCTGAACAAGGCACTCCATCGTTATGGGATAAGTGTATGAAATGGAAATGCAGCCAAGGACTTTGGTGGATTTCACTTTATTCGATGTGTAATCCTGCTCTGCAGTTCTCAGTGCAGGGGATGCTTTAACATCTGCACACCAAAAGCTGCAACAGGCAGCTCAGTGCATTGCCCACAGCCTGGACCACACATGCCAGCACCCGGGATGGGCTGTCCCCAGGACACTGGGCACACAGGGCAGCTCCGGGACCACTGCTGAGAGCTCCACCTCCACCAGATGTGCCCCACTGTGGACCAAGGACACCCAGTCACTTTTAAGTGGGTGAAAAAGTACTTTGAGCTGCTTTGGTGGGCTCATGTTGCAGCAGGTAATTTCACTGCCTGGCAGAAGACACAGTCTGAAAATGAACAGATCCCTCCATATTCCTGTATCCTTGATGTCTCTGAGCATCATTCTCCTCTGGGAAGAGGAGCTACAGATTAAATTTGTGACCTCTCCCCTTTGCTCTCCGCATCCCACCTCCCCTGAGCTGCTGCGTAGCCTTGACTCAGTTCTGGCTGATTTAATTCCCTCCAGTAATGATTCGCTCAGTTAATAGGTTCTCGAAAGGAGCTGGTTAAGGAAGGAGAAACTGCAAACATTTCCAAATAAAGAAAAGCTCTTACATTTAATCTCAGTGATTTTGTCACTTTCTTCTGCCATTCCGTGTCTGGGACAAACCCCATATTTTTGCTCTATCTGTGAATGCAGTTCAAACAAGCTGTGTGATATTTGGAAAAAAAAAACATCCTGTTGTCTCCCTTTCCATTTTGTCTCCCAAACAGACACAAAATGAAAAACTTGGGTGGTAATTCATGGTCTAGACACTGTGCTGCCACAACATGCGGCTAATGCTAAGCTCCACAAGAGTCCTGCTGGCTCGAAGCTTGATTGTGCTGTTTCCTCTGTGGCTCCTAACAGGTTTTGGAAAATGACTACACAGCGAGGAGAGCTCCAGCTAAGTGCAGCTACAGCTAAGTAACAGCTGATTACAGCCCCACAGTTGTCAGGGACCATATCTTTTTTCCTGGGATGCCAGTAACCCCTTCATCCTGGCAGCATGGATGGGCAGGAGTGGCCACAGTCTCTCCTGGAGGAAAGCCCCTGCCTTGGGGCTTCTTTCAAATTCCCTGAAAACTCAAAAAGAAAGATGGGAAGTTCATTAACCCTGCAGGAGGAGAAAGCCCAGCATCTAGCCAGGCTTCCACCTGGTGTGCAAGGGGTAACGGAGAAGTTTGGAAGGAAGGCTGGGAGAGAGACCAAGAGGCACCAAACCCAGCTCCTTGCAGCCCTGTTTTGCCTCACATCATCCAGGAGGCAAATTCTGCACCTCACACGTACAGCAGTCAGGGAGTGTCTGCAGGTGTCCCACCTGGGAAGGACATGTTGGCCAAGTCCTGCCCAGAGTCCTTTGGGTGCCAAGGGTCACGGTGGTGGTTCCCCACCTCCTCATCCCAAACTGAGCATAATGCTCTGCCTCTGCCTTCACCCACTCTGCCAGCCTGTCCTCTCCCCAATAGCAACTGGTGGATCAGGACTTTTCAACATGTGCATTGATGCCTTTCGTCCCTCTGGAGGGGGCCTGGCTTTGATCCAGAAAGCTTTAGGGTAACAATTTTACAGCTTTTGGCTGTTCACTGCTCCATCCACCTCCTGCCTGTCCTTTGGCGGTGAAGCCAAAAACACGTGCATCTTGCAGGTTGGGTTTGATTTGCTGGTACGATGTGTTTTGTTTACAGCTCTTGAAATATGTATAGAGAGACCTAAGAGCTCTTTCATGATTGCAGCCAGTGACTGATTCATATGGATGGGAGTTACAAGGCTTTATGATCCCTCCTTCAGTTTTACAGATTTGAATTTATCCTTGGACAAAAGCTGGTGTCATAAAATGCCAGCAATCTTGGCTCAGGAGAGCCCACGTCCTGTACCCTCTCATCCTGCAATTACTGGGCAGATAGTGTTCTCAGCCGGGGAACGTCCATGGGAGCGCGACGTGGCTTGACTAAATGCCAGCAGAGCTGATGTAATCGTTCACATGCTGGGGCTGCACTAGTAAAATGTGCTGCAGTGTTGTGCACGTCGTATCTATATAGTCCCAAACCAAGGAGCAGGAGGGAGAGCTGGGGGAATGACAGCTGACTGGCTCATTGACATTCTCCTGGAGTCTGGTGACCCATCTCCTGGCTCTCTGTTTCTCCTCATATGTAGGCTGGCGGAAAAAGTGTGAAATATTGAAAAGATGAGGGTGAAAGGATTGTTAAAGCTTGTGGAGAGGAAAGCTTCCCTTGCTGGGAAGGACAGTGGCATTAGCACTGATTTCAGCGTGCAAAACCCAGACATTTTCTGCCTGTGGGGCGCTCGGAAGTGCTGGTCTTGTTCTGCTTTGTGTTGTTGGCATGAGGCAGGCTGAGCAGGGAAGGGGATTGATTCCCAGAGCCCTGACTTCTCGGTGCCTCAGGTCTGAATCAGAGCTGTTCGCTGCTGTCTGTGGACCTCTGGCTGTCCATAAGGCAACAGAAATAACTACCAGCTCCTGTCATTGCTTGCAAGAAAGACAGGAGGAATTAGCAGAAATGGGGAATATTTCATAATAATTAGTAAAACTGCAGTTGTTCTTTTTCCAGTAGCAATTATTGTTCCCTTCCAGGTTAGCTGTGTTTGGGCCTTTGCTATTCTGCAGTTTCCTCTTTCCCTGACCATGGAGCAACAGAGACAGGGTGTTTTCTGGACATATCTCAGATGGTTTGGTGCTGCTTTGGTTTAAAGAAATTAAAAGCCATTGATTTGAAAGACATCTCTGCCCCTTAGCCTGGAAGGTCACTGGCAACATTATGAATTTTTAAAGGATGAAACAATCAATATTTTAAAGAAATAAGTGAAATTTCTCCCCATCTTCAGAGTTATTTCCTTTCTGGAGGAATGTTTTTTTAGATCTCCAAAATTACCCTATGATGGACATTTCGGTTGTCTTGATTGACTGTGCATGACTATGTGAAAAGGTCATTCAATATTTCTTCCCTGTCATTATGTTTATATAAATCCTCTAAGAATCAGCAATAAAATACTTCATATTCCTATTTGTTTTAAAAATAAATATTTTTTTTTTACCCTCTATGGCTCTTTCCCGGAGGATTTCATCCTCCCCTGCTGCTGTTTTACTTTCAGAGTGGCTGGGCTTGTTGAAACTGTGGTCATGCTTGAAGCAGATCTGGGTGCAGCATTGAGAGGATCACAGATGTTCTTCCACGGAGACTTGACTTACAGTCTGGCTTCTTTTTTTCATTCTCCAAGTAGATAATAAAAGGCATTTAAAGAGAAAAGATAAAATTTCTTTCAATATATGAAGAAGCATCACAAGCAGATATGACTGAATTGCAAGACATAAGGGAAAAGGAGCAAATGGGGGAACAATTCTCCATCAAATTGTTGCACTTCTGCATTTCCAAACAACAGGCTACATGCAAACAGGCTAACTCCTGCAACTGTGTCCAAAACAAGGTGTCTCCTAGCGTGGTCTGCACATCAGGCAAACTGAGGCACACTTCCATAACCCCGATTTGGAGCTGTTACCATTGTAAGTGTTTGGGGTAAAATCCATCTCTGCAGGAGAGGGTATTACTGCAGCAGCTGACGTTCCTCACAACACAACAGTACTATGGATGATGCAAAAGTATAATTTTCCTAATTCCTATCAAAACCCATGGGATTGAAATATTGTCTTAGGAGCCAGGTGTCTAAAAACATTTGTCACCATGGGCTTGCTTCAAACAGGAATTTTCTTCCTGTCTAGTCCTCTTAAATACTCAACTTGTGTAGTCTTCTCATCCTCCTTTATTTTTTCTTCTAAGGAAAGCTTAAGAGGAACTTGTAGGACTAAAGTGCATGTGCCTGGCACATGTAACAAGTCATAGTAACCAGAATATCCCCCCATACACATGATTTTTCGAAATAAGGATGCAGTAGTGAGGTTGTCATAGAAACAACCGCATTCATCACCCACAGGATGGTAAGAACAGACCCGCTGTTCCTCGTTCAGAGACGAATGCAGCTGGGATGTGATCCTGAGGGGCCTGTCACTCCTCCTGAGACAACAGGCAGTAGTGGGAATTAAAGGCACTCAGCATCTCAAAGGATGCGCTCTGATTCCAGTGCATCGTGAGTGTTTCAGTCTCAATAAAGACATTACAAGGTTTGATGCCTGTTCCTCTGAGGAGACTAAATGTAGGAGTCCCACTGAAGCCTTTCTTCAGGCAAACTTTCTTTGCAGGAGCTGGATGCAAAAGCTTTTGATGAGATAAACTAGTTCTCATCCATTTGGTGATGAGCATGTTCCCAGACAAGGGAGAGTGCAAAGCCTCTAGTAACAGAGTAAAAGGAGCCTGGAGTGAGCAGGTGCTGTAAGGTTGGCTGCTGAAGGCAACCTTCCTTGCAGGCTTTCATAACCCCTCTGGTTAATTGTGGGCTTAAGCATTGGTTTAACAGCTTGAACGACAATGGATCAAAGTACGGTTTGCTCACAATATGGATTGGTCAAAGTCTGCTTGGGTACCTGGGAACATAAAATACTTTATAGCTGTTAACTTCATGTATACAAACTCTGAACAGGAGGGCAAATGACAAATAGCGGATGGCTATTTTCCAAACAAACTTTGAGAAACTTTCAAGATGAATATGTTCACCAAATGCTTCTTAGTTACTAAAAAATATCCAGTGATGTTATTAATAGCAAGTCCAGCTCAGGTTGTTTGTTCATGGATGTATTGGCCACACTGACCTTTCCCTATTCGGCCAGTTCTCCTCATCCCTGTTTAGCTGGGATTTGTTTCTCAACGCTATGAAGACCGTCCTGCCACTCTGGACATGGAAAAGGGGATCTAATATATGGAAACAAGCCTCGCAAACAACCCTCCAATGATCCTGCAAATAACCCTTGTGTGAGGAATTTTTAGATCTGTTTTAAAGATTCTTCATTGCTCCTGTTCTCAGTTCACCATGGACCCAGTGTGTGACCTAGCTATCAGATACATCCTAGGAATAAAATAGGCCACTAATGAGCACTGTACATGGCCATAAAGTTGTTACTGCGATTTTTATTACTGCTAAGACTGATGTTGGGATGCAATTTACTTAGACGGGCCAGCAGAACTAAGAGACTATGCAGAAATTACTTAGAAACATTGCTCAGAAAAAGATTTTAAAATAATTTCCACTTCTCTGCAGGTTATTTTGTAATTACACTGCAAATTACCTCAAACAGAATCCTGAAGAACAACAGAAAAAAACTTCCCATGTTCAGATCTCTTCTTTAAGACACAGCTGGTGTTACCAGCTGTCCTTGTGGCTCTTTACCACATAGACTGAATTAAAGATCAATATTTGAAGCAGGTATTGTTTGTACCATGTGTCAGGGGTCCAAAAGCAGAGACAGGTCTTCTGAAAAATCTCACCTGGGCATCACAGTCCTGGTGTCTGACACTTTGGTACTAAATTTTTTGGTGACCTGTGACACAGTGCAAGGCTGAAATTACGAGACAGTTTTTCCGTCTTAGAGAAAATGAATTATTCATGATAAAAATACTATACAAATATTATCTCCCATCTCTCTACAACCTTCTTTGCTCCCCTTGCAGAATGTCATCTGCTCTTAAGTAACAATCAAGTTTTTAATGGGTCTTCACTCCTGGTTTTTCCCAAAGACCCCGTACTAGACATTATGAAGGTATCATTTATTACACTGTTAATTTCTTCCTCTACCTGTAGGCAGATGAGAAAACTCTCAGACTTTCCAGAAATTAAACCATGTCTTCTCAACCAGAAATCTCTCAGGATAATAAACAAAAAAATCCTAATGAAGTAAAAAAAATCCACACTTTTCATACAGATTAGCAGGTAGAGCTCAAGACAATTGGAAGCTATAGCTCACCTGGGACCCTAGCTCACATGAGAGCCAGCTGAAACATCTTTTTAAATATTTCCTGGTAAATCCTCAGTTTAAAAATGAATTATGAAAAAATAATATAAAAATATATTTACATGCTAGAGCAGTGGCTTTAATTATTATTTTTTTAATCAGTAATGAAAGAAAAATTAATTACTGAAACCTGAAGCTGTTCCATCTGATTCTCACTCTTACAACTTGCTCATATTCATCTATTACTGTGTGAATAGGGCAGTGATTACACTCCTGCCAATATATTAGGTTTACCAGAGCAGGATTTTCCTTGATTGGCCTGAAGCAAGGGCAGACTAATTTAGTTCACAAAGGTAAATTAAACTGATAGGCTTTAATTAGGGAAAGCTCCGTTTACATCCCAATATGGGGCATAAGGTTATTTGTACTCAGCACAGTCTCAGAGAAGATGACAGCACTTTTCTTTTGCTCTCTCTAATGCAAAACTCTTGAATCAAAATAATAGTTCTGGGTCCTGGACTGCATAGTCTCCTCATCCCGTCTGCCATAATCATAACCCAAATTCCACTTTGATTCCACTTTTTTTTTCTTTAGTGGGTGAGTAAGGTCAGTTTGAACATGTTGCTCCTTTCTGTACTTTCCGAAAGGTTTCTGTGAATATTCCCATTAGTCTAAAGCCTGGTTCACTGTCTTAATTTTCCTTCTATTTTATGTGTACACCTAGAGATGTACATGCCACCAAACAAGCAACACTGGCTAGAGGCTGGGGCTAAGTGACCAAAACTCTTTTAACACCACAGCTCTGAATAGTGGAACACCCTGTAAAGTGTTTTATTCTTCTAGTGCAGCTAAAGTCGGTTTTATACATAACTGTGCAGTGATGTAGCTGCATACAAGGTGTGTGATCCACCGATTAGGCTGTAAGATTTGAGCATGATGAACAAGCTAGAATATGCTGCCAAAAATAAAGGTGTGAATGTGTTTTAAGAAAGGCAGAATGAAGGAGAATGTTTTCAGTCTGCAAAAATAATCTTTAGTAACTGTTTTAAGTTCTCTGCACAGAAAAACATAGTAGAGCCACTTTTTTTTTTTTTTTTTTTTTAATCTACATGCCGTTTCTCTCTAATAAGGATTCAACATCTGGACTATAAAAATATA
This sequence comes from Nipponia nippon, assembly GCF_047370975.1. NCBI lineage: Eukaryota > Metazoa > Chordata > Aves > Pelecaniformes > Threskiornithidae > Nipponia > Nipponia nippon. The sequence continues at coordinate 16,472,659 of NW_028262369.1, read as the reverse complement.
ATCATGAAGAGGAAATCTATTAAAAAAGCAAAACAAAACAAAACTCTTGAACACAAAACCTGTAAAGCAGAAGCTCGAGTCAAAAGCCCTCACTGACGCAGCTGGTTTTCAAAGAATCGGTAGTAGCTTTTAGCAGGAGGGCAATTGCTGAATAGTGCTCTGCACATCCTGCGTTGAGATAATACAAATAGCTGTCTGTGAGAAAAACAGATAGGCTAATGGCCTCTCCTGCTCTGGTTGACAGAGCAGGGCTATTCAGAAATGTACACTGGCTAGGGATTTTTTTTTTCCGTGTTTTGCTTTTTGCCTTTTTTTTTCTCTCTTTGATCAGCTGCTTTTTAAAAGTAAAAAACTGTAACACAGGAAACCATAATGGAATTCTGTTCCATGTCATCTTTTCCCCTTTTTGACACATGTCACCTATTTAACCAAGTGGCCTACTAAGCTAATGGATGAATGACATTTGTTACATTGCTTTACTGGAGGAGATGAATCTGATGTGTTCTCCATTATGGGTAATAGTTCAAACACATGCCTTGCTTCCAGGGAATGGTTGGAACAAATCAAGAGCTCAATTTAACATCCAAGTGCTTAAGTTGAAAGTCACGCCTGCTATTCACAAGCTGTTTAAGTTTTTTTTTTCTTAAAAAAACTAAATTTAATGACTTGAAGGTTAAACATCCTTGGACTCATTTTCAGATTACATAAGCAGGTGTCATGGACTGGGAGTGGTTTTGCCAATAGTCAGATTGTCATCTAACCTGTGCAAACTTTTTTTTTTAACTAATAATGTTTGATCAGCTTAAAAGCCTATCATCTGTTTCCTTGCTGATCATGTGATCTTCTGTCAGGCAAGCAGTTTTATTGCTCTCATTTCAGGCTGCCTGAAAATGCTAGAAAGCTATAAATGTTCTATCTACATCTGTGTATATTATTATTATTATTATTCACAATAAATATCCACTCAACATATTCACTTCTTAGGGTGAAAACCCCAAATACTGTGCAAATTATGCATGTATGATATAGATAAATTCTAGATGTAATGAATTACCTTTAAACTGTGTTTTAAACTCACTATAAATATCTGTACTCAGACTGAACATTTAAAGGCAAGACTCAAAGCCCACCATACTAATGCATTTTACCCCAAATAGAGGAAAACAGAGGAAAACAACAGTGAATACAGTACTTCTGTGTATAACATTATCCGAGTATTTTATTTGAAAGATTCTAGACTACATTTTTCTTCCAGACTTTGCATAGTTAGTACAGAGATTACTAGTGGTAACCTGCTAATTTAAGAACAACAGGGTAGCGTGTGCGATGGGCCATGCACTTTTGCCTATCAATAAAAATACTGTTTGTTTTCACAGCTATTTCTTTTTCTAAATACATCCGTGTGTCTTCCAGGTTCCTCAGAAACTGTTCAGATTCCAGCAGTTTTTTCTTCAGGGATGCAATGGACTCTGTTAGTTCTTCAGCTTCACTGATCAACCTGAACAGAATTACATTAAGTAATAAAAAAAGAGCAGAAGCCAATTGGTGTTCAAAAAGACATATGAACTGTAATGGGAATAAAGATTAACAGCTATAGAATCATAATACTCAACAACAAAGGACCTCAGAGAGGTTCTACATACTTGGTCAAAAGCAAGTTCACGTTCACAGCTTCTGTACAGAAGTCTCCTATGATTTAGATAGTACCAAGAATGTCTTTTGCCACTAAGCGCAGTCAAAATATTCACCCTGACCTGCTTCCACTCTGTAGGACACTTGTACTAAGAACTATAGGAAATTCTTAGGTAAGTCAAGTCACCCAGTTTGACTGGATCAGCATTTTCTTAAGCTTGTTTCTTGATACCTGTTCACTGGTATAAAACTCAAGTATTAAAGATGATAGAAAACAGAGATCAGAAAACAGTCTTTACTTTAAAAGCATATAAGTTTTTAAAGAAGCATCAGCACACAATTTTAAAAAAAGCAGCAGCCCATTTTTAAAGAAGCACATCATTTCAATTGAAAGTCAGTGAGGGTTAGGTGCTTTACTGCAATCTGCCTGCAGAGAAGGCACATATTTACTTCCTGGGAAAACAAGATCCCTGTGTGTTATGCAAACTGAGTAACTACAAACAGTATGAGCCTGGCAATTAAACACATGCCCATTCAGCAAAGGACTTGCATGTGTCCTTAAATCCCATTAAAGGCAATGTACATACTGAAAAGCTTGCACATGGATGGTTTGCTGAATCAGGACCTTACATGAGTGTGCCTGAGATGGTATACAGCATTTGGATTAACTATAACTTCTTCCTCACTGTATAAAGAACAGCATATTGGCTTTGAATGGTAGGCACCTTTGCTACAAGGATATTGTAAGCCTGCAGAAGCTGATTCCCCACTTTTCCTAAGGGTAGGAAAATGTGAAGGAGGAGAATCAATTACAAAGCTTATAATGAGATCAAAACTGACAAATGTGACACTCAGACCTTTAAATTGAAAGGATTTGTTGACCTCCAGTTTTAAAACGGATTATTACTGAAAATCAAATGCCACCAGCCTAATGCTTTGTAGTACTGAGGACTTGTCTCAGACTATGAATATGTGCAGCCCATTTACATTCTCAGCACTTGAAGCATAATTCATTCGGCACATAGTCCACCTTGTGGTGAACCTTTGCTAACAGCAAAAGGGTTGCAAATGATCCACATGCCGTCAGATTTTTTTGGATCATCTAAATCAAAAAGAAACCACACAGTTCAGAGAAGAAAGCGTAGATACAAAACGCAGAGTTATGTCTATAGATTTTATATTTGTCAATACATTAGGTTAAAATGATATTTTCCTCAGAGTGATTTCAGTCAATTGAATTATTTCTGACTTATATCAGAATCAAACCTAGTAATAAAAGCTAAAGGCTATGTGTTGCCAATAAAAAGTGCAAAAACTGTCTAACATCACTTCTGGACAGAATGGACACCTTGGAGGACTTTAATAGTGTTTACCTGAATTGTGCTACATCTCTGCAGAGCTCTACATTGGGCCTAAAAGACCTGTCATACAGCCTTGTTTGAGCAACTTTCATTGGGGCTTCTTTGTCTTCGATAGCTTGTTTGAGAGCACCAATGTTAGCTTCTTGATCTCCAATCTCCTTAAGGATCTAAAGAGGATATCCAAGAAAAAGAACTTTTTATAAAAAGATACACATTGTCTCTGTGCGTGCTATGCATCTCTTCATGGTCCTAGTGAATCAGTTATAGTTTTGACCTTCTATTTGGCCAGAATATAGAAGAAATAGGAGTACAAAGGTGGTTTTGACCTCTTTATTTCTACTACTACACTGAGAACCTGATCTTCAGTCTAAAAAGAAGCAGAAAATATTCTGCAGCCTGTTCAAAAACTCTTCCATGTCTCCAGACAACACATACCACCTCCAAGAATTGTTTTTAATTGTAAATTTTTAACTGTAAATTATCCAAGAAAAACTCAAGTTATTTTGAATGAGATTGAGAACTGCTGATCAGCTGGGAAATGCATGGATTTCTGGCATTAGTGAAGAAAAAGGAAAGACAGGAAATTCTGAATCCCTTCTCCCTCATAACCACTGACACACATGCAAAAAATAAACTCTACCCATCTGTCATCACCCAACAGGTGCTAAAGAATGACTATTTTTTGCATACTTGCCAATGGCCTAACACAGAAGTAGGAGCTGCTCCACACTGGAGAAGGAGCAGAGGCTGAAGACACCTCTTGTCACTTGCTAGGAACTGCTGCTGATACTACTGCAGCACAGCATGGCATTCATTCCATAAAAGTGATAACCAGGCTAGCCTGGGAATCCTGGCCCAAAGAGAAGCTCCTTGATCACACAGTTTTAGGTTTTAGTTCAGCAAGACATAGAAGAAAGTGTTTAATTTTCTTCATATTTAAGTCCATCTCTTGTTTAGAGAAGCATAACAAATAACAGAAAAAGCTGAATTGGAGCCACAATCTAGCTCTGAAGACACTTATCAGATACTAAGCTGACACCAGTGCTAGTGTTCAATACCTGGCATGGACTAAGACATTTTTTTCTAGAGGATCAATCTACTGTGAGCTTCTCAAAAGAGACTGTCACGCCTGTAGCCAGCATTCAAAAAGTAACACTTACTTACTTTTTTCAAATGATGCTCTAGTTTGTGTTTTGTATCATCCAGCTCCTCACAGTGTTTGGCAAAAGCCTCGTTAACAGCAGCACATTGCATCCTCAGGTCCTCAGATACGTCATGAAGAATATTGTCAATCAAAGCACGAAGATTGATGGAAGCCAGTTTTTCTCGTTCTGCCCTGTAGATGTTGTCATGACTGAACTTGGCCCATGTCTCTGGTGTTGAGGCACTGGAAGAAGAGGTGAATGATATACAAACAGGAACCTTGCTCGTTTGTTCAAGGTGCAGTTAAGAAAACAATCTGAAGCTGGTTCTCTCCCTGTGAAAGTGTTGTAACCTCTATTTGTTTTTGCTGTTGCATGCAGTCTAGACTTACCATGAAGGAAGACTAATCCTTTACAAAATTAATAAACTCTCATTCATCTTGTGGCTTCTGAGGGAAGTAATACATGACACAAAATCATCCAAAGTTCTTCCATCTTTAGCTAATACTACTAAGGCAAAAAAAGTATACACATACTTTTTTGTGCAAGCACAAGCAGTTAAGTCACCAGCAAATAAACACAAGTATATTCAAGCTTGACAGTCTGTGGCTACTTTCAAACAAAAAGAAACAAGACCTCTGGTTATACTTTGCCATGTTAAGCAGCAGAAGGAACTACATCGCATTTGGGACACTGCATCATATGAACGCTGCCTGAAAGGGGAGGGGGAAGCAGCAAGATTTATTGTAATAGTAATCCTCTCTGTGTACAGGAAGCAGCACTTGCCTTTCCCAAAAGAATGGCATGCTGCTGATGTCAAATGGTAGGTCTCAACAGGATTTAGATCAGCCTTTAAAAGTATAAAGCCAATTATTTCTGAGAAAAACTTCTACAAGCTCAGTTTGCATGTAGTGAACCCACTTTGCCATCAGTGGTATGCCATGCTGAGATGGTAGCACTACCTTTACTATCCATGTAGCTATTTTAAAGCTATGACATTTTATGTCCAAAGAAGCAGCAATCACACCTTTAATTCAGAGCAGCATCACAGCTTTCACTGACGCAAAGGATGTATTGTATCTTACCAGGGTTATTTGTGGAGGATAATGACAGTAACCACTCACCTCTCTTCAAATTTCACTGAACTAGGATGGAACTGGATGTTGGTGCTCTGGTTACTGTATCTTCCACATTTATCATCCATGTTGTACGTTTCAACTTTGTCTGACCAGTCCATTTCACAAATCTCTTTGTGATCTCGATTTAATCTGAAAAGTCATTATTATCACACATTGTTAGTGGAAAACAATACAATTAACAAAACTAGCACAGACATTTGTGAAGCTAGGCTCTGAGCATCTGTCTTTCAAAGAACAATGAGAACACAAACTTCCCTTTTTGTCTTGAAAATCCTAACCAAACTCTCTCTCCCACAACTATCTGCTAGAAGGACAGTAAGCCTGATGTGTTAACCACTACCCCAGACCTTCAGTACTGTTCTGTGACTACTGAAGGCTTAGAGATCTTATAGCCTGAGACAAAGGAGTTGTTGGACTTTGGATTTTATATAACAATCCTAAAACAGAGGATTTTTTCCAATAGTGGTGACAGCTGCAGTTATTATGAGGAGAACAGGTAGGGGCTTTGCCCAACAGAACACTCTTCCCATGATAAGACATCAGGTAGTGCTAGTAGAAGACCCATCCTCCTCTTTTGCTAGTATATTAAGCGTGAGTGAAATTTAAGACCCTATATCATTCTCCGAGCCCTCCTATCTAGCCTTTCAAAGACTGTAGCATGCAGAGAGTGTAATTTGTCCTTGGAAGATACAAGTACAATTATATTCAGAGTTAAAACTGCTACTTTGTTGTCAATTAAATTAGTCACACGTCACCCAATTAATTAGAATGATTTCAGACTACAAAAGACAGTGGGTCGTTATCAACTGTTAACACTAGATGTCACTCTCACCTAAGGAATTAAAAAACCTCTGCTGGCCAATGATACCAAACGATGGTACTAAATGGTACTAAAACGATCTTAAAACAATTCTAAAAAGCAAAGCCTAAACTCAGTAGACTCCTCTCATACTCTAACTGATGTAACAGAACTACTTTACATTATTTTGCATTTATAGACATTCTTTCTAAAAACAATATTTCATTTTATCTGGTAGAACAGCACAAATTGGAACAGAGTAAAACATTTTAAAAACTAAAATACCAGTGTTTCATATTGATGTACCTTAGGATTCAGGTAACATCTTTCCAAAGGGCTTGTTGTAAATTAAAAGCAAATATTACTTTTGAAATGCAATGAACATCCATACTGATACAGAAGGTAGAGTGAAGTTTCATATTTTAAGTTCATACTGACATCTGGCAGCAAAAAACTCATCTTGAAAAGGTCCTTTGATCAGATAAATTATTTTAAAAGAGCCTATACTACAAATACATCACAAGGTGCAACAAAGTAGAGTGATATCCAGATAATACTTCTATTGCACTTAAGTGTAGCATTGGAAAATTAGAGAACTGAATACACATACTGGAAACCAGGACTGAAAATCTAAAGCATGGCTTTAGGGCATGGATCTTCTCTTACCTTACCCTACTTGAAAATCCTGAAGTTTCATCACTGAGTACCTCTTTTCAAGTTTAAATCTAATTCACATGGTTCATAAGTCTGGCATTGGAAAGATCATTATCCACCGGACATTGTACCCCTATATGCCAGGAATTATTTGGCTATATAAATTAGCTACTAAGGTATCATGAAAAATGCCTTACCGCATCTGGTTACCAGCTTGCATCAAAGTTCTCTTCAAAAGCTCCTGGATATTTCTGATGAGTTCAGCTTCCTAGATAAAAACATTGAGACTTCTGTGATACCCAGAGCAGTATATACTATCCTGCAGAGCAATTTTATTTCAATGGTTGTGGATAAATACTTAAATCTTCCGCTCATTACCTACTCTTACCCCATTATTGCAAGACCTGATTTTCCGAGGAGTTAGCAGATACTGAGGTAACTCAGCTATAAGTCTAAGGCAGCAGCAATACTTGGAATACTTCTAAAGCCTGGGATTTCATTATTTTCATATTGCATGTGTATTTTATGAAAAAGTCTATGTTCTAACAGATTAAAAAGAATATCTGAATTACTTGCACAGCCTTGAAGTAGGGAAAAATAAGGCAACAGCATCATGCTCAGCAGGAGATCAGAGCCACTGCCTTGCACAATCACAAGGTGCCACTTTAAAACTGAGCCGGACACTGTCTGCCCTGCAAGCACAAACTCAGGTGTCAGAGGCTGCTGCCTTGCACAGGCATGTGACACAGCAGATCAGCTTCTCTGGCAAGACACTAGCTTCCAGAACCTGCTGAGTCCTTGCAGATACCTTCAGAGCCCGCTGCCTTGTTCTGTAGTAAGAGTTTTATCTGTATGCAAGGCAGAGGCTTCCCATCAGATTCCTGCAGATCTCCAAAAATAAAGTTTGTCTGACGTATGGTGATAAGGTGCTATTTAACATAAACGAGCAGCAGTATCATAATCTTCTGTTGGCCTGCCTCCTTTGAATGCTTTGTATTAAATAAAAATAGAAGTTACTACTCTATGATTTAAACGGCTGTTGTCTGCTTCAGCAGGTATAGGAAAGCTGTCATAATATAAACCCAATGACACTTACAGCTTTCATTTTTTTATTAGATCTATTTATTCCAGAACTAATTTTGCCTCTGGTGATGGACAGTATCGAGGACTGCAGAATTATCTCAAATATGCAATGTTGTTTGAGGGGTTAATTTCCTCTGAGTTGCAAGACAGTGACTGCTCAAAGTCACGAAGCTTTGCCTCACCTTGATAATGATCTGATGTCTGAAGTTTCAGCTCAAGCTGGTTTTAGCAGGAATGTTCATTTCAACACAAACGTGATCAAACCAAAAAAGACCATAATTTCTAATAATCCCTTGTTGAACAAAAGGTACCTGGTGCTCATTTTTGACTGCAATAATGCTGCTTTAGGGATTAACTATCAATGCTCTATGAATTGACTTTACTGACCTGGTGATTACATATTATTACATAAAAGTCATTCCAGCAAGCATTTTCTGTTTTATTATTTAAAGGAATTTAATATCTGAGGCTCAGATATTAAAAAGAGCTTTTGTATATGAAAAACTCCTAATTCATTTTGCTGGTTTACATCAATGACAGTCATCCAATGACAGCTAAGGGAGTATATACTTACTAATGAACTTTATTCCCAGAACACTGCTGGCACTCGTTGATCCTTGTACTGTTTTTGACAAATAAATGAGTGCATATGTCCCTGCAGTGTCAGGTTCTCCTTCATAAGAAAACAACAGGGACCACAAAATAGATCATTTTATTCTAAATGGAAAAGGGCAATCATGATTGGAAAGCAAATATCATTTTTAAGGCTTGAAAAGAGCACAATTAAAATAAATACATAGCTGAAGGTATCATTTTACAAACTGTGAGAATACTAAAACTCACTTTCTGCAGGGAGGAAGTACTACAATGGCTGACTTGTCAAAGTAAAAATTCAAAAGGATTTTAAAGGGTTAGAAAGATTCAGCACTCAAAATTACATTTATAGTAATTGACATTATTTTGTGTTGGGTAGTCAGTCTCCATGTAAATAAAGAGACAACCAGTTTCCTGTGAGTAATGTGCACAATTTTGAATGAGAAAAGCCTTCCTTTAGCAAGTAAGGTGTCGCACGTGGAAAGACTGAAAAAATGCAAAAATAAAGAATTCCTTTGTTGAATGACCTAAAATAAAATTTAAAAATGGATTCCCCATTGAGGAGCTATGTATTAAAATATGACATTCAAAACTGAAGATAGAATTCTCATAATTAATGGCAGTCTAAGACTAGTTAGAGTGAATAAGCAGGTGTAAATGACAATTTTAACACTTACCTACTAAATGATTTTCCTTAACTTTTAAAATAGTTTAAAAGTCAGATCATATGGCTGGGAGGAGCTGTGGCACTAGGTTGAAGATGAAGATCCTTTGATCTAGGTCCCTCAGTCCTGGCTGTACTGTTAGACATCGCAGTACAATCCAGCCTGCTGCCCACCCACAGCTGTGGCTGGCTCGCGGGATCGACGTGGGAGAAGGTCCACACTGCATGAACGCCTGCCAGGTAGCACTACCTGCAGAGGAGCAGGAGCTGGGAATCTCATACACCATGTGGAGGACTCATGAAATGCCATGTCTGCTCCTTCGCATTTTCTTTGCAGAGTAAATTCCATCAACAACCACGGCAGAGAGAGCTGCAGCCAGGAGCACAGCTCTCCCGGACCTTGTGATTTCAGCCATAAAAATGTGGATGATTCCACATTAAAATCCTGGGGGCAGATCTGGGTTTTAGCAAGTGGCAGAATAGATGACCTTTATGTAGTGTGTGCAAAGAATTGTGTTGGCAATTCATTTGAAGGCCCAGTCTGCATTAAGAGAGGAAAAGCATGTGAAAGAGTTTTAATAGCTAACAGCATCTCTGGTTCAGAGGACAACATTAACTGAGATTTGCACTTCTTCAATTCATAAGAGGACTTGGTGGATGAAATGTCTTTTTTTTCTCCTTATTTTTCCCATATATCTCTTCATATGCTGTCTATTAAAATGAAATACTGTCAAATCTGAAGTGATCTTGGCCTCTTTTCAGCTGTCTTCTCCACAGTTAATACTAATAATAAACCTCTGTTATTATAAATGGTTGTCAATTAACAGGGAGAGAACATTTTATAGTTTAGCATGCCATTTATTTTATTACAGTATTTAATGTTTATGATGCAAAAGTTGGATTTCCCTCAAATCTAGTGATAAAACCATCCCAGTTCATGACTTTGTAAGTGTATAATCAATGGTGCAAAGAAAACGTTTAAGACCAGATGTTTGTGCTTTCCATGAATTTACAAATTCAGTCTTTTTGCAGCCTGTCTCAGTGACTTGCAGATGTCGGCAATCTAAATACAGCACCTAGGGCCAGAACGACACAGTGAGAGAGCAGCTAAGAGGAACTGGTAGAACCCCACGAGAGAGGCTGTGCAGTTGCCCTTGATTACAAATCCAGTTGCATCCATCCATCAGTAACAACATGACACCAGATGTGCCACACATCAGCACAGTAAATAAAAGCAAGCTAGCTTACAGATCTCACTAGATTTAGACCCCCAAACAGCATGTAACAGGAAGACTGTTATTCATTACAGCTGGGAGTGAAAGCAGGTAACAGCCTTCAAAATCTCAGCTCTGTGACTGGCCTTTTTCCTGCTGGTCTCTGAGAGTCATTTCAAAATCCACGATCTGCAGATGTTGAAAATAAGCACTGCACTCTTAACTGAGTTGTCTATGTAAAGGACTGTCTATTGCACACTGGTTCACTTGGCAAAACAGATCACAGTGTTTGGAAATGGTATTCTGTTGTTTTCCTTGCCCCATTATTGCAGTTAGCAGGAATACATACATATGTATCCTCTCTCCACTTTTTTAAACTTGAATTTTACACAGTTGACAGGATCTTGGCTAATGCCTCTGTCTTCAGCATCAGGGAATAGCTGGGGCTGACTTCATTGTTGAAGCAAATACACAACAAATCAACACTCTGAGTTAGGGTAAAAAAATGGCATAAATGTAAGTACAGCCACTTATTCCACAGTCATATCTGGCACTCAGTTAATGAGTCTGGACACTGGACATGTGGAAATAACCTTGAAATGCAGTATATACGCAGCTGAATCATGATTTATTGACAGTATACCACCACGTGGCAAGTCCTTTGTTAGGGCTTACATTTTCAATATTAAATGCGTGCACATAAACATACTAAACTGTCCTTAAACTGATGCAAAGGGGATTCAGAGGAGACATCATATGGGTTATGAAAGTCAAAAACCTCATACAAAACAGATGCATGTATTGCTTTTTCTCAATTCAGCTATTTCCAATGCAGCAGCACAAAGAAAGAAAATTATTCTACTTGAGAGATTTTATCTTCTTTTTAGTCATCAAAAATCCTTCTTTATTGGAAAAACAATTGTGTCCTTCAGCTTCTTTTTCTTAACCAGAACTGCATTAATAAAAGATTAATATGCTGTTAAGTGGAGTCAATGAACTTCTGAGTAACAGCTGATTTTACTACGCATGTGAGGAGCTTTCACTTAAATACCCTCATCCCTCATTCCAGCAGTGGCTATTTAGTGGTGGTATGTATCAAAATAAGTGATCTAAATACGACTCCATGCTGCAAAGCAAATAGGACAAATGAGTTGGAACCAAAATTCCTTAAAAGAAATACGTGGTTTGCCAAAAAATAGGAAAACCCCAAATCTTATCTGGATGCATAAAACCTTCATCAGAGATACTTCTGTTTTCTTTGTGAGTCATCTGAAATGATTCCTACTGAACAGATAATGAAAGTGCAATTACATGCAGAGATTGAAAACTGCTTTTATATGTGTATTTGATGCTGTCTTTTTAAATGTCATCTGCCAAGGGGCTGCTGAAAGGTGGTTATCTCCGCAGGATGCTCTGGGAACTGGGAAATGTTCTTCATTGCTGCAGAAAGCTGAAAGCAGGAACAAAACCTATGTCCTATGGAAAGCTTTTCCATGACTATGTGAAAGGTAGTCCCTTGTCCTTTTCCCCCAGTTGCAGATTCCCCCGTGCACCTGTCCATGGGAGCTGGCAGGAACACAGCAAAGATACCAGAGAACGATGCCAGCACAAGCCTGGGCTGCTAGTAGGAGAGGAAGAATTTCAAAGGAAGGAAAATGCCCTAGAATGTCAATCAATCAACTGTGTAATTAAAACTGCAAAGAAAAGAATGTCTGTTTCCTAACACAGCTGACTTTTGGAAACTATTTCTTCTTTTTCTCAGTTTTTGCATGGAAAGAGAATAAATTACTCCTGATCTCCCTTGCATTACCATTTCTTACGAGAGTTAAGATTAGAAAGTGACAGGACAAGTAAGCAACATTCAGAAAAAGTATGTCAGTACTTTAGCAATAAAATTTGCATAACTCTTCCAAATAAGCAAACGTTGTAACACAGAGCTAGCAGTGAGCTGGGCCATTAACTTGGAAATCTGTGCAGTGAACAGTCAGAATTCATGCAAGAGCAGCTCTAAGCGTCAAGAATTATTAGTCAGTTTTGGAGAGAGTAAGAAATACAAGGAACCATCTGATTTCTTGCAGTGAAAGAGGTATAGAGTATAGCTGCAGCTTAAAGGGCTGGCAAAGCCACAGAGGGCACATTTTAACATCGATCTGCAAACATTTGTGCCATAAAATCTATTCCTATGTGAAGGATTTCCTCTGATATTATATACTCCTCTTCCTTCTGCACTGCAAAGGTCATTGGCATGGCAACAAAATCTTCATTTCTCAAGAGTCCATCTGCTGCTGGTATACACGCCTCATCTGAACTCACATCATTCTTCTTTGATGACATCCTACTTGGCTGTTGACGGTCTGTCGTCACAATCACACAATCACAATTTCAGGTGAAGAATTAGCAGCAGCAGCAGCAGATGAACTTCTGAGCAATGAACAAACTGTTCTCTGAGATCAGGAGGAAAGAAATACAGGAAAGAAATGCTGCCAGAAATTTTTTTTTTTTTTTGGTAAATCTTACATTTCACAATTTCTCTAAAACATCAGCAACTGATGAAAATAATTTCTTTTCTGTAATCTGAATTTTGTAACAACTCACACACTGAAATATCCTATACACTAACTCTCACATTTATATTTTTGACTGGAACAACCTCTTAAATATTGATTACAATTCAGCAATTGTACACAATTTCTATTCAAAATATTGCTTAATACTATCATGCTAAATACTATCATGCCATCAACTATGTAAGTCTCCTCGGTATTTTTTTAACTACAAATATTAATCATCTGGTTTAATCAGTAACTCATCATGAATCAACTTTCATAGTGTATTGGAGGCTGCAGGCAAATAATCATTAATTTATTTGTGGGACACTAGAATATGTATCATTCCAGAATGAAAAATGACCCAGAATCTGTTCTCTGTAACATATGCCGCCACAATCATTACATCAGCTTTGAAGACAATCTACAATGCAGTGTTGGTTCTCAGTGACAGATAACAAAGTGTCAGCTGGAGTAGAGAGTCCTCTATGGGAGGAAAAGGATCAAGCAAATTTCAGGAGAGTCTCAGGTTTGCTGAAGTCACACTGTCAGAAATACCATCTGTCTGTGCCCCCCCATTTGCCTGGAGCTGTTATCTCATGCAGGTGTCACACGACTACATTATACTGTTCATTGTGCTGTCCTGCAGGATGTTAAAATGATGGTTTGTGTTGAGACACTGTAGTACAGTGTTGGATCACCACCTTGTCATGAACCTTGGCAAGACCACAGCATCAGACTCAGTAGTAAAAAGTAATGGCAGAGACTGCCAGATTTGGACAGCTTGAGCATGGAAACAGGAAAGGAGCATTTCACTGGTCCTGAATAGTCTGCTTATTGGGTACTGCATTTTTAAAGTGTAAACTGCAGGGATGAGGAGACTTTAAGCCAAGCAGAGGCTGGAAGAAGTTTAATGCCAGAATAGGATGCCCATCTTGGTTCAGGAAACCTCTGTTTTGATTTTGTTTGGATCTGGTCTGAGAGGGGGGATCTGGTTTCCTTTAGTCATACTCATGTGATTTTAAATACTTTTTAAAGAGAGGAAAGATTTTAAACAATCTTAAACCTCGGAGTGACAGACAGAGTCCAGGCTGCCAGGAAGGGGCACTAGGCCTCTGCACATTGCCATAAGATACCTTCATGAGCTGTGGCTATCACCTATCGACCAAGCTGTTCATCATTTTAGATACCAGAGCAGCACTAAGAGACGGCTGCCAACAACCCTTAACATCCTAACGTCCTGCTCACCTTCAGCAACTCTCTCTCCACCTCATCACTGACCAGGTCCGGGGGTTGCCTCCTCTCCCGACACTGCAGGTTATCGGTGGCAATGGCATAGGGCACCTCAGTGGCATCGAGCGCCCTTTCCAGCCGCAGCTTCTGGGCTGCCAGCAGGCCGGTCTCGGCATCGAGGTCCTCAATCTCCTTCTGGAGCTCGGTCTTCCAGAAGCGTATGTCCTGCAGGCGCTGGCCCAGGGTGGCCGTGGACTCCTGCTGGGCGCGCTGGGCGGTGGCAGCGGCATGTTCGGCGAGCTCCTTGGCCTCGGCCCGGCCACGCTCAGCCTGCTTGCAGCCAGCAAAGGCCTTGTGGTACAGATCAGCGTTGCTCTGGTGCCACTCGGGGAGAAGGTACTTGGCGGTGCGGAAGCCAGCCGTGGCCAGGCCGCTGGAGGAGTCGGGCCCCGTGTTCAGCTCCACCTCGCACACCTTCATGGGCAGGTCGGAGGCGGGAATCGTCTGCGGCGCCGGCTCCTTGGTCAGCAGGACCCTGGGCTGCGCCATGGCGGCGGGGCCTCCCGCAGGGCAAGCCCTGGCTCCCCGCTAGGCCGCGCCGCGTCCTCCCGTCGCCGGGGCAACGGCAGCAGCCAATGAGGAGGCGGGTCCCCCCACCGCGAAGGGAAACCCGAGGCCGTAGCGGGGGAACAGCCCGCCCCTCGTTACCTCACACCGACAGCCACCAATCAGAGCGCGGATACGCCCCGAGGGCGTGTTGGATAGGGGAACGCCGGCTGCCCGCTCCCGCCTCCAAGCTGCTTGTTGCTATAGCGACGGGGACACCCAATGGGGAAGGAGTAAGGCTTGCCGGGGGCGCTGGCGGTGTCATGGCGGCGCCGGACGGCCTCGGGGCACGAGCCGTTCCCGCCCCTGGGGCTTGGGGCGGGAGCATTTCCTGACGCAGGCCTTGGTGCATGTTGTAACGCTTGTAATTCGCACGTGCGACTGTGTTGGTGGGAACAAAGATACGCTGAAGCCTCTACATTGCTTTCCAGCTCCCCTTTGTGCTGAGGAACTTCTCTTTTCCAGCCGCCTTGTGTGTGCAATAACACTTTTGCCTGTTTGTTTTGGAAATACAAGAGAATCATGACAGGATTTAAGCCCGGTTCCTGCCCAGCAAGCGGTGCAGGCGAGGGGGAGGCCCAGAGAGCCCCTCAGCCAGCGAGCAAGGCCCTGTGGAGGCCCCGGGGCGCTGTGCGGGGCCCGCGGCATCCGCTGGTTTTAAGCCATTCAATTCAATACATTTTTGCACCTCGCTCCATTCTTATACCCAAATGTTCCTTCTTAAACCAATTTGTGTGACTCTGGCCTTGTCATGGATCAGGTGCTTGTGAAATCCAGCTGCTGTGGCATCCCCAGTTTAATTTTCACTTGGAGAGAAAAAGACAACTTATGCTTGAACTATATTAAATTTTGTGGGGTTGCCGTCACTGTGCAACAAGGAAAAGCAACGAAAGGAGAGGCTGCAAGGTGAGAGGCGTCTCTTCAGAGCACATGGAGGAAGGAGGGAAGGTGCTGGAGAGCACGGTGACAACAGAGGGCAGTCTCGTCCTGGCACTGCGACAGATCCTCTGTCTTCGATGTCATTTTGATTTAGAAAATGAAAAGGAAGAAAAAGCCATGTGCACTGCAGCCCGCCCAGTGTCATCCAGGCTAATCGGCTCGTTGGGTGTCGAGGAGAGCGATGCCTGAACTGCATCGAGGTGAGCACGGCAGATAACACACGCACGCACGCACCGTGGGCGTGGAGTAATGACTCCCCGGCTGCAGAGAGGTGCTGTTTGCACCGCACAAACTTCTGCAGAAGATGCTTTGCTTTATGAGAGTTTGCTCTAAATCCACAAAAAGTCAATGGTCATTTTTCCTACGGGGTCTTGCACTCTTCAGAAAGATCAAGTGGTTGTCCCTGATAGAGAGCCTGCATTTGAAAGGTGCATCGTGCATTGGCTGCAAGCTGCTGCTCGCCAGCCCTGTGCCGCAGCTGGCACATGCCCAGTAAAGGTTCCCTTCCACAGAGACAGTGTTAAAATAAGGACATTCAATCCCAGGAGAGATAAGAAATCCTTCATCTTCCCTTTTGCAAATATTATAATATAATTGACCCTCCAGTTAAACAGCAGCAGTAGATGATCACTTTGCGCTGCTGAAGTCATGGGAATGACACCATTTGCTTTCCCTTTGCACTTCATTTCTGTTTCTCTTCTTTTTCATGCATCTTTCCTCTAACTGTCCTATCTGTTCCTTTCCTTACGTTACCCCCAGCCTGTACCTTTCTTTCTCTTTCCTCTGCTTGTGGCCTTCTCTGCATGATGATCTATGCAAATTTTGCAGTTTTAAAGTACAATAAGTCTACAGGAAAAGCCCTGCTGACCTATTCAGAGTGAAAGTCCTTGGTATGGAAAATACATTTTTTTTAAATAAGGGCAGCAACGATTTGCTATTAAGTAGCATTTTTCTCTGAAGGTTTCAAAAGAGCTTTTATTAGTGGCATCTTATCACAGCCCATTCAGTGTCACCCAGGCAGTTTTGAAGGTGGGTCAGTTGGGGCCATGATGGGATGTGGCTGAGGTTGCAAACTTAGCAGCAGGATGGGCTGAGTCGCAGGCCCTACATGTGACTAGTAGATTATAATCTTCTCCAACAGGGAAACACTGCGCGCGTGCACACACACACACACACACACAAAAATTCTTCCTGATCCAGTGCAAGGATTGATTACTTCAATGAGCAATTTTATGGTTGTTATCCCAACTGGTCAATGTTTCCAAGGACCAGACAGATTTTGGAGAGTATTTTCATCAGGCTGTTTTTTTTTGTCAGTCTAAGCCTGCTTTCAAGTGTTCACAGGTGCATCATGTCCTAACAGGCTGCATATCACACTGTTGCAAGAAATAAAAGCAAAACCTATTGGCACCTGGAAGATTCAGGAGTTCCCTTCATTATCCAGGGCAGACCCAGGGACCCTGTGTTTCAAAGCCATTCTGACAGCCAAATGATTTAATATGCCACTGTAAGATATAAATTATTAACAGCTGTTCAAGATGTTCCCAGAGCACAAGATGACAAAACATACTGGAAGAAAAGAACAGAAATATTTTCCAGCTCAAATCTTTCGACATGCAATAGATTAAGATGTCTCTTGGCTAGAATCCTTTTTACAGGAAACTGGTTCTCCTTCCCACAGCAAATGCTCCTGTTTATGTCAGGTGCCCTGTGAGCTTTTTTGCTTGCTGCTGCTGCTTTTTTTGCCTTCTTTCTTTCTTTTGTTTGATTTTTTAAATCAGCATGAGTGGCCAAGGCAATGTTGTCACCTGGATTCAGTCTTCACGTTTGCACCTAATTCCTTCCATGCTGCCGTCTGTAGGACAGACTGCAAACTGCTTGGTGGAGTAGTACGGGTCTTGTGCATGGAGAAGGGAAAGGTTTCCTCTCACACGCCAGCAGCCTGGAAGTTCGTGTCTTGTCCACAGCACAGAAGTACTGGAAACACTTTCTCCAAAGAAGGTCTGGGTCCTTGAACGTATTCCTTCTCCTTGTAAAGGCAATCAAAAGCTTGAAAATGTGACCTACTTCTATCCAAATATCCCTCCAAGCAGAGGCCAACACATGATATAGTATTCTGAATATTTGCTTTTCAAGCTATGTTGATGCTTTGGGGGCTGCCCATGGGGAGCTGCTGAAGGGAGGAACCCAACTTACTTTGTTGTTCTAAGCTTAAAATTCTAGCCCAGAGCAGCTATATCATGTCCGCTTTCTTGGAATTAAGCATAATTACTAATTAAATGCTGTCCCATCAGCAGAGAAAGCAGAAACAAGAATGCCTGCCATGTATTTTCTTGGAAGAAGGAGCTTTGTTCTCATGTTTAATATAGGGAAAGCTTGCTAAGAAGGGAAAGCACATCATAAACATTCTATAGTTGGCCAGGTAGATCTCTTTATAGAGATCTGCTGCAAACAGGCTACAGACTGATCACCTGGCATAAATGTAATTTATTGCCCTTTCCCTCCCAGTTCTGTCCCAATTTCCACAGAGAAAATATCTGGATGTGCTGGCTGGCAGGGAGACGTGGTGCCTCTGCATCAAAAGCAGTACAGTCACTTTTCATATCTCTGTTGTGAAGTGCCAAAAGATTTTTCCTCTCTCTCGACTAATGTAGTGGGGTGGGCAAAGAGAGCTGAACCACTTTCCTGGGCGGCTGGACTGGCTGCTAGGCTTTGAAGTGCTCACTGCTAACAAATAGCCAGCCATGCACAAAGGCAAGCAATCAGTCACACAGTCAGGAAATACCATCTAGCATTTAACTGTAATTCAGCATTTTGCAATGAGGAGAAAAAAACATAGCTGAAATGGAGTGGTAGTACATTAAAGTTTATATGGTACATTAGAGGGGCATTGGCCTGAGCTGCCCATTTTCAGGACAGACTTGCTTAAAAAATTGATCTCCCTTTTTTTGTTCACCATGGACATTCTCATGATGAATTGTCTGCGAAGCAGCCAGGGGTTGCTTTCACTGCATTTCAGATCCCAGATCCCAGTCCTGCACTTTGGACTACTCCCATCACATAAAAATTCACACCAACAGCCCTAACTGGTGCAACATTTAACATCCAAGAAACACTGCATCTGAGGATCCTGATTTGCTTTCTTACCTCTATGAATCAGGCAGATATTCACAAAACCTGTTCGATTTGTGTAGTTCTGTCATATTTGCTGCTGTTTGAATGATCCAGTTTCTTGAGTCATTCAACAGCCCTTGAAGCTCTGGGTCTGCCTCTCTGAAAATGCAGCCTCTAACCCAGACTCTGACCAAGGAGAGCTTGCTGGCAAATGCTGGCCAGGTCCGAGCCATTAAAGGCACAGAAGCTAGATGCCAGACTCTTAAATCTCATGACTTCCGTGTCCTCTCTTGGCTCACCTGAGTGCAGCACCTGATTCTCCATGTCCGCACTGACCAGGACAAGAAATCTTGGGCTCAGACTGGACGTTGATGAGGAGGGCTGTGTGAGCCCCAATGAGGAGGGCTGGGGCAGCGGGAGGACAAGAGATAGAACCCTGGCTTTCCCAGGCCATATGGCATTGCAAGGAAAGACCTATGAATATCATGGGCTGGGAGCACTGCTTCAGAAAAGCCCTCTGCTTGAAACAGAGGGCCAAATTCTCCCTCATGGCAACCCACTTCGTAGAATTTGGCTCAGTTTTACTATAAGTGGAACATCAATTTTCTTTATTTAATATAGTAGTATTATCCTTTTTATCTGCTGGCTGCATACCCCCAGCGATGAGTACCTTAGCAGGGTGATAGATAGAAAACACAGTGCATTCATCTAGGTGATAGATAGGGAGAAAATGTGGTGAATTAGTTCAGAGGAGAGAAAATACAGTCAATTATTTTACATAAGGCAGCGTCTGGTACTCACAATCCCTGCCTGAGAGCGACAGAACACATGCATAAAAAGATTAAAGAGTTCGGAAGTGAAATTTTTGTTTTAGTATCAACATATGGGCAAAATGTTACATTTCAGCTTAAGAAATAAACATATGCTAGCCTCAGGAGCACTGATGTTCAGCAAAAGACTGAGACCAAAGGTTATCTAAGAACATAGGCATTGTTTTTATATTGTCTCATATCATTGAGATTAGAAATGTCTCTGCTGTTTTGAATCTAATCACCCCCTCCTAGAATTTGATAGATTCAGATAACATTAATTATTTGTAGCAGTATTAGCATTTATTTTTAAAAAGCAGCTATTTCACAAACAAAACAAAGCATAAATTGAGCCATTCCAGCATGGATGAAAACACCATTTAAAGCTTCATTTCCCAGGCTTATATCTCAGAGGCAGACTGTGTTTGATTAGATCCTTCCAGCGGGTGAGGTCAGTTTGAGTGACAGCTATCTATGCCAGATCGACGCTCTGTTTATTTGCATTTTCCACCAGCTCTGGGAGTTTGCACTTTCTCCTTCCTGAAATCCATCTTGATGGGGCAGCATTAGACAAATCATTTTAATTATAGTGCAGGGACTGAAGGCTTTTGAGAAGGTCAGGGTCTCCATGCCGACAGGTTTGATTAAAACCAGACACGAGTTAGACAGAGAGCTGCGAGTCTGGGCCAAAAGGGAGAGGGACGACAAGTAGGGATTGTCTCACCTCCGTGACCCTGATGTGTCCATCTTCTAGGCGGTGGCGAGCCAGGCAATGAGAAAAGTGAGGACGTTTCTGCTTACACCACAGCAGGGATGTCAAACTGACAATGTGCACTGTAGGGACACTTGGAGGTTGAGGATAATTAGCTAAAGTCCCTGCCTTCTCCTCTCCCACCCCAATCAGAGCTGCCATATCCCCTACAGCAGTAGGTAGCTGATTTGCAACAGCTGGGTTTTTGCTGCCCTCCCGTTATGCCAGGCCGGTCAATGAGGAAATTCAGTGGCAGTGCTGGTTCAAAGCTGCACCGTGGTAGGACTTGTTTTGGCAAGGAGCTGTCTGCCATGTGCTGGCAGGCAGAAGGACTGGAAGCAGGAGCTGGTGAGTGCCTGGTCGGGGTCTGTCTTGGCAATGTGGGCACCGAGCTGCTGAAACAAAACTGATACTGTCCTTACCCAGTACTGCCAGGCCCCTTCCTGCTGCTGGCAGCTCTTCGTACAGGCATGGGCGGATATAGCTCTTGCATTATTTAAAAAGAGAAAGCAGTCTGGTTGTTCATACCTTCACTGAAATAAACTGTTTTAGTTCCAGTAGGTAAATGAAATTACACTGACGTTTACCAGCGGAAAATCTGATCTCAGTCTCATGCTTATAGCAAGACAAGATATTCTCTCTTTAAAAACTTCTCAGCTTTTGACTTTCAAATTCCACTTAGCTATTTTGTTTTGATATACTTTTGTCTTATTAGATTCCCTTATGCTCATCCAAACATCATCTTGATGTCTATTTTTGGAGCGTGTCTTCCTTCCAAATCAAACACCTGGCACATGAGCGTGGGTCCCATTGGTAAGTGTGTGGGTGTGGGAGCACAGAACTGAATCATGATTAAGTCTTTTGAGTCTGTTGAGTCTCCTTCACCAAATTGCCTTCCCACATGAAGGATATGGTGCTCTGTCCCCTAGACCTGCGTGAACGATGAGTCACACACGTTTATTTTTGCTTTCCAACAATTGCTATCAGTCAGGGAAGTGTGTCCTGTGATTCTTCAAAATTGAAATCCATGTGTGGTTGCACCAAGCTCTTCTGCAGAAAGCAAGTCTTGGGCTGTCTTTTTGGTGTTTTTTTTTTCTCTTTTCCTAATTTATTCTGCTTAAAGGAGCCATGTGGTGATAATCAGACAGTGTACTGCTGACCTTACGGAGTTCAGCAGCCATCTGTTAAAAACGGAGATGTAAAGAATTTCCAGAGAAGCCTTTTATTATTCTCTTGGTTCAAGAGAATAACAGGAGGAGTCCTCAGCATGGACAGCAGTTTTACAGCACTAACAAATTCCACAGCTAACAGGAAAACAATCAATTTATTACCCAAGGCCGCTGCTTTCTCTGCGTGGAGCCCAGAGGTTTGCTGCGGTTTGGAACGATACGCCATCAGTTTTAGTTAGCTTCATTTTCCCAGCTTTTTCCAACTTTGTAGTTGAAAACAAAGTCTCCCCTTCAGCTTCATTCTCTTTCTGCAGCCAAAATGTACATCTGCAGGCAGAGCAGAAAGCAGGGATTTTGTTTGAACAAGCTCAGGCCTGTTTAGGGTTTTGTCTGGTACAAACCAGGGCCTTGATCCTGCACTGAGACATCCTGGGAGGA
The DNA here is from genome assembly GCF_047370975.1 of Nipponia nippon. Taxonomy (NCBI): domain Eukaryota; kingdom Metazoa; phylum Chordata; class Aves; order Pelecaniformes; family Threskiornithidae; genus Nipponia; species Nipponia nippon. Next base: position 16,450,772 of record NW_028262369.1, on the reverse strand, counting down.
TCCTTGTTCTGGCACGGCACCCCATCAGAACCATCCGCCATCCTTATGGGCTCCATGCAGCCAGCCAGTGCCTGAGATTTATGATAGATGGCTAGAGTCTATCAACATCATGGGATACATTAGCATAAATTCTGCATAAATAGTTGCATAAATTAGCAGAGGACTTTGGTTTTTTAGCTAAATAATTTCCCTCTTGGGCCTTTCTGTATTTCCTTCAGAGCCCCCTCAAAGGTGAGCATGGTTATCTCCTCGACTGCTGCATGATCTGAGCCTGGCGGGCTTCAATATTAAAACTATGCCAGGTAAAATGGTCAGGGAGATGACACTAAAGGTCTAATTGTTTTTCTCAGCATGTCTAAACCTGGTATTAATCATTTGTATAGTAAATAAGGAGTGCTCCTCATCCACTGCATCAGTACTGAAGAGAAATTCACTGAAGCCCCAGTGATGGTGTTAAGTTTTCCCCCACAAAGGAGGGATATTTAAGAAGTGAAGCGGCTGCTTTTTTTTGGCAAGATATAAAATGTGCAGATATGTAAAACGTATAAAAGCCTGAGCCTGAAAGTCTTTGCAAATGGAAGTGGAAAAATGTTTAATTTCCATTTTAAACTTGAGCTGAGGTTGCACTCTGTGCTGTTCACATTGTCTTCAAACTGGGGAATGAAGAACAAAAATCTTCAAAAGCAGTGACTTGGATAGGTGGGAATTTCAGCAAACGATAGTTTTGGAAAGTCTTTTCCATTGCAGACCTGGAGCATTTCTCCTGAAAAGCACTTCTAAAGCAGTCCGTGCTCCCACTGGGGCAAACCAGTACATGTCCTGGGCAGAACCACTCTTGCTGCAGGTAGTTTCTATGGGTTTGTGTCTTTGCGATCTGCTGCCAGAGTCCGGATATGTTGCTGCGTTCCGTATCTCTGGCAGCGCTAATCAAAAGCACAATATGGTCTGAGAATTTCACTTCATACCAGGGAATTAGTCAGCAGGAAAGAAAGCTGATAATCTGCACCGTGCAAGTTCTCACCTCCTGCAGTACCTTGCAGTGAGTCACTTGGAAATGGCTTTTGCTGAGCTGCCACGCTTTGCTGAGACGTTATTTCCTATCAGAAATGTTCAGTGCTTGAAGCCTGTGTGAATGGGCAGCTTTGAGCAGAGGGAAGCTGAGCTAGGTGACTCGGGGTCACATGAGAGCGTGACTCAGGCCATGGTGGCAAAGATGTGGTGGGGAAAATGGCACTAAATATTTGCACAAATAATCTCAATTTCAGGTTATGGTCAGTGCACTTTCCAGAATTCAAGATTCAGACTGTCTAACCAAAACATCAACCCTGCGCAGTTCAACCCTTCTAGCTCTTTACTTTTATTCTCCTTTTCTGAAAAAAAAAATGAAGTCCCATAAAATTTCCAAGCATGGAGGATGAATCCCTCAAATGTTCTCAGGAAAACCAGGCCCAGGCAGAGAGATGAGTGATGGGGAATTAGAAATTAAAAGCCTGAGTGTGAATATGAAGAGGGATCTGAAAGTAATTTTCTTAAATACATAGAAAAATCCACAAACTAGGTTTCTTTTTAGGAAGGTGAGAATTACCGATCTATTATTACTTAAGTGTGCATTTCACTTGCTAGGAGGTATTTAATATGAGAATTCACAAGGATACGGCAGGACTTTCATAGTCACTAAGTGAAAGAGCTTTAATGAAAATGACATTTGTATCAGGTTTTTGACTGATCAGCGCTAAAAGTGCTTTTTTTTTCCTGTCTTTTGTGGGTGGCTGATTATATTTGGGTGGCCAGGCTCCAGCTCCATCAAAGCACTGTCTGGGAGGTGAAAAGGGATGGGGTTCAATATGCAGTTAAAATTGACATATGTTTTGGGTTCTATGACAACTTAACATTTCTGGAGTATATTTCTCTTCTAAGATTCTTCTGATCTCAGCCATTGAGTTTATCTTCATAAACTGCAAGGAAAATGGAAAAGTAATGTCCTTGTCTTAGGGAGAAACTTATTCAAATTTGTAATTTGAGTATTATTCATAATATATATTACTCTGTTCTTATTATTAGCAAATCTGACATTAACAGAACTTCTGCAAAGCTATTAGTCGTTGATAAATATTTACTTAGCAGCATCAGGACATTTCAGCTTATTTCTTTTCTCATTAATCATTTGTTCATAAGATCTTTCTATTATTATTCTTGATGCCTGAAGTGCCAACACTGTCTCTGCTCCCTGTTTCCTGGCTGACACCAGCAGTTGACTTTCTGGCACACTGTTTTGGGTGATAAAACTTTGGTTCAAGAAGCCTTGAATGCTGGAGATGGTGAACATTTTCCATAACTTCCAGATACTTATGACAAAATATTAATAATATAATGTTCCCTTTAGGAAAGAGCAAACAAAAAGTGGTGTGTCTCCAGATCAGCTTATTCTCTAAAGCAGGGGCAATAAGAAGTTATTTGTTATTCAACAAATGCCTCGACCAAACTAACTATAATTCTTTGGAGAAATGTGGGTGTATCTCTGCTGGGAAAGTGAAAATTAAAGATGAGTACACTGGGTTCAGCAAAGCTCAAGGTCTCTTTTCAAACAACAAGTCATGTGTATATGAGCTAACCCAGAATGATGCTATTTGCCTCTCTGTCCGCTAACGACACCCAGCCAGCTCTGTCTTGAGTTGGCTCAGCAGCTTGGAAAGCTGCTGTAGATGGCAGAGGAAAAGGACCCGAGTTTTGGATGCTCCTGGGAGGCCAGTGTGCTCCATCAGGATTTACAAAGCCGTCTGGATGACACTGGGCTGTGTTCCCAGTGGGAACGGTGAGAGGCAAGACAGCCCTGATACCAAGCCTGCCTCTGTAATTCACTGGCCCTACATATTCCCCAGAATATATCTTATTTATCATACCTGGCTTGATTCCTAGGACTGAGTCCAAAACTGCTTCTGATCTTGACTGCTGGAGTATCAGTGTAAATACAACATGCTGTACGCCCTCCAAGAGCAGTCCCCAGCGAGTTGACTGTGGTTATCCCAGACAACAGCCTGATATTAAGATCCCCCATTATCAATGGTTTGACTTTTAGAAAGCTGTCTACATAAACAAAGCCTATTTAGCTTGTGATTGTGCCCTGGAGAGTGTCCTACAATCACTTTCATTTCCCCTTTTGCCTTCAAGCAAAGAGTCTGTCCTAGTGATGAGAGCAGAGACCAAGAGCCACGGCTTGGATTCACTCCCGCCTGAGTTACTGCGTTGCTGTGTGGCCCTGGCCATAGTGGGGAGTTTTTGGTTTTCAGTCCGTTCAACTAAATAATGAATATTCTGTCTGGAAATTGTTGAGAGAGATTCTTGTCCCTACAGAAAACTGCACAAGAACAACTTGATAAATGGTAATACAAGGGAAATTAAAATTTAATGTAAATTAATTGAAAACAAAACAAAACCCAAACTTAAATTCTTAAGAAAATATTGTACATGATTTTGAGATCTTCACTTATTGATAATGGACACTGATGGTTTTTGCTAACCATCCATGAGATAGATTCTCCTTTTTTTCTCTTTGTTCTCCTATGAAAATTACATTTGGCCAGCACTTTCCATGCAAATTTTTGCTTCCACAACAGCAGAGTTTTACATGAAAAAACATTCTGATAGAAACGTTTTCTCTCTTCTTGTT